>NC_138581.1:13246375-13591912 GCF_964289735.1 Phaethon aethereus
TCTCTGGACACGCTCCAGCACCTCAACATCCTTCTTGGAGTGAGGGGCCCAAAAGTGAACACAGTATTCAAGCTGCGGCCTCACCAGTGCCGAGTACAGGGGCACGATCACTTCCCTACTCCTGCTGGCCACACCATTCCTGATACAGGCCAGGACGCTGTTGGATTTCTTGGCCACCTGAGCACATTGCCAGCTCATGTTCAGCCGGCTGTCAACCAGCACCCCCAGGTCCCTTTCCACAGGGCTGCTCTCCAGCCGCTCCTCCCCAAGCCTGTAGCGTTGCATGGGGTTGTTGTGGCCGAAGTGCAGTACCCGGCACTTGGCCTTATTAAACCTCATACAGTTGGCCTCTGCCCATCGATCCAGCCTGTCCAGATCCCTCTGCAGAGCCCTCCTACCCTCCAGCAGATCAACACTCCCACCCAACTTGGTGTCATCTGCAAAATTACTGAGGGAGCACTCGATCCCCTCATCCAGATCATCAATAAAGATATTGAATAAGAGCAGCCCCAGAACCGAGCCCTGGGGAACAGCGCTTGTGACCGGCTGCCAGCCGGGTTTAACTCCATTCACCACAACTCTCTGGGCTCGGCCATCCAGCCAGTTCCTCACCCAGCGAAGAGTAAACCCGTCCAAGCCACGAGCCACCAGTTTCTCCAGGAGAATGCTGTGGGAGATGCTGTCAAAGGCTTTACTAAAGTCCAGGTAGACAACATCCACAGCCTTTCCCTCATCCACTAGGCGGGTCACCTGGTCATAGAAGGAGATCAGGTTGGTCAAGCAGGACCTGCCTTTCATGAACCCATGCTGGCTGGGCCTGATCCCTTGGTTATCCTGCACATGCCCTGTGAGCACTCTCAAGACCAACCGCTCCATAATCTTCCCCGGTACAGAGGTCAGGCTGACAGGCCTGTAGTTCCCAGGATACTCCTTCTGGCCTTTCTTGTAGATGGGTGTCACATTGGCAAGCCTCCAGTCTTCTGGGACCTCCCCTGTTAACCAGGACTGCTGATAAATGATGGAGAGTGGCTTGGCAAGCTCCTCCGCCAGCTCCCTCAGGACTCTTGGGTGGATCCCATCAGGCCCCATAGACTTGTGGGTGTCCAGGTGGTTTAGCATGTCCTTGACTGCTTCCTCCTGGATTATGAGGAGTATATTGTGCTCTCCATCCCCATCTTCCAGCTCAGGGGGCTGAATACCCTGTGGATACCTGGACTGGCTATTAAAGACTGAGGCAAAGAAGGCATTAAGTACCTCAGCCTTGTCCTCATCCTTAGAGACAATGTTCCCCGCCATATCCAGTAGGGGATGGAGATTCTCCTTGCCTCTCTTTTTGTTGTTAATATATTTGTAAAAACAATTAATGCCAACAATAGGTGGCATTACTCTAGTACTCAAGCACTTTACAGGCCAGTGGATTTCTCCTGCTAATATTCAGAATAGGGAAGCAGTCTTACCCACATTTTGCAGTGTCACATAAGTCACATAAGTGACTGAAGAAGCAAGCAAACTGTCTTATTTAAAACTTAATGGGACTCTATTGTAGAAGTTTCTTCCACTAATTCAATATGCCTTTTCTCAAACTGGTGATAAAACTTTTCTTAGAATTCTTTTGTGGTCCTTGTGGTCTTTTATTCCTTGTTTAAGCTAAGAGCCCTTCAGCCCCACCATGGCTGTTGCTGTCGGATACCACATTCACAGGCATCCTGAATTAATACATTTTCCTTGTCCTAAATCAGAAATTTCGAAAGAATTTCCTTGCAGGCATTTATTCCAGGACCATTCTGGTTTCTGTTTTTAAATATTCTACTGCTGGCCCTTTCAATTTCTGTTTCTGACTGCAAATGTCTGAATTCTTTAAACAATGTTTTTAATGAATGTCAGAGTTCATTTCAACTAGCGGCATCACCTGAGGTTGACTTTTATTTTTCTGCTCTTCCTTTTAACTCTGCTGTGAAACACTCTTCTTAATTAACATTGTAATCTTTTGCTCTGAGATGACTTGTATCTTCTTGAACCATCAAAATGAATTCTTCCTAAAATAATAGTGTTTTAGGTATCTTTCTATCTGTATGATTTTTATGTCAAGTCTACTAGTCAATTGACACAATTTTTAAATCTGTCACCTTGAGTGTCCCCTCTCCCGATATTTTCAGTAAAGCTGGAATGGCTCTACCATTACACCCCAAACCTTCTGCATCTCACTGAAGCTTATAAGAGGAACAGAGCTGTCAAATTACATTACTCCTGTATCCAAACTCTCTCTTCACCTGCCTGGATGACCATAATAACTGCATCATAGAAGTAATCCCTGCACTTCTGGACTCCGACAACTGGGGAAGGCTTATTCACTTTCTGCTCAAGTGCAATCATTGTCATGTACAATAACAACTTAGAGATGAACTACAGCAGAAAGAAATAAATGCTGAGAACATCAACTGAGACTCTTCTTGTCTCTTGTATCCGCAGGGTATTCAGCCCCCTGAGCTGGAAGATGGGGATGGAGAGCACAATAACCCGCCCATAATCCAGCAGGAAACAGTTAAGGACCTGTTAAGCCACCTGGACACCCACAAGTCTATGGGGCCTGATGGGATCCACCCAAGAGTACTGATTGTGACTACCAGAACACACTTTCTGATGCCATTATCAGCTATCAGTCATTATCATATTTCAAGTCATTATGTACAGTTAAATAGAGACACAGTCTATCATCTGAATCCACAGTCCAGAGAACTTTGGAAATCTCATTTTTTACCGATCATTTTAACAAAGAAATAGATCACCCTTTCAGTCTGTTGCCTTAAATTCACTCTTAACACCAATAAAAAAATGTACTGAACTATTTACTTACAACCCAGAACAGATGACCCACTTACCATCTTGAGACAAACACAGGTGGCAGAAGAAGAAAACCATATTTCATTTGCTTATGCAAAACCTAGAGGGTTCATCTGCCTCTCTGCTCTTCTCTCCTCTCTACTTACCTACATAAAAGAAGTGGTTTTTAGACATAAAACCATACATACAACGTGAAAACCTTGGACTCTGAACCTTATAGTTCATTTGGATATGCAGATTGTCAATCATAATTTATACACAAGTGAATGGAGTGAATACCTGCATTTCTTTACTGATTCTTCGTTGAGTGATAACAGCATTCAAATATTTATGATCTCATTGAGTTTGGAGTGCACAATCCTCCAGTCTAGTCTTTAAGGGATCCCATGACACGTATTAATTCTTTTGATCACTAAGTCATTTTTCTTCAGTTCAAAACACTTGGAAGGTACACCATGTCTTTCAATGTCCATAACTATTGTTTTCTAAGTCAAAGTGATTTTATTTGTTTTCAGTATATCACCTCATCAACAGGGGACAACACTCATTCAGCAATCCAACACTGGTCATTAGCCACCTTCACATGTAGCTGTATAGTCACAGGATACAACATCCAGCCTCTGTCAGTATTGAATCATAGAGGTGTCTCTCTCTTTCAAGCCTTAAAATTTCAAGAAATCACTATTGGAACCTTTTCCTTCCTTTCAAACTCCTGATTAGTCCCTGCATGAAAAAGATAAGTCAATAAATGCATCTAGTTATTTTATGAGTTCACACCTAAAGCTGTGTGTGTCTGTAAATAAACAGACACAGATACATGCTCTAGCAAATAAGTTTATACTTAGACCATGGAAAGAAGGCATATTTTAAGAACAAAATACAATTGTTCTAACAAAACTGAAATTTATTAAAAGATCACAAATTTGACCTTTTAGTGTAGTTTATTGTTTGTAAAATGTGCTGACTGTAAGTTCATCTTAGATACTCAGTGCAGCTCCTAGCTGTTAGGAGATTTGGTCTCAATCAACTAATAATATCACAAAGTAGCTGTAGATTACTATGTACCACATACCTGAAAAAAGGAAAAGAGCGTTTATATTAAATTTAGTCATTTAAGATAATGATGAAAAGTTATTTCACAAAGTGGCTTTGGAAAAAGAGACAGCTGACACTTTGTCACCTCTGTTGGTCTACCCTATATGGATACCAGGTGGTATTTCATTTTAGAGGAATGTAAAGTTATACTTATAAGCTAGGATTTTATTACTTTATGATTTAAATATTTTTTATTATTTTTATTAAATTATTATTTTAAGTAGACTTTTATTAGAAATCCACCTCAGTCCAGTTTAAATGAGTTTTCCCTATCAGTCCTGACACTTTGTAGTTCTACAATTGGCCTTTTCCCAAGGGAATTCTACCACAAGGTGATGATGAAAGTTATGTATTTCTGGAAACAAAATTAGATTATTCTAGCAAGAATGAGGAAACTGGTGTTATTTGGATGAGGACAAGGCTGAGGTACTTAACGCCTTCTTTGCCTCAGTCTTTAATAGCCAGACCAGTTATCCTCAGGGTATTCAGCCCCCCCCCCCCCCCCGAGCTGAACGACAGGGATGGAGAGCAGAATAAACTCCCCATAATCCAGGAGGAAGCAGTTAAGGACCTGCGATGCCACCTGGATACTCACAAGTCTATGGGGCCTGATGGGATCCACCCAAGAGTACTGAGGGAGCTGGCAGAGGAGCTTGCCAAGCCACTCCCCATCATTTATCAGCAGTCCTGGTTAACAGGGGAGGTCCCAGAAGACTGGAGGCTTGCCAATGTGACACCCATCTACAAGAAAGGCCAGAAGGAGTATCCTGGGAACTACAGGCCTGTCAGCCTGACCTCTGTACCGGGGAAGATTATGGAGCGGTTGGTCTTGAGAGTGCTCACAGGGCATGTGCAGGACAACCAGGGGATCAGGCCCAGCCAGCATGGGTTCATGAAAGGCAGGTCCTGCTTGACCAAGCTGATCTCCTTCTATGACCAGGTGACCTGCCTAGTGGATGAGGGAAAGGCTGTGGATGTTGTCTACCTGGACTTTAGTAAAGCCTTTGACAGCATCTCCCACAGCATTCTCCTGGAGAAACTGGTGGCTCGTGGCTTGGACGGGTTTACTCTTCGCTGGGTGAGGAACTGGCTGGATGGCCGAGCCCAGAGAGTTGTGGTGAATGGAGTTAAACCCGGCTGGCAGCCGGTCACAAGCGGTGTTCCCCAGGGCTCGGTTCTGGGGCTGGTCTTGTTCAACATCTTTATTGATGATCTGGATGAGGGGATTGAGTGCTCCCTCAGTAATTTTGCAGATGACACCAAGTTGGGCGGGAGTGTTGATCTGCTGGAGGGTAGGAGGGCTCTGCAGAGGGATCTGGACAGGCTGGATCGATGGGCAGAGGCCAACTGTATGAGGTTTAATAAGGCCAAGTGCTGGGTCCTGCACTTGGGTCACAACAACCCCATGCAACGCTACAGGCTTGGGGAGGAGCGGCTGGAGAGCTGCCCAGTGGAAAAGGACCTGGGGGTGCTGGTTGACAGCCGGCTGAACATGAGCTGGCAATGTGCTCAGGTGGCCAAGAAATCCAACAGCGTCCTGGCCTGTATCAGGAATGGTGTGGCCAGCAGGAGTAGGGAAGTGATCGTGCCCCTGTACTCGGCACTGGTGAGGCCACAGCTTGAATACTGTGTTCACTTTTGGGCCCCTCACTCCAAGAAGGATGTTGAGGTGCTGGAGCGTGTCCAGAGAAGGGCAACGAAGCTGGTGAGGGGTCTGGAGCACAAGTCTTATGAGGATCGGCTGAGGGAACTGGGGTTGTTTAGTCTGGAGAAGAGGAGGCTGAGGGGAGACCTTATCGCTCTCTACAAGTACCTGAAAGGGGGTTGTGGCGACGAGAGTGTTGGCCTCTTCTCCCAAGTAACTAGTGATAGAACGAGAGGAAATGGCCTCAAGTTGCGCCAGGGGAGGTTTAGATTGGATATTAGGAAAAATTTCTTCACTGAGAGGGTGGTCAGGCATTGGAACAGGCTGCCCAGGGAGGTGGTGGAGTCACCATCTCTGGAAGTGTTCAAAAAACGTGTGGATGTGGCACTTCAGGACATGGTTTAGGGGTCATGGTGGCGCTGGATTAACGGTTGGACTTGATGATCTTGAAGGTCCTTTCCAACCTAGTGATTCTGTGATTCTGTGATTCTGTGATATGTATTTATCTAGTGTTGCTCTTACACTAGGAAAAGCCATAAGATGCAAAGGTCTCATAGCACTACTTATTGCTTACCTACCCTAATGTTACCTATACAGCATCTCAGACTCAATAGGAACCATCTGTTTCAGAGCATGGTAATAACTTGGCCCTCAGTAGTTCCCTGTGTAGCGCTGAGCCATTGATGTACTCCCAATCAATTCCTACACAGTTACAGTTCAGTGAGCTATTTAAAGAAAAAGATGACTGTGTAAAGTGAGAGGGATATTCAAAGAGAAGAACAGACTGAGAAATAAAGAACAAAAAGCAAGGCAAAACCTGAAGTACTGGAAATAGACCTGGCACAGAGAATTTGGGGGAAAAGAGGGAAAAAAAAAAAGCAAGCAAGACATAAAACATTGTGATGGAAATCTTCAGATAAATGACAGAGGGATTCACATCAGCAGCATTATTTGATGCTTCTAATGCTTTTTGTGTGGAAAAGCACTTAAATTCTTTGGTAGTAGTTTTAAATTCTCTGCCTATGTACATGTGCAAAACAACTCACCAGGATAAACCAAGTGGTCAGGAAAAGCCATTGGAAGAAATATGCAATAAGTTTCAGTGATTAAAATAATATAGCTAACCTTGGCTGTAGGAGCAGCTTGAGTCTGCCTGTGCTGAGGCACCCTTGTGGTTGGAAAATTAGTGTGTGATGGAGTACATGCCTCGCAAACGCAGATATTATCACCGCTCCTTTATGTAGGCAATCACACCAGCACACAGTTCCTGCAAAAGAACTTAGTGATTCTATTAGCTTAGTGAGGAAAAGCCAAGCCTTTTATAGATGGATAGTACTTTCTATTTTTTATAGAAAGTTTTTATATAGAAAGTTTTCATATAGAAGTATAGCATAGCATAGCATAGCGTGGAATTATAGAAGTTTTTTATGAAGTGAAATGGAGAAGTAAAGAATAGTGCTAAACCCACCTCCCTGTGGTTTTCATTATCTAATCAAAAAGTGGGCTGAGGATGTTAAATCTATATTGCAATCCACAGATCATTAAATATCTGGTTTATTGGACATGCCATTTCAATTTAAGTGACAAAATCAAATACAATTTGGTTTCATCCAGCTCCACAGATATCATTAGCACCACATACAGAAATGATCTTGACTGAGTAAAAAGAAAAAAATTAGATAATCTCAAATTAAACTTGTTAAGTGAGCAGGACAGGCTTTTTTGTTCTACAACATTTGTTACACTATGGTGTAATCCAGGGAGGTGGGAAGAGGGCCATGAATGGAGAATAAAGTCCAGAGATTTCATATGATTTCTGGGGGCAGTAAACACATCTGTCTTAAAAAAAATCCACTCCTGAAATGGAGGAAAAAATGACCTAATAATATAATAAACATTATTTTCAAAAATATTACTTCTATGATGCACTATTTAAATAAAATGCTGAGCTAAAGGCAGGAATGAAAGAAAGGGGAGTACTTGGCAGAAACCCGGTTATGGTGAATGGAAGTTTATCAGCATTTGCAAATTGTGTGTGGAGGATGAACATTCTTCTTCAGAAGCCATAGGTGTACAAGGTTCTTCTACAGCTATGGGGAACATGCTGCTCATTAGGCTAATTCTGGCTAATCTTGATGGCTTATTCTAAGGTGATTTTTTATTTGCTGTAATTTCTCCTGCTATATTCCTGATGAGGATGCAGGCATGTGTTCATGTGGAGCTCAGCAGGCACACCTTTCCTTATCTTCCACCTTACTAATGCTGCTTGAGCTGTGGAGAGACTCAGCAGTGGAGAAGGAAACTGTAGTCCAAACAGAGACCAAGTGAATCATCACACTTAGATGAAACTTGGGAGCTCTTTCACATGTTTTTGCAATGATGTAGAGAGTGAACTAGGCTAATTTTATTTTCAGAACTAACTCTTGATAGTTGCAAAGACTGTCTACTTGCATTTCTCTGTCATCTATGCTTATGCTTATCTTGGTCTCAGTCATTTAGTCTGCACTGTAGCTGTCTTTAATAGCTATCCCCAGTATGCAGCATCATGCCTTTGCAAAATATGGTAAACTCTATTATTTCCTGCATATCATATTGGAGAAAACATATGAGGAGAGACACATTTTTCTCATTCTGGCATTTGCAGTTTTCCCTTAGTGAGAGTTATCTGTGTGTATACTGAAGGGAAAAAAATTCTAGAGAATAACAGAAATTTAATCTTAAAAATAAATGATAGAATATAAGGCTATCAGGACACACTCAAAGTGGAAAAGGGGATTTGAAGAATAATTTCTGACTTTTTCATTCATATGAAATAAGAAAAAAAAATAGGGATTGAAAGAGTGAGGAAGTCCAGGAAATCATCTAATTTTTCTTTGGAAATATTCTTATACATTTACATTTTCTTGCTTTGTGAGATGTAACTGCCCATGTAAAACAATTTGTTATGAACATATGGCAGTGGAAGGACAGAAACCCCACCAGAATAATTCTCTATGTCACCAGGGGTGTTGTTTGAAATGACATAATGGCTAACACCTAATAAGGCAGGAAGAAAATGAAAGAACTCTGACAGACCTGGAAGATCCATACAGTGAAAAGCCCAGTATCTTGGTTTAACTTTTCTTTTGACTTTCGGGACCAAATTGGTAGACATTGCACTAAAGTGCTCAGGTTCCATTTTGGCAGCTCTAATGTGGAGCAATTTCTGGAGGAGATTGATGACAAATAAGCTGGAGGAAGTAGCATCCTAAACTGCCAAAGTTGTTTGGTAAGTGTTTAAATGTTGAAGTCCTAACATCATTCACAAGGATCTTTATCTCAGCTGGATCACAGCAGCTTAGCTGATGGGTAATACCTTGTGTGACTGTTGTATTTCATTTGGATTTGGTCACGTGCCAATATACTTACACATACAGAGATAGACCTCAGGGATAATCATTGTTATCAAGGATAATCATTACTATTAAGGATAATAAGATGCACTTAAACAGGCATGAACAAGTTTCACACATAACCTTTTCGATATACTTGTCCTAGAGAATTTTTATTTCCTTGCCTGCTGGAGATAGCTACCCTGATTTACTGCATGTTTTAAAGAAGTGGACTTAATTACATTCAGTAATTCTTATTTATACAGGCACTATTCATAAGATACACAAGACTGGTAGGATTTGAACAAGCTCTCTTGTCATTAAATTCAATGAGAAATGCAGGTATGCAACACCTTTGAAATGGAGCACAGCAACTCAACGACTAAGGCTCTTGTCTCATGGGAATTTATAAAAATAAAAACAATTATGGTATTGTTTGAATCCATCTTTGGCTAGCAAATATTTAGGCCAATGAAGCAATGCTATTCTTTTAATTCAGTGTTGCTGAGTTTCAGTCCTGTCTCACAGCATGTGAATTAATATTAAGATATTTTTAGTTTGTAACATCGGAATAGACCTTCACTGCAGCTTAAACTCATATCTATGATTCTATGATTGTAGGACAGAGTAAAGGTATAATTTGAAGGCAATATTAAAGATGAGTTAGGGCTCTGTGAGCATGTTGACAGAGGCAGAAGGAGCTCCTGGCTCCTAGGAGTGTGCTGACCATCTGGTCAGGTCTTGGGAAGAACAAATGGTCATGGTCATGGTCCCTGAAGAAGAGTGAGTCCACACCGGGCAGAGGAAAAAGTCACAATACGACACCATTTGAGACAATCTTTTCTGCACGTGCAAGTGTGAGTTTCTGGCCATCCTTACTCTGGGATCTGTCCTAGTGCACCCCAAACTTGTGTGGCCACAGGCCTTCTTTCTAGCAATTCTGCGGGTTAGTTGTCGAGGGAAGCTGCTCCAGAGCCGGCCCGACCAGCAGCAGAGCGGCAGATCTTGGCGCACAGGGGATTTCCTGAGGCAGGGAAACGCCAGGGCAGCGGAGAGACCCGCCAGGAGTTGGCAGCTCTTGAGGGAGACGTTAACGAGGACTGGGCATTGCCAGCGCAACGGCAGCCTGCGCCTATAAAAAGCAGTCTGGGGAATACTAGGAGGCAAACAGAATGTGGTGTATCAGCTAGGGCCTGGCGTGGCATGGCATGGCGTGGCCACAGGGAGGGTGTAGTGGCCTCACCAGCTCAAGAGGTGAGTTCAGTTGGTGGTCATCACCCTCTCGGAGCTTAGCTATGGTAGTCACCCGGTGGAAAGCAATGTCCTCTGTGCTTGCCAGAATGGATGTGGCAACCCAGACAGAGCTCCCACAGAAACATGCAGCCATCCAGGTCTCAGGCTGCAGAGAGTGCCAGAGCCTCTCACTGGTAACCGATGGCAGTAGTGAGAGCAGCTGTGTGAGGTGTGACCAGGTGGAGGATCTGCTCAGCCTGGTGGCAGAGCTACAAGAGGAAGTAGAAAGGTTAAGGAGCATCAGGGAGTCTGAGAAAGAGATGGACTTGTGGAACCATGCTCTGCCCTCCCTGAGACAGAAACAGGAACAGCCACCAGAAAAACCCCAAGATCAAGGGTGTCCTGTATCCTCCCCCTGCCAGGCTGAAGGCAGTACCTTAATGGAAAGGAGCGAATGGAGGCAAGTCCATGCTTGGGGTGGTAGGTGAACACCCTCCTTGCCCACCTTGCCTCCCCAGGTGCCTCTGTACAACAGGTATGAGGCTCTGGATGTGGAAGGCCAGTGTCCATGGATGAAGTGGATGACAGTCCAGATGATACACCAGAGGTGCCACCAAGGTCAGAAAAGCATACCACCTGCATCATGACCACCCCCTCAAGGAAGAAAAAACATGTTATAGTTGTAGGCGACTCCCTTCTGAGGGGAACTGAAGGTCCAATATGCTGGACAGACCCTTAGGGAAGTCTGCTGCCTCCCTGGGGCCTGGGTTAAGGACATTGCTAGGAAACTTCCTAGTCCGGTGTGGCCCTTGGACTATTACCCACTACTGCTCTTCCATGTGGGTGGAGATGAAGCTGCAACATGTAGTCCAAGGGTGATCAAAAGACACTTCAGGGCCTTGGGACAGTTGGTAAGGAAATGTGGAGCACAGGTTATTTTTCCCTCCCTCCTTCCAGTTGCAAGCAGCAACATAGGAAGAAACAGATGGGTCCAATCTATTAATGCATGGCTCCATGACTGGTGCCACCACCACAATTTCAGAGTTTTTTGATAATGGGACGGCCTATATGGCACCTGGCTTGTTGGCATCAGATGGGATTAACCTTTCTCAAAAGCAGAAGAGGGTCTTTACTCACAAGCTAGTGGGGCTTGTTGACAGGGCTTTAAACTAGACTGGAAGGGGATAATATCAGGCTCACCCATGACAAGCTGTGGGATGACACACCAAGGTGAGAGGGATGGGGTGCTAGCAAGGCACCTCAGCCTGTTGCACCAGAGAAAGACCTCAGAGGAACTAAAGTGTGTTCCTCTAAGAGAGTGATGTGGCCGACAGCCCAGCTGAAGTGCTCCTACACCAATGCATGCAGCGTGGGCAACAAACAGGAGGAGCTGGAAGCCACCACGCTGCTAAAAGCTATGACTGGGTTGCCATTACAGAAACTTGGTGGGACAAATCCCATGACTAGAGTGTGGCTATTGATGGCGACAGACTGTTCAGAAGGGACAGGCGAAGAAGGAAGGGCAGAGGCATTGCCCTCTACATCAAGAAATGGATAGAGTGTGACGAGCTGTCTCTGAGGAATAGCCACAAGCAGGTCGAAAGCTTATGGGTAAGAATCAGGGACTGAGGCAACAAAGGGAACCTTGTGGTTGGTGTGTAGTACAGGCTGCCTGATCAAGTGGAGCCTATTGACAAAGCCTTGTCACTCCAGCTACAGGAGGCATTGCGCTCGCAGGCTCTCGTCCTGCTGGGGTACTTCAACTACCCCGACATCTGCTGGAAAAGTACCATGGAGAGCTGTAGGCACTCCAGGAGGCTCCTGGAATGCATGGAGGATAACTTCTTAAGCCAGGTAATAGACAGCTCTACCAGAGGGGATGCGATACTGGACCCGATGGTCACCAATGTGAGCTAACTGGTGTCATCAAGATTGGAGGCAGCCTGGGCTGCAGTGATCATGCACTGGTGGAGTTTGTAGTCCTGAGGGATATGGGGCAGGCGAAGAGTAAATTCAGGACCCTGAACTGCAGGAAAGCAAACATCCAGCTCTTCAAGGAGTTAGTCAATAGGACCCCTGGGAAACTGCCCTCAGGGACAAGGGGGCAGAACAGAGCTGGCAGATCTCTAAGGATGCTTTGCATAGAGTACAAGAGCTCTCGATCCCCAGGTGTAAGAAATCAGGAAAGGAAGGCAAGAGACCAGCATGGGTGAGTGGAGACCTGATGGGCAAACTAAAGGGCCAGAAGGAAATGCACAGGCAGTGGAAGCAGGGACAGGAATCCTGGGAAGAGTACAGGGATGCTGCCCGATTGTGTATGGATGGGGTCAGGAGGGCCAAGGAGTGGTTGGAGCTGAACTGGGCAGGGAATGCAAAGAATTATTACAGGGATTCCTCATTCCCCTACAGGGCAAGCTATCGTGGAGCGGGCGCATCAAACATTGAAAGCGCTTTTGCAAAAACAAAAAGGGGAAAGCGTGCTGGACACGACAGAACGACTTGCAAAGGCGGTGTATGTGTTAAATTATTTGCGTTTTACGGGGGACAGGGAAGACCCTCCAATGGTGATTCATGCTTCAAGTATACAATCTGGGGTGTCCCAGACTGGGGAAAGAATTTTAGTACAGTATAAAGATGTGGTCACTGGAGAATGGAAAGGACCTGCAGAGTTAAAAATGACTGGTCGAGGCTATGCTTGTATTCTTACAGATAGCGGAGTGAGATGGGTTCCAAGTCGATGGCTTCGACCATGGCGAGCGCACCTCTCTCCACAAGCGGAAGAAAGTTGTTCGTGAGTCTGATAGTCACGTGTTTGATATGCCAGGTTCAGGCGTGGTTTTCCGTTCAACCAAGAAAAAATATCTGGGTTACACTAGCTAATCAAACGGGCCAAGGCCACCTTTGCTTATCTATATCCACTGCTGAGAATCCGTTTACAACATGCTTGGTTGGTCTGCCCTTAGGGGACTATGATTCGGCAATGGTGGTAAAGAAGACCGCCCCTGATCTAGCCTTGTTTTTAAAAATAACAAACACCTCTGCAGCTATGGATAAGCGGGACGGATGGATGGCACACGGACCACAGGAGTTGTTGGAACCGCAGGAGTTGGGTATTTTAGGATGCATTACAGCCCCTACCTGTTTATATTTTAATTATACAGGACAGGACGATACCAGGTCACAGGATGTAAGCCCCACGTTGGCCGTTTTTCAGAATGCTACCAATTGGTGTAATTATACAACGAGCAACATCTCGTGCTCTACTATTGTCCCAATGAGACTCCCTAAAGGAATATTCTTGATTTGTGGTGATCGTGCATGGCAAGGTGTTCCCTCCCATTTGAGAGGTGGTCCTTGCACATTGGGGCGCCTGACATTGCTAACTCCCAACACTTCTATGATATTGAACCTTACCCGACGGCATAGAATAAGACGACAGATTCGAAAATATCAGGAAGGGTGCAATGACCAACTGGATTTTTGGACTGCGGACAAAACCATACTAGCCTCTTTCCTTGCCCCTGGGGTTGCTGCTGCCCAAGGCTTAACCACTTTAAATAAATTGGGATGTTGGCTAGCAAAACAAACCAATGCTACTTCTGCAGCACTCAGTGCTTTGTTAATGGAAACTGACTCAATAAGGCATGTAACGTTGCAAAATAGGGCAGCTATCGACTTCCTACTTTTGGCCCAAGGGCACGGGTGTGAGGAGTTTGATGGCATGTGTTGTATGAATTTAACAGATATGTCACAGTCGGTAACTCAACAACTGCAAAAACTGAAGGACTTAACGGACAGGTTACAGACAAGTTCACTAGGCCTCGAATCATGGCTGTCAAGTTTGGGCCTAAGCGGATGGTTACAAGACTTAGTAAAAGGGGCAGTTGTTATAGTACTTGTTATCTTAATACTAATGCTTATTGTACCATGTTTATTGCATTGTCTACAAGGAATGGTTCAAAAGGTAGTAAAGAATGCTTGGCTAGCTAATAACTCCAACGAGTATCTTACACACCCAATGAATGAGCTTTGTTAGATAAACACGCTCAAAACAAAAAGGGGGAGAGGCTACCACATTACCCTAAGAACATTTGAATAAAGCCTTATATGTGTTAAATCATTTGCGGAAGGAGAAAGGACCTTTTCAACTGCTAACCAGGGGACGAGGTTGACGGTGGTGGCTGTTTTACCCATGGTTTTACCCATGGTTTTACCCATTTTGCAGGTGCCTCGAAGTGGGTGAGGCCATGGGTGCGGCAGTCGCCATCGTCATCGTCGGACACATCTTGACACTATCAGGTGTCATCGCAATCTGGATGCCACCTCAGTCAAAAGAAAATGTAGGGGTAAATCACACTGAAATTTGCGGTATCATGAGATGAACGTGGAAAGCTTTTGAGGCAAAGTGTTCTATAACTACAAATGCTTTGGTAAGATATAATATTGGTCTTCATAGCCTTATACAAGTACCTTTTTTCTATCACTAGGAGTATTTTATATCACTAGAAGTAGTACAGCTAGAATTGTTTTGCTTTGTAATATTCTGCTATTGACTTAAGCATAAGTTGATATGTGACTGCTGGCTTATGAAAAAATGCCGTGTGAACAAAGCCTACGGACCAATAGACGGGATGGCTGTGGCGCGTGCAGCACGTCTGGCCAGCGGGCGCATACGCCATAGGCTCCCTGTGTTGAAAGGTGACAACTGAGGTGAGTTCCGACACTCGCTGGCCACGTGTGTCGAAACTCGTTCCTCTACAAATGTGTAATACCGGGATTTCCTGAAGGGCAGTGGGCCGGTGTACGGCAAGGCCACCGTTGCCTCCGTGGGGACGCCCACGTAAAACTGGCACCTACCAACTGCTGGGCTGAGTTCGCAGCACAGGACGATACAAGAATGTACAGAGGGTCCATCTTTCTCACAGTCCTTGGGTTGCGAATGATCCATCAGGCTTTGTTTATACAAAAACAAAAAGGGGGAGATGTTGGGATCACTCTGCACGGCTCGACCTTAAGGAGAAGGAGCTGCAGCATTGAGAAGCTGGTAAACAGCTGGATATCTGCACGGCTCGGCCTTGAGAAGAGGGAGCTGTGGCATTGGGAAGCTGGTAAACAGCTGGACATCTGCAGGGCTCGGCCTTGAGGAGAAGGAGCTGTGGTAAACAGCTAAGAAGAAGCAAGAAAAACAGGGACACCTGCAAGCAGCAATCCTGACTCTGTGAGGGGCGCGTGGACAGCGCGTGATATCTTGTATATAGCCAATTACAATAATTAGTATAACAAGCTGTAACCAATCATGAGTGTGTGCGCAGTGACTAAGTGAAAATTATGATATTTATTGGAGTCAGACAAGACAATAAATGGCATTGACCTGATCATATTGGTCGTAC
The DNA here is from genome assembly GCF_964289735.1 of Phaethon aethereus. NCBI lineage: Eukaryota > Metazoa > Chordata > Aves > Phaethontiformes > Phaethontidae > Phaethon > Phaethon aethereus. The sequence goes on from NC_138581.1 coordinate 13,261,951, forward strand.
GCGTCGTGTCCGAGACTTCCGCGTCAACCTATATCAAAGCATGATGGATGGATGGATGGATGGATGGATGGATGGATGGATGGATGGATAAACAGGTGGGTAGATGGGTGGGTGTATTACACAGAAATGGTATATGGATGCTGGTAAGCAAAGTGAGCTGATTATTAAAAAACGTTGAAAGAGTGATGCAGGAAGAATTCAACATCACTGAAGGACTGGCATCTGTGAAGGCCACTAAGAGTACTTCTTGATTACCGATAGCTGTTTGCAAAAGGTCACAGGGAGATAATATTTTGGGGTAGTTCCATGTCACCAATGGTGCTTCAGCACATCACTTGAAGAGTATTTTTCTCCTTCAAATGATTTTATAAGGGTTAACTAATTCTTCCCATGTCCTCAGGGCTTCAAACCAGTAAGTGGATGATGTGAATTTGAATTTGTTCAGGCTCAGAATGACTTTCTGATCTGTAGGTTACTTAAAAAACAGAATCATCAAGTTTTTAAGAGTGACATGATCCTTGATCCTTTTTTTTTTTGCAAAGTAGGTGTAGACTCTAATCTCTACAAGGAATAGACACATCTCACTACAGCCTTGAGGTGGTTCTCAGCAGTCCTGAGCCAGGGAGATGAAATAGATAATGAGGTTTACTTGAATCTCATAGTCAGGGGGACTAAGTCCCAGAGGGAAGTGGGATTTAAGATACAGTCCCATTCACAGAGCTTCTTTTCTGGCTATTTCGAAGCAACTGCTCTTTATTAATTCTTGTAGATCCCCCTCTGAGATCAGTATACCCCTGCAACGTCTCCCCATGTGCTGCTTGTAGAGTGCTCTTTGCTGTAGGGGAAACGCTTTATGAAGTTCAGCATCATGACTCCCAGCACAATGGGCCTGAAAGTACTTTTCTGTATGCAACTCCAAATCACAGGTTCAGTCTCAGAGCTGGGTTAGTGGTCTAGGTTATTAATATTATTGCCTCCCTACATCCTGCCCTAGACTGTAAGTGGACCAATAGGCAGTTTTATGTTCTGTGATGATTGCCCAATTCCTATGTTCTGGTTCATTTATATAACATGCTATACTAGCATTACAGCTCCTAATAGTTGTTGTGGTTTAACCCAGAAGGTAGCTAAAACAACCACACAGCCATTCGCTCACCCTCTCCGACCCCAGCGAGAGGGGGGAGAGAACTGGAAAAAAGGTAGAACTCATGGGTTGAGACGACAGTTTAATAGGCGTCGTGGTTTAGCCCCAGCCAGCAACTAAGCACCACACAGCCACTCGCTCACCTCCCCCCACCAGGTAGGACAGCGGAGAGAATCAGGTGTCCTGGTTTCAGCCAGGATAGAGCTGGTTTTCTTCACAGAATCTACCGTGAGGCTATGTTTTGGATTTGGGATGAGAAAATGTTGATAACGTGCTGATGTTTTGAGTTGTTGCTAAGTAGTCAAGGACAATCCAGCTTCTCGTGCTGGCCTGCTAGTGAGAAGGCTGGGGGTGCACGGGGAGCTGGGAGGGGACACAGCCGGGACAGCTGACCCAGACTGGCCAAAGAGATATTCCCTACCATATAACGTCATGCCCAGTACATAAACTGGAGTTGGCCGGGGGGGCGGAAATCGCTGCTCGGGGACGGGCTATCAATCACCGGGTAGTGAGCAATTGCTGCATTGGGCATCACTTGTTCTTGTACATTCCTTTGTCGGTATTATTATTGTTGTTATCATTGCTGTTTCCTTCTCTCTTGCTGTCCTATTAAACTGTTTTTATCTCAACCCACGAGAACCCAATTCTCTCCCCCGTCCCACTGGGGGAGGGAGGAGTGAGCGAGCGGCTGCGTGGTGCTTAATTGCCAGCTGGGGCTAAACCACGACAGTCCTTTTTGGCACACAACGTGGGGCAAAAGGCTTGAGAGAATAACGGTTGCAGGTCACGATAACAGTTTATTTGATTTGCATCATGCTCTCCTCTTTGCGTACATGTTAAAGATTGGTGTTGGTTTCTGCAGGCGGCTGTACTCTGCAATGATTAGTAATGTCTTGCCTGCGAGATTTGTTTTTAGGACACTGACCTTGAGCTTAATGTGGTATCTGAGCTCTGTACTAAAGCTGTTACTGTGTTTCGGGTACTATCTTGTGGAGACAATTAGCAATTATACTTCTGCCTCCGAAAGGCTTTTTATGGAGGAAATGCAGAATGGAACCTTTGCCACCCTCTATCATAATGTTTCCTCCTTCATCACAATAACTTTTCAGTATTCTGAACACCCTTGGGTAGTTAAAATACTCCTATTGGTACTTCTGGGGAACACTGTTTCGGTTTTCTCTAAGGTTGGCAAGCAATTTAAGAATATCATCCAGAGATCTGCCCCGAGGCTGGATAGTTATGAATGGCAGGGTGTGTGGAGCAGCATGGGCAAATGCCTAGGGCGGTGGGCACCTCCGGTGTTTTGGAACTTCACTCCCGAACAAGTGCAGAATCCTGATAAACTAGCAGAATATTTGGAAGAAGTATGCTGTCAGCCTGGCAGCTCCAAGGAGACGCAAAACATTGCAGTATGCTGGGGCCTGGCCCATGCCTACCGAGCTCTATTTAACACTATGCAAAGGGGAGAGAGGCTCTCTGGGTCTGATGGCAATGTGACAGGCACTGTGACTACTCCAAACCCCGCGACGGGCACTGTAGCTACTCAGACTGTTGCAGCTGAACCAGAGAACCAGCCCGTCCCAGTATCAGTCACCCCTGTACAAAAGAAGAAATCATGGAAGCGGAAGTCAGCTCGTTTAGTAAGGGACAAAGAAGCTTTTTCTAAGAAGGAGCCAGAGGAAGAGAGTGAGGAGGCAGAGTGCTCCAAAGCAGGGTGTCCTGGTTTCAGCCAGGGTAGAGTTAATTTTCTTCATAGAAGCTAGCGTGAGGCTATGTTTTGGATTTGGGATGAGAAAATGTTGATAAGGTGCTGGTGTTTTGAGTTGTTGCTAAGTAGTCAAGGACAGTCCAGCTTCTCGTGCTGGCCTGCAGCGAGCAGGCTGGGGGTGCACGGGAAGCTGGGAGGGGACATAGCTGGGACAGCTGACCCAGGCTGGCCAAAGAGATATTCCATACCATATAACGTCATGCTCAGTATATAAAGCTGGGACAAAGAAGAAGGAAGGGGTGGAGGGACGTTCGGAGTTATGGCATCTGTCTTCCCAAGAAACCATTACGCGTGACAGAGCCCTACTTCCCTGGAGATGGCTGAACACCTGCCTGCCCATGGGGAGTGGTGAACAAATTCCTTGTTTTGCTTTGCTTGCGTGCACGGCTTTTGCTTTACTTATTAAACTGTCTTTATCTCAAACCATGAGTTTCCTCACTTTTACTCTTCCAATTCTCTCCCCCGTGCCACCGTGGGGGAGTGAGCGAGCGGCTGCGTGGTGCGTAGTTGCTGGCTGGGGCTAAACCACGACAGTCCTTTTTGGCGCCCAACGTGGGGCACGAAGTGTTTGAGATAATGACAAGTTTGATTGGAATGTGCTAGATGATAATATTTATAGTTGTTATTGCTGTTTAGCCATTAATTGCCAGGCCCCTGTGCTTGCCATGGGTTTGCCTTCCCTGCATGTATTAGCGTCCAGTGCTCGTTAGTGGCTGCTTTTTGCTTTCGATGCTGCTGTACTGCTGATCGTCTGACTCTGCTGTGCCTGGGAAGATTCTGATAACAGCAATGGCCTTGCACCTGGGCTGGCAGATGGCCGGGGTATTGCTGGTTTTTTTTTCCTGTGCTGCTGTACTGAATAGGCTGGAACTCCACTGTGAACTTGAGTCGAAGGGACTGTGACCTGTGGGTGAGTCCATGTGGGAGCAGGACACCCCGAAGCGTCTGTGACCGTGCGTAAGCCCATGCCAGGAGCAGGTATATCTCGAAGCATCTGTGGCCATGGTTATGTCTGTGCCGCAGCAGGTATACCTCTGATGGGATTGTGGCACAAGGATAAGTCCACGCTGGAGAAGGTACATCTCGAAATGTCTGTGGTTGTGGATAAGTCTATGTTGCAGCAGGTGCACCTTGAAGCATTATTGGTTGTGCATGAGGTCATGCTTGGAGCACCTCAAAGTGTGTGGCCATGGAGAAGCCCTCAACAGTGCAGGTATATTGCTGGAGGAGCTGGAACTATGGGTAAGGCCACGTTGGAGCAGATTTATCTCTGGAGGTAGTGTGGCCCGTGGAGATGGCCGTTTTGGAGCAGGTGCACCTCGAAGTGACTGCAACTGTGGATAAGTCTATGCCACAGCAGATATACCCCTGGAGAGACTGTGGCTCACGGAAGGGACTGCAGTCTGTGGATAAGTCCAAGCTGGAGCAGGGGCAAGGGGAGGAGTTCATTGCAATGTTAAACCCTGTGGTCCAGTACAAAGGGCCCAGGGGTGGACACTGTAATGGAAATACCTTTAAACTGTTGTAACCCATGATTTGAGTTGCATGTTATAGGAACTACTATAGCAGGAACCACATGAACGAATGGAGGACAAGCCTTACAAGAAGCAGTGCCAGTGCAGCAGTGACCTGACCTGAGCTGGCTTTGGTGCCCAGTAACTCCATGCAACACCCCACCTCGCCTGTCCTGAGTGACCACCATAAGGGATGGAGCCCAAAGTCATGGACTAAATGAACTCAGCAGACATTTCACGGACATTTTGGAGGGAAGTCTATGGACTAAGGGGATGATAATCTGTGTATTATATTAAAGGATGGGAAGGGGTGGTGGTGGTTAATGAGGTTATATTGGATAGTGTGGTACCTGAGCATAACGTAAATGGTATGGAATAAGGGGTGGATAATGTCCTGGTTTCAGCCAGGGTAGAGTTAATTTTCTTCATAGAAGCTAGCGTGAGGCTATGTTTTGGATTTGGGATGAGAAAATGTTGATAAGGTGCTGATGTTTTGAGTTGTTGCTAAGTAGTCAAGGACAGTCCAGCTTCTCATGCTGGCCTGCAGCGAGCAGGCTGGGGGTGCACGGGAAGCTGGGAGGGGACATAGCTGGGACAGCTGACCCAGGCTGGCCAAAGAGATATTCCATACCATATAACGTCATGCTCAGTATATAAAGCTGGGACAAAGAAGAAGGAAGGGGTGGAGGGACGTTCGGAGTTATGGCATCTGTCTTCCCAAGAAACCATTACGCGTGACAGAGCCCTACTTCCCTGGAGATGGCTGAACACCTGCCTGCCCATGGGGAGTGGTGAACAAATTCCTTGTTTTGCTTTGCTTGCGTGCACGGCTTTTGCTTTACTTATTAAACTGTCTTTATCTCAAACCATGAGTTTCCTCACTTTTACTCTTCCAATTCTCTCCCCCGTGCCACCGTGGGGGAGTGAGCGAGCGGCTGCGTGGTGCGCAGTTGCTGGCTGGGGCTAAACCACGACACAGGGCCATCACAAGGACGGAAGAGGGAAGAGAGCGGGTCATCGCTTGAAAAGGAGGAAGAACTCATAAAAGAGACGGTAACTACCCAATCTCTATCCCTGAGTGAACTGCGAGGTATGCGAAAGGATTTCAGCCGTCGTCCAGGTGAGCACATTGTCACCTGGCTGCTCCGATGCTGGGATAATGGGGCCAGTAGCCTGGAATTAGAGGGTAGGGAAGCCAAGCAGCTGGGATCCCTTTCTAGGGAAGGGGGCATTGACAAAGCAATTGGAAAAGGTGCACGAGTCCTCAGCCTCTGGAGACGACTCCTGTCGGGTGTGAAGGAAAGGTACCCCTTCAAGGAAGATGTTCTATGTCACCCAGGCAAGTGGACCACCATGGAGAAAGGTATCCAGTACCTGAGGGAGCTAGCTGTGCTGGAGGTGATTTATGGTGACTTGGACAATGGTCGACCATCCAAAGATCCAGATGAAGTCAATTGCACGTGACCTATGTGGCGGAAGTTTGTACGGAGTGCACCATCATCATATGCCAACTCATTAGCAGTAATGGCCTGGAAAGACAGAGAGAGACCAACGGTGGATGAATTGGCTGGCCAACTCCGGCAATATGAAGAAAGTCTCTCTTCCTCCCTACGGGCCTGCATCTCTGCTGTAGAGAAACTGTCCTGCAAGTTCCAGCAATTCAAAGAGCATATGCCCTACCCTCCACCCGTACGGACCAGTATCTCGGCTATTAGGAGTAAGCATTCTTCTGCTCAAGAGAGAGGATATAGAGGATACACACCGCGAGCCACCCTGTGGTTTCAATTGGGTGACTACGGAGAGGACATGAGGAGGTGGGATGGAAAACCTACCTCGGCCCTAGAGGCATGAGTACGCGAGCTGCAAGGAAAAACAATTACAAAAGGGAGTTCAGGTTCCTCCAGAAAAATCGTCGCTCCACTTTCCAGTGGGCAGTTTCCCAGAAAGAATAGAAGGGCTGATCTTACCTCTGATCCTCTTGAAGGGACTTCTGATTCCTATTTACAAGAAGTGGGTAACGAGTACTATGACCAGGACTAGAGGGGCCCTGCCTCCAGCCAGGCGGAGGAGAGGGACAACCGAGTTTATTGGACTGTGTGGCTTAGATGGCCTCGCACATCGGACCCACAGGAATATAAGGCTTTAGTGGACACCGGTGCACAGTGTACCCTAATGCCATCAAGCCACATAGGGGCAGAACGCATTTGTATTTCTGGAGTGACGGGGGGGTCCCAACAGCTGGCTGTACTGGAGGCCGAAGTGAGCCTAACTGCGAATGAGTGGCAGAAGCATCCCATTGTGACTTGCCCAGAGGCTCCATGCATTCCGGGCATAGACTACCTCAGGAGAGGGTATTTCAAGGACCCAAAAGGCTACCGGTGGGCTTTTGGTATAGCTGCCTTGGAGACGGAAGAAACGAAACAGCTGTCCACCTTGCCTGGTCTCTCAGAGGACCCTTCTGTTGTGGGGTTTGTGAGGGTCGAAGAACAACAGGTGCCGATCGCTACCACAACAGTGCACCGGCGGCAATATCGCACCAACAGAGACTCCCTGATCCCCATCCATAAGCTGATTTGTCGACTGGAGAGCCAAGGAGTGATCAGCAAGACTCGCTCACCCTTTAACAGCCCCGTATGGCGAGAGCAAAATTCTAATGGCGAGTGGAGACTGACAGTAGACTCTCGTGGCCTGAATGAAGTCACACCACCGCTGAGTGCTGCTGTGCCGGACATGCTGGGACTTCAATATGAACTGGAGTCAAAGGCAGCCAAGTGGTACGCCACCACTGATATTGCTAGCGCATTTTTCTCAATCTCTTTGGTGGCAGCGTGCAGGCCACGGTTTGCTTTCACTTCGAAGGGTGTCCAATAGACCTGGAATGGACTGCCCCAGGGATGGAAACACAGCCCTACCATTTGCCATGGGCTGATCCAGACTGCACTGGAACAGGGTAAAGCTCCAGAGCACCTGCAATACATTGATGATATCATCGTCTGGGGCAACACAGCTGTGGAGTAATCGCTGAGGGGCATTTTGGAAATTTACCCTCTAAGAACAGCATTGAAACTGGGTGGAACGTAGCACTAGTGTACAATGAGTCTGTACCATGGCGATTCCCTAGACAACCCTAGATCTTGGCAACATCAGGGGCACTTGGTGTGCTGACTCTGGGAGAGATTGCATGGAGGGTGGAGCAGAGTGGAGACATCGCGGCCACGCTCTGTGAACAGGGGAATTTAAGGGTACACAGTGTGTACATTAATAAGCTGCACGTGCGATGCCCTGGGTCAGTGACCTGTCAACTTTGATGAAATGCTGTACTTGGAGTGAACTTTGCTTATTATAATATCATTATAATACTAAAACGCACACCCCTCTCAAAGTTACCCACCACCCAAGGTCCGACCACCCCTCAATGAGCGTGCGCACTGAATTTTTCCTAGTCTGTACCTTTAAACGCGAAGCGAGAGAATTTGAACCAATCCTGATAAAGGTATGTATGACTAGAGTCACTCAAGCTCCACCTGAAAAGTAAAACGCTATACAATAGTGTTTTAAGAGCTGGATGTTAGGGAAGATACCGTCGTCGTGTACTACTCTAACTTCTGGGATCAGTCGACGGGCTGAGCCTCTCTTCCCCCCCATCAGGACGCCTTTGGGTAAGATTCGAACACGTGGTCATACCAAGTGCCTCCCCGGGAAACTTAGAAATCTCTATAGAGTCACTTTACATCTTTTAATGCGTTTATAGCCAAGCAGTGTTACTCATACTTTTGGCATTTGCACGTGCTTTGTAGGCAGTGAATTTATCACCGGCAATCCAAAGAACCTGTGTGTCTGTTGCTTCAATAAATCGCACTATTGATTGACTCAGACATGTGTGTGTTGTCCCTGAACGCGACCGTACCTCTGAGTGCGGCCGTGTGAGTTCAGGAGGTGTCTGGCTGAGCAGGTAGTGTGGCGTTAGTAGTGCATCCGGACCCGTGATAGTCCAACGAAGGTGTTGGGCGCAAACGGACTACTAACGCTAACTTTGGGCATCATTCAGAACCTAAGCTCAGCCGCCCCCAGTCCCTCTGATATCTGAGGATCGACTGGAAAGCAAGGGGCTTTAGTTTCTGCCAAATTGCTCTGCCTCTTAATGCAACAACAGCAGAAGAAGTTCTCGAGACAGGGAAGAAAGTAATTCAAATTGTTCTGAAAGCTGGTTTTGCCATAAAACAAAGTAAGGTGTGTTCAGTTTTGGGCCCCTCACTACAAGAAGGACGTTGAGGTGCTGGAGTGTGTCCAGAGAAGGGCAACGAAGATGGTGAGGGGTCTGGAGCACAAGTCTTATGAGGAGCGGCTGAGGGAACTGGGGTTGTTTAGTCTGGAGAAGAGGCGGCTGAGAGGAGACCTTATCGCTCTCTACAACTACCTGAAAGGGGGTTGTGGCGACGAGGGTGTTGGTCTCTTCTCCCAAGTAACTAGTGATAGGACAAGAGGAAATGGCCTCAAGTTGCGCCAGGGGAGGTTTAGATTGGATATTAGGAAAAACTTCTTCACTGAGAGGGTGGTCAGGCATTGGAACAGGCTGCCCAGGGAGGTGGTGGAGTCACCATCTCTGGAAGTGTTCAAAAAACGTGTGGATGTGGCACTTCAGGACATGGTTTAGGGGACATGGTGGTGCTGGATTAATGGTTGGACTTGATGATCTTGAAGGTCCTTTCCAACCTAGTGATTCTGTGATTCTGTGATTCTGTGAAGGTCAAAGGACCTGCACAGCAGATCCAGTTTTTAGGAATAAAATGGAAAGATGGACGTCGACAGATCCCAACTGATGTGATCAACAAAATAACAGCTATGTCTCCACCGACTAGCAGAAAGGAAACACAAGCTTTTTTGGGCGTTGTGGGTTTCTGGAGAATGCATATTCCAAATTACAGTCTGATTGTAAGCCCTCTTTATCAAGTGACCCGGAAGAAGAATGATTTCAAATGGTGCACTGAGCAACGACAAGCCTTTGAACAAATTAACCAGGCGATAGTTCATGCCGTAGCACTCGGGCCAGTCCGGGCAGGGCAAGATGTTAAAAATGTGCTCTACATGGCAGCCGGGGAGAATGGCCCTACCTGGAGTCTCTGGCAGAAGGCACCAGGAGAGACCCAAGGTCGACCTCTAGGGTTTTGGAGTCGAGGATATAGGGGATCTGAGTCCCGCTATACTCCAACTGAAAAGGAGATATTGGCAGCATATGAAGGAGTTCGAGCTGCCTCAGAAGTGGTTGGTACTGAAGCACAGCTCCTCCTGGCACCCCGACTGCCGGTGCTGGGCTGGATGTTCAAAGGGAGGGTCCCCTCTACACATCATGCGACTGATGCTACGTGGAGTAAGTGGGTCGCACTTATCACACAGCAGGCTCCAATAGGAAGCCTTAATCAGCCAGGAATCTTGGAAGTGGTCATGGACTGGCCAGAAGGCAAAGATTTTGGAATATCGCCAGAAGAGGAGGTGGCGCGTGCTGAGGAGGCTCCACCATATAATAAACTGCCAGAGAACGAAAGGCAATATGCCCTGTTTACGGATGGGTCCTGTCGTATTGTAGGCAAACATCGAAGGTGGAAAGCTGCTATATGGAGCCCTATACGACGAGTCGCAGAAGCTGCTGAAGGACAAGGTGAATCAAGCCAGTTTGCAGAGGTGAAAGCCATCCAGCTGGCTTTAGATATCACTGAATGAGAAAAATGGCCAATACTCTATCTCTACAATGACTCATGGATGGTGGCAAATGCTCTATGGGGGTGGCTACAGCAATGGAAGCAGAGCAACTGGCAACACAGAGGCAAGCCCATCTGGGCTGCTGAATTGTGGCATGATATTGCTGCCCGATTAAAGAATCTGGTCATGAAAGTACACCATGTAGATGCTCACTTACTCAACAGTCGGGCCACCGAAGAACATCAAAACAACCGTCAGGTGGATCAGGCTGCTAAGATTGCAGTGGCTCAGGTGGATCTGGACTGGCAACATAAGGGTGAATTATTTATAGCTCGGTGGGCCCATGACACCTCAGGCCATCAGGGAAGAGATGCAACATATAGATGGGCTCGGGATCGAGGGGTGCATTTGACCATGGACACTACTGCACAGGTTATCCATGAATGTGAAACGTGTGCTGCGATCAAACAAGCCAAGCGGTTAAAGCCCCTCTGGTATGAAGGACGATGGTTGAAATATAAATATGGGGAGACCTGGCAGATTGATTATATCACACCCACAAACTCGCCAAGCCAAGTGCTATGTGCTTACCATGGTGGAAGCAACCACCGGATGGCTGGAAACATACCCTGTGCCCCATGCCACCGCCCGGAACGTTATCCTGGGCCTTGAAAAGCAAGTCTTATGGCGACATGGCACCCCCGAAAGAATTGAGTCAGACAATGGGACTCATTTCCGAAACAACCTCATAGACACCTGGGCCAAAGAGCATGGCATTGAATCGGTGTATCATATCCCCTATCATGCACCAGCTTCCGGAAAAATTGAACGATACAACGGACTGTTAAAGACTACCCTGAGAGCAATGGGTGATGGGACATTCAAACATTGGGATAAACATTTAGCAAAAGCCACCTGGTTAGTCAACATCAGGGGATCTACTAATAGATCCAGCCCTGTCCAATCAAAACTTTTACGTACTGTAGAAGGGGATAAAGTCCCTGTGGTGCATGTGAGAAATATGCTGGGGAAGACAGTCTGGGTTACTCCTGCCTCAGGCAAAGGCAAACCCGTTCGCGGGATTGCCTTTGCCCAGGGACCTGGGTGCCCTTGGTGGGTAATGCAGAAGGATGGGGAAGTCCGATGTGTACCTCAAGGAGATTTGATTTTGGGTGAAAATAGTCAATGATTTGAATTGCATTATGTCAATTGTTCAGTATGACATTACTACTATGGTTGCTATCTACCATATCAATGGTATTACAGTAAGAATCACCCAGACTGATGAGGAATGAGCTTCACTGAAACCGAGCAACGTGCAGCGGTGATGGAACCAGAACTGGCTTCAGCAGCTTGCGCCCAACAATTTCCTCGAGATTGACGTCTTCGACCTGCAGATCATGGACATGGACCGTGCCAGATGACAATCCAACACCACATACCATCTCCCCTGCCGAGAGACTGCTATGATGGATGAAGCCCAGAGTCATGGACTGAATGAACTCCACAGACATTTTAAAGTGATGGCCCATGGACTAAGAGAATGGTATCTGTGTGTATATATTAAAAGACAGGAAGAGTAATACTGAATAATTGGAATGTATTGAAAAGTACAGGACCCGGGCATGACGTAAATGGTATGGAATAAGGGGTGGATACTGTCCTGGTTTCAGCCAGGATAGAGCTGTTTTTCTTCACAGAAGCTACCGTGAGGCTATGTTTTGGATTTGGGATGAGACAATGTTGATAACGTGCTGATGTTTTGGGTTGTTGCTGAGCAGTCAAGGACAGTCCAGCTTCTCGTGCTGGCCTGCTAGCAAGATGGCTGGGGGTGCACGGGAAGCTGGGAGGGGACACAGCTGGGACAGCTAACCCAGGCTGGCCAAAGAGATATTCCCTACCATATAACGTCATGCCCAGTTCATAAACTGGAGTTGGCCGGGGGGTGGGAATGACTTTATAAGTATTATTATTATTATTATTATTATTATTATTATTATTATTATCGGTTTGGGAAAAAAAATAGTGGGTTGAGATAAAAACAGTTTAATAGGACAGCAAGAGAGAAGGAAACAACAGTGATAACAACAATAATAATACCGACAAAGGAATGTACAAGAAAAGTGATGCCCAATACAGCAATTGCTCACCAGCCGGTGATCGATAGCCCGTCCCTGAGCAGCGATTCCTGCCCCCTGACCAACTCCAGTTCATTAGTGTGTTATCAACATTATTCTCATATCAAATCCAAAACACAGCACTATACCAGCTATCAGGAAGAAAAACCAACTCTATCCCAGCCAAAATCAGGACTATAGGACAGAAAAAAAAAAAATAATAATAATAAGGCTTAAAAGAATATACAAAACAAGTGATGCACAGCACAATTGCTCACCACCCGCTGACTGATGCCCAGTTAGTTCCCGAGCCATGGCCCCTCCCCAGCCAACTCCCCCAGCTTTATATACCGAGCATGACATCATATGGTATGGAATATCCCTTTGGCCAGCCTCAGTCAGGCTGTCCTGGCTGTGTCCCCTCCCAGCTTCCTGTGCACCCCCTGCCTTCTCACTGGCAGGCCAGCATGAAAAGCTAGACAGTCCTTGACTGGTTATCAGCAACAACTGAAAACACCAGTACATTATCAACATTTTTTCATCACAAATCCAAAACACAGCCTCATACTAGCTTCTATGAAGAAAATTAACTTGATCCCAGCTGAAATCAGGACAGTCATGTACAGTAATGGATTGCTTAAAAGCGTACCAGTCTGTCCCTGTTCTGAACTGAGTGTCTTCAACTACATTTAGACTGCTGTGTGCTGATATAAAATAGAAAGTTGCAGTAATAATTACGTGGTCCAAATGTTGGTCTTTGAATTGTCACAGCTCAGTGAGGTCTAATGCTCTGAGTGTAAGTAAGTCTCAAAAATTGGCTTCTCTGTCATACTTCCAAGCAGGCAGGATGTGAACATATGTATTTAAAGCACAGCACTATGGCCATCTCATGTTCTCTGATACCATGTCCTTGGGACTAATCTGGAAGAGAAACTCTGGTGCTGCCTAGGGCCATCCATGCCAGGGTCCCTGCTGGGCAGGACAAGATGTTAAAAACGTGCTCTACACGGCAGCCAGGGAGAATGGCCCTACCTGGAGTCTCTGGCAGAAGGCACCAGGAGAGACCCGAGGTCGACCTCTAGGGTTTTGGAGTCGAGGATATAGGGGATCTGAGTCCCGCTATACTCCAACTGAAAAGGAGATATTGGCAGCATATGAAGGAGTTCGAGCTGCCTCAGAAGTGGTTGGTACTGAAGCACAGCTCCTCCTGGCACCCCGACTGCCGGTGCTGGGCTGGATGTTCAAAGGGAGGGTCCCCTCTACACATCATGCAACTGATGCTACATCATATTAATATTCTAGTATTCCCCCAAAATATTTCTGAGAGGATCACAATAACGTACGTCAATAGATATATAAAATACGTGATTGTGTGGGGTGCTAGAAAGGCTTTCCTGGCATGTGTATGTACTGATTTCATAATTCATGAACAGTGAAGAATAGAACCATTATATACAGCAAAATTAAGACAGCATTGAATACTACCAAGCTTCATAATGTGTCTATATCAAGCTTAGCTTTTCAGAGAATCAAATAGATTTTATTCAAAGCTTAGAAAGTACAAGGTCAACCAGATTATTAAAATGAATATACAATAAACAAATAGATTCATGGACTGTACTGAAATTCACACAGAAATTCATTGGGTTAAGTGGTAGGTCCAGCTGTGTGAAAAATGTCAGCATTTGGCTCTGTGAAATATGTTCATCTGATTTGTGTGATGAAGTGTAACCTTCTGTACTTTTATGGATTTCTCCTGTACCATAAAAAGGGGTATTTTACAGGAGAAAGTTAAACTACTTTGCTGGTATATCATCTCAAACCAGTTTGACCACTGAAAGAAAGTGCATTCATAAGGTTTGGGGTCATCCTGGGGGCACGCCGAGGAAGATTCGAGAAGACTCTAGAAGGAGAAGAGGGCATGCGCTGAAGAAGACACGCCTGTTCATTAATATGTATTAGAAGACATGCCAATTCATGAATATGTATTAGTGAACAGGATCAAGATTCGAGAAGATTCTAGAAGGAGAAGAGGGCATGCGCCGAAGAAGACACGCCTATTCATGAATATGTATTAACGGACAGGATATAAACCAGGAACAGGAACTGTACCACGTGCGTCTTGGTGGAGCGGAGACTCCTGGCGCACCCAGCGCTGTTTGCTTGCCTCTATTCGCTTAATAAATTGTAAATTTGAATTGGAATCCTGTTTGGGACTAAATCATTTATAACAATTGGGGGCTCGTCCGGGATGGTCTTGGTTCCTGAATTCTGACTTGATCTAGGAGGGGCGCCCCACCATTTGGTGGCTCCTGATCGGGTCGGGTCGGGACTAACGCCATCCTGAACCTGAATAGGGGCAAGCAAAGAATTTGATTTTTTTTATGAGCTCCCTTGCCGGCTGCAGCAGTTTATTTTGCCCGTAATTCTGCGCGCGAAGATCCGAACGAAGACGACGGAGTCGTAAGTATTTAAGGTGTATACCGTTCGGTTGGGTGGGATTCGGTTGCCTGTGTGTGTAAGAGTGTGACTGAGACGGAACCTAGTTCCAAAGCGATTGTGGAGGTCTTCTAACCGCGGTTCCAATCTCCCGCGAGGGACTTGGCCGGTGAAGGACCGAAGTGATTCTTATAGGATTCATGGGTGGGTGATATGCCCTAAACCCGCTGCAAGACACTCTTAGTGGTAGACAAGGGCTGTAGGAATTGCCACAGTAAAAATTCCTAGATGGGTCAGGCGAAATCGAGAACCCAGGACCAGAAGAAAGGGAGCGAATTACTAGAAATACCTCCGGAGAGTCCATTAGGAATAATGATTGAAAATTGGAATGATAGAGGCCCCAGAAAAGGAAAAAGTAAATTAAAATTAGTTCAATATTGTATGGTAGAATGGCCAAAAGAACCTTTGAGACCACATGTCTTTTGGCCCGTTTTTGGATCTTTTGAAGACTGGGTCTGCCAGGCCTTAAATATATATGTTAATTCAAAGGAACCTTTTAGTCAGGAGGAAAGTGATTATGCAGGATTATGGGACAGAACTTTACGTCCTTTTCCAGCCTCAATACTTACATTAAAAACAGATAAAAAGTTTGAGGAAGAAGAGGAGGAGAAAAGTGAAAAGGAAAAGGAAAAGGAAAAGGAAAAAGATGATAAATGGGAGCCACTGGATAACCTACCGCCTCCATATTCTAATAATCCATCTTCAGCGGCGGCTCCCCCTCCGGTGGCCGTAGTACCTCTATCTGTACCACCGTTGCCCCTACCTCCACCACCAACAGCACCGGAATTAGATCGACCTCCGGCTGCATGTACGAGAAGTAGGACTGCTGTATCTGAGGGAGCTTCTCTATATCCCTTACGAGAAGTACCCCTCGGAGGCAATCAGGGAGGCATCGGGTTTGTGGCAGTCCCATTAAATAATCATACAGGGAATAAGGGAAGAGGTTCCCCGAGGCCGAATACAGTGGCTGGGACTGCACTCCTTTGAACACAATTTGTAGCTAATTCCTGGGGGGATATAAGACTTAGAGAAGCCCAGAAAGTCCATGTTAGGAAGGACGAAGAAAAACAAAAAGCAAAGGATCAAGAAAGATTTACAATTCCCGTCTGTTACTACTGTAACAAGAGGGGACATGTTCAGAAGAAGCGGGGACAGGATATAGAAAATGTTCAAAGAAGATTATGGGTGTCAGGGGCTATATCTTCTGGGGACTTCAACATCAACAGAGCCGTTGATAAAATTATTAATTGGTCCCCATAAAGAGGAAGTTTTATTTTTAGTGGATACAGGGGCCGAAAAATCAACCATTCAAAAACTTCCAAAAGGAATAGGAAAAGGGAAGAGTTATATGTCAGTAGTAGGAGCAAAAGGAGAGCTTTTTCTTAATGATTTACTTTTGCTCCCTGAAGCAGAATACAATTTATTAGGAAGGGATTTGATTTTGAAGTTAAACTTGAGCATTCAGAGTCAAGGGGACAAATTGCAGATTAAATTATACACTTTAACACAAGAGGATGAAGAAGCTATTAACCCCTCAGTGTGGTATAAGGAAGGGGAAACTGGAAAGATAAAAATGGACCCCATAAGGGTTCAAATAATAGATCCGCACCGCCCAATTAGAATCAAGCAATACCCTATACCTATGGAGGGTCGAAAAGGATTAAAACCTGTAGTTGGCAGACTTTTGGAAAAAGGAACCCTAGAACCATGTATGTCACCTCATAACACGCCCATTCTTCCCGTAAAGAAACCGGATGGGTCATACAGGATGGTGCAGGACTTAAGAGCTGTAAATCAGCGAACAATCACTAAATTCCCTGTGGTGGCAAATCCTTATACTTTATTGAGTCATATATCTCCCAAACATACTTGGTATAGTGTAATAGATTTGAAAGATGCTTTTTGGGCCTGTCCTCTGGATGAGGGATCCAGAGATTATTTTGCCTTTGAGCGGGAGGACCCCGAAACAGGACGAAAACAACAATTAAGATGGACTGTGTTACCACAAGGGTTTATGGAGTCACCAAATCTATTTGGACAAACTTTAGAGAAAATCTTACAAGATTTCACAATACACGCGGAGGTAAAATTATTGCAATATCTGCAGTACGATTTATTAGTAGCAGCGAAACTGAAGAGGGGACCTGAAAAGCCACCATTAAATTGTTAAATTTTCTAGGGGAAAAGGGATTAAAGGTGTCCCGATCAAAGCTACAGTTTGTAGAACAAGAAGTAAAATACTTAGGACATTGGCTGAGTAAGGGAAGGAAGAAGTTAGATCCTGATAGGGTATCTGGGATTCTATCCTTAAGACCCCCACAAACTAAAACGGAAATTAGGCAAATATTGGGATTATTAGGATATTGTAGACCATGGCTTGAAAACTATAGTGAAAAAGTAAAATTCCTATATGAAAAATTAACTAATAACCAACTTAAGTGGTTTGTTGAAGATGATCAGAGATTTGAGGAAGTAAAAAAGGCATTAACACAAGCACCTGTATTGAGCCTCCCAGATCTAGAAAAACCTTTCTATCTCTTTGTGAATACATCAAGCCAGACAGCATATGGAGTTCTTACTCAAGACTGGGCAGGAATCAAAAAACCCGTGGGGTATTGTTCTAAGTTACTTGATCCAGTAAGCAGAGCATGGCCTGCTTGTCTCCAAGCTTTGGTTGCTACAGCATTATTAATAGAAGAAGTTAGGAAGATTACCTTTAGTTCTCCTTTAAAAGTGTATACCCCACACAATGTCAGAAATGTTTTACAACAAAAAGCGGAAAAATGGTGAATGGACAGCAGAATCCTAAAGTATGAAGCAATACTAATAGACTCCCCTGACTTAGAACTGAGGGTGACTTCTGCTCAGAGTCCAGCACAATTTTTGTTTGGAGAACAACATAACTGTTTAGAGGTAATTGAGACCCAGACTAAGGTGAGACCAGATTTAAGAGATGCTGAGTTGGAAAATGGAGAAGCGCTGTTTATAGATGGCTCCTCCCGAGTGGTAGAAGGGAAGAGGAAATTGGGATATGCAATAATTAATAAGGACTTAGAACTTGTGGAATCAGGACCTCTGAGTCCATCATGGTCAGCTCAGGCTTGTGAGCTGTATGCCCTATGTAGGGCCCTGGAATTATTAACAGGAAGAAGCGGGACTATATTTACAGATTCTAAATACGCATATGGGGTGGTCCACACTTTTGGAAAAATTTGGGAAGAAAGAGGTTTGATTAATACTCAAGGGAGGAATTTAATACATCAAGAATTAATAGTAAAAATTTTGAAGGCGTTAAGAGAACCAAAGGAGATAGCAGTGGTACATGTGAGGGGACACCAAAAGGGATTAGATTACCGAACTAGAGGAAATAACTTAGCAGATAAAGAGGCCCAGGAAGCAGCCTTGAAGACTAAAGTTGCCAAAATTAATGTAATACAAACAAAGGATGACACTAGCAAAGAAGAACGAGAGGAAAGAGAGAAGAAGTTTACGCCAGAAGAACAAACAAAATTGGAGAAAATAGGAGCTAAATTAGAACAAGGAAAATGGACACTGCCTGATGGGCGAGAAATGTTGCCAAAAGCCTACACCAGGCAAATATTGGAACGTTTGCATGCGCAAACACATTGGGGTACAAAAGCATTAAGTGATCATTTTCTTAAACAATTTGGTTGTATTGGAATTTTTGAAATAGCAAAGCAAATTACACAAGGTTGCTTAACCTGTCAAAAGGTAAATAAGACAGTGTTTCGACAAGCAGCCACGGGAGGGAGAAAAACAGCTTACAGACCTTTTGAGAAAGTACAAGTCGATTTCACTGAATTGCCTAAGGTAGGGAGGATAAAATATTTATTGGTAATAGTAGATCATTTAGCGCAGTGGGTAGAAGCTTACCCTGTAGCACGAGCTACGGCACAGATGGTGGTAAAAATTTTATTGGAACATTTGATACCTAGATATGGGATAATCCAGTACATTGATTCTGACCAGGGCACACATTTTTCTTCTAAAATAATAAAACTATTATGCCAATCATTAGGTATTCAGCGGGAATACCACACTCCGTGGCACCCACAAAGCTCGGGGAAGGTAGAAAGAATGAATCAAACAATAAAACAACAATTGGCTAAATTAATGATTGAGACACAAATGCCCTGGACGAAATGTTTACCATTGGCACTTCTAAACATAAGAACTAAACTATACAGTGAGACTGGATTATCGCCATACGAAATGTGATATGGCATGCCTTATTTTCAAGGAATGCCTCTGGGGAACAATGTAATTGAGGATCAGAGTATCCAACAATATATAATTAACATTGGAAAAAGATTAAAAGAATTAAGAGAGATTGGGATGGTGGCCCAAACACCACCTTTAGGATTTGCAATTCATCAGTTAGAACCAGGAGATAAAATTCTGATAAAAACATGGAAAGAAGGAAACCTATCTCCCCTCTGGGAAGGACCTTTCCTTGTTTTATTAACTACAGAAACAGCTGTGAGAACTGCTGAAAAAGGATGGACACATGTGTCGCGAGTGAAAGGTCCAGTGAAGGAGTGGAAAGTCACATCTGACTAAATTGCTGTGGGAATTTTATTGCGGCTACTCCTGTAATAGAAACAGGAGTGAAACATGAAATTCCCACAGTTGCTAAAAATCTATTTGTAAATCTTGATGAAAACATTGATGTTTGTGGTGGAACAAATCAAGGTGAACGATGGCCATAGGAAGCTACGGAGAGCAATATAAGTAATCCCCAAGTTTGGAAAACAATGGGAAAGGGTAATAGGAAACAACAATGGGTACTCCAAACGAGTATAATCGGAAGGAGTTGTTGGCAAAAGAAGAACGGGAAAAAGGAGCTGGAACTAGAATTTGTCCTTTGTGTAGAAGGTGGTGTGTATTTGTAAGATCAGTGTTGCACGGTAACTGGCAGTTTTCTGTAGCCATAAAGCCTTGCAAATAAAGAGGATCGCCAGGCTTGGGCAAGTGCTCAGGTCTGGACAAACCACTGATCTAGCAAAGCTCTGGCCTTCACAAGCAGTGCTCAATTAATTTGGGTACTAAGAAAGCACCCCCTTAAAGGAAAGAAGAGGGCAAGACCGGAGGGGAACTGGTGTTGCGGCTTAAAAAGGGTCTGCCAAGGGCTGCAACCCCTTCGGGCTGTGACCGCCGATCACTATGGCCCTGACCGGACCTCTTCTAGTTCTATTTGGGGTGAGTTCCTTGACTCTGACTACGGCAAATAACTGTAGTCAATATTGGATAGAGATGAAGAAGATTAACTGGAACAAGTCCAGCTGGGGTTTACCCCAGAAGTGTGTAGGAACTAACTTAGAGGCAAAAATGGAAAAACTGAGGACCTTGTCTAATTGTACAGCCCGTACCTGTAATACCAAATGGTTGGCCAACTCCTGAAGGACATTATTGGATTTGTGGCAAGCTAGCATATGCATATTTGCCAAAGAATTGGAACAATAAGACCTAGTTTTTTCCTGTTACCCATAAATTAGGGAGAGCAACTAGGAGTCCAGGTGTATAACGAATGGCCTCTTGAGAGACAAACTTGGAATGGAGTCAATCTAGGAGGATTTTGGGGAGATTTTATGGGTGGTGATTGGCTTACTAAAATCGGGATAGTTGTATTGGGGATATGTGGGGGATTGTTACTAGATTAATCCACTCAGTTATACAAGGAATGTGCGACGAGCGAGGGAAGGCATGCAGTCGACTCAATATGAGTGATAAAGCAAGCTTCAACTTTATTGCAAAACCTTACACATATTTATACACTAAGTTCTACCTTATGCATACTTGCCTTACAATCATTGGCTTAGCTCTAAAGAGTGCATTATCATACTCCTCCTACTTGCGCTTACTGCTACGTGGTCCGGGTTCCATCCTGTTTTTCTTATACAGTGCTTCTTCTTAGCTGTTTACCACAGCTCCTTCTCCTCAAGGCCGAGCCCTGCAGATGTCCAGCTGTTTACCAGCTTCCCAGTGCCACAGCTCCCTCTTCTCAAGGCCGAGCCGTGCAGATATCTAGCTGTTTACCAGCTTCTCAATGCTGCAGCTCCTTCTCCTTAAGGTCGAGCCGTGCAGAGTGATCCCAACATCTCCCCCTTTTTGTTTTTGTATAAACAAAACCTGATGGATCATTTGCAACCCAAGGACTGTGAGGAAAATGGACCCTCTGTACATTCTTGTATCGTCCTGTGCCGCGAACTCAGCCCAGCAGTTGGTAGGTGCCAGCTTTACGTGGGCGTCCCCACGGAGGCAACGGTGGCCTTGCTGTACACCAGCCCACTGCCCTTCAGGAAATCCTGGTATTACACATTTGTAGAGGAACGAGTTTCGACACACGTGGCCAGCGAGTGTCGGAACTCACCTCAGTTGTCACCTTTCAACACAGGGAGCCTATGGCGTATGCGCCCGCTGGCCAGACGTGCTGCACGCGCCACAGCCATCCCGTCTATTGGTTCGTAGGCTTTGTTCACACGGCATTTTTTCATAACTCGGCAGTCACATATCAACTTATGCTTAAGTCAATAGCAGAACATTACAAAGCAAAACAATTCTAGCTGTACTACTTCTAGTGATATAAACTACTCCTAGTGATAGAAAAAAGGTACTTGTATAAGGCTATGAAGACCAATATTATATCTTACCAAAGCATTTGTAGTTATAGAACACTTTGCCTCAAAAGCTTTCCACGTTCATCTCATGATACCGCAAATTTCAGTGTGATTTACCCCTACATTTTCTTTTGACTGAGGTGGCATCCAGATTGCGATGACACCTGATAGTGTCATGATGTGTCCAACGATGACGATGGCGACTGCCCCACCCATGGCCTCACCCACTTCGAGGCACCTGCAAAGTGGGTTACCCATGGTTTTACCCATGGTTTTAAACAGCCACCACCGTCAACCTCGTCCCCTGGTTAGCAGTTGAAAAGGTCCTTTCTCCTTCCGCAAATAATTTAACACATATAAGGCTTTATTCAAACGTTCTTAGGGTAATGTGGCAGCCTCTCCCCCTTTTTGTTTTGAGCGTGATTATCTAACAAAGCTCATTCATTGGGTGTGTAAGATACTTGTTTGAGTTATTAGCTAGCCAAGCATTCTTTACTACCTTTTGAACCATTCCTTGTAGACAATGCAATAAACATGGTACAATAAGCATTAGTATTAAGATAACAAGTACTATAACAACTGCCCCTTTTATTAAGTCTTGTAACCATCCACTTAGGCCCAAACTTGACAGCTATGATTCGAGGTTTAGTGAACTTGTCTGTAACCTGTCCGTTAAGTCCTTCAGTTTTTGTAATTGTTGAGTTACCAACTGTGATGTATCTGTTAAATTCATACAACACGTGCCATCAAACTCCTCACACCTGTGCCCTTGGGCCAAAAGTAGGAAGTCGATAGCTGCCCTATTTTGCAATGTCGCATGCCTTATTGAGTCAGTTTCCATTAACAAAGCACTGAGTGTTGCAGAAGTAGCATTGGTTTATTTCGCTAGCCAACATCCCAATTTATTTAAAGTGGTTAAGCCTTGGGCAGCAGCGACCCCAGGGGCAAGGAAAGAGGTTAGTATGGTTTTGTCCGCAGTCCAAAAATCCAGTTGGTCATTGCACTCTTCCTGATATTTTCAAATCTGTCATCTTATTCTATGCCGTCGGGTAAGGTTCAATATCATAGAAGTGTTGGGAGTTAACAATGTTAGGTGCCCCAATGTGTAAGGACCACCTCTCAAACGGGAGGGAACACCTTGCCATGCACGATCACCACAAATCAAGAATATTCCTTTAGGGAGTCTCATTGGGACAATAGTAGAGCGTGAGATGTTGCTCGTTGTATAATTACACCAATTGGTAGCATTCTGAAAAATGGCTAACGTGGGGTTTACATCCTGTGACCTGGCTATCTTCTCAGTAATTTTCTGCAAAGCTTGGTGTTGATCCTCATTCAGTTGACGTCGCTCTGGAGCCTCCACCGAAGACTCCAGGAGAGGCATCAATGGCCTTAGATCATCATTAGTAATTCCGCAAATATTGCGAACCCACTGTATATCCCCCATTAATTTTTGGACATCAGAAAGATTTTCTCTTTTCGCCTTAATCTTTATTTTTTGTGAGTGGACCGCTGCCCTGGTAATAATCCAGCTCAAATATTGCCATGGTCCCTTCTTTTGCTTTTTTTTTTTTTTTTTTTTTTTTGGTGCTATTTTTAAACCCCGTTTTCCTAAATAGTGCTCTAAGTGCTGTAAAATGTGGTCTGCATTCAATTGTGTCCCTGCTATTAATATATCAACTATATAATGATACATTATTAAATCTGGATACTTTTTCCACACCGGTTCTAGAGCCCATGGCACAAATGTCTGACACATCGTAGGTGAATTTTGCATTCCTTGTGGTAACACTACCCAATGATACCTCTTTGCTGGCTCTCCTTTATTTACCGATGGTACCGTAAAGGCAAACTTCTCCGCATCCTCAGCTGCTAAGGGAATGGTAAAAAAGCAATTGAAATATACTCTTTGATTCCCTGCAAAAGAAATGATACATTTGTGACAATAATTACAACGACATAGAACAAACCCACAACACCGTTTTACAAATATGGCATATTGAAGTTCCTGCTCTTGACCGTCCGGGGAGTGCCGCTGAGACAGTCAACGAGCCATCATTCTGCATGCAAAAGAGTGAAAGCATCAGCTGGTGGTACGACAGAGTTGACTGCGTCCGTGGGACGTGTGACAAGATCTTCAGGTCTTACTGTCGGCCGTACCGACCTGGCCGGTACCTGCTTCACTCCGTCCCCTCCCTCTCTGCCAAAGTCTCTTGTCTCATGCCTCGCCAATGTTGGGCAGGGTCGTATCTTGACTTGGGGGAAGGATCATCCCAGGCAGCCCCCTCCTGTTGCGGCACGGGTCAGGAGGCGGGGGCCAAGGAGGACTCGCCACCTCCATTGGTTGCGTTAGTGGGGGGGGGTGGGGGGGTGGGGGGGGGCGGGCGGGGGTTGCTCGTTCTCACCATCCCCAGCTCGGCCTCCCTTCTCTCCCAAGGCTGTGGCAGCGGCAGCTGCTGCCGCCGTCCGCTCTGATTTTATCGTCTTATAGAGTCTCTGACTAATCGCCAGGTTGTTAACACTTTCATAGCCGTATGATCCTCTTTAGAGGCTGCCTCAAACACCAATTTCCCTGCTTTCTCCCAGGTAGGTAACTCAAAAGCTGTTGCAGAGTCTGCTGCTAGCCCCCGGCTCTTCAAAACAGTCTCGAATAGCAATCGCCACGTTGTTGCTAGCTCCGCTGCTTGCCCATCTCCTTTCGAGACTCACCCCATTGATCTTTCACATGGGCACACAGGGGAACATTGAGTACATTGTTCTGGGCAATGTTGTCCCGTCTTGCCCTCACATACATCATCGTAGATCTGTTTCTCTGACTTATCTATGCAGCCGGTTCACCCGGTGCATCTGGCACCTCAGGAGGAGCAGTCGGAGTCGCTGAAGGTCCTGGACCCTCTGACTCAGTTAAAAAGGGATTGGTTGAAGATGGTTTAACAGCCTCCTCCATATCAGCTGCAGCTTTTCTCTCTGCCTTTAAGGCTTTTAATGTGTTTAACATCAACTTCCATGTCGTCACTAACTCTGCGGTGGTTTTATCTCCATTCCCAATATGTTCCCATAACATTTTTCCTATCTCCTCCCACGTCTCTGCCTTAAACGCCACAGACGCATCGGGGGGGTACCCTTTTTGGCACCAAATTAGAAGCCTTCTAAGTGTATATTCATCATATTTCAGTCCTCTCTTAGAGAGCATATGCAGCAGGAGTCTGACCATCGCCCCTTCTTCATGCAATGCGTTCTGCCTTTAGTTCTTTTAATGTCTCTAGGATCAACCTCTAGAGCGTCGTAGATTTTATACTGTCTTTGTTGCCTGTGCTATTCGCTTTTCAGTTTTATATCTTTTATGCAATGAATAACATCTCTCCAAGATTTCATTAATTTTTTGCTGATTTTTCATCATCGATTACTAGATCCCACAAACAATCTCCATAAGAACACCACTCGTCTACTTCAAACATACTTTCAGGGTCTTTAAAAAACCCTTTCGCTTTCCCTAACGCAATTAACCCAGCCAGATCTTTTAATTGGCTTACTCCCCGCTTTTCTAAAAAGCATTTTAAGATTTCGAATGCTACCTCTATTTCCATTGCGCGCTACGTTGACCTTCTTAATTATCCGGTCAATTATTTTTGCAGCCTTTTCCCTTGGGTAGCCTTCTTTCGGACGGCGAACCCCTTCTTAATTATCCTGGGTTCAAGCACGGATCAGGCGCGCCGCGGCAGCGTCCGCCGATCTTCTGCTCCCTGGTCGCTGCTACCAGTGCTTCTCCGATCTCGCTGTCCGGTGAAAAACAAGGATGGGGGTCCCTGTTCGGGCGCCACTTGCGACGAGCGAGGGAAGGCATGCAGTCGACTCAATATGAGTGATAAAGCAAGCTTCAACTTTATTGCAAAACCTTACACATATTTATACACTAAGTTCTACCTTATGCATACTTGCCTTACAATCATTGGCTTAGCTCTAAAGAGTGCATTATCATACTCCTCCTACTTGCGCTTACTGCTACGTGGTCCGGGTTCCATCCTGTTTTTCTTATACAGTGCTTCTTCTTAGCTGTTTACCACAGCTCCTTCTCCTCAAGGCCGAGCCCTGCAGATGTCCAGCTGTTTACCAGCTTCCCAGTGCCACAGCTCCCTCTTCTCAAGGCCGAGCCGTGCAGATATCTAGCTGTTTACCAGCTTCTCAATGCTGCAGCTCCTTCTCCTTAAGGTCGAGCCGTGCAGAGTGATCCCAACAGGAATGCAGATATCTGCAGTACTCGATTGGAAATGAAAACATTCCCTTCCTAATAAATTGTATTCTGCTTCAGGGAGCAAAAGTAAATCATTAAGAAAAAGCTCTCCTTTTGCTCCTACTACTGACATATAACTCTTCCCTTTTCCTATTCCTTTTGGAAGTTTTTGAATGGTTGATTTTTCGGCCCCTGTATCCACTAAAAATAAAACTTCCTCTTTATGGGGACCAATTAATAATTTTATCAACGGCTCTGTTGATGTTTAAGTCCCCAGAAGATATAGCCCCTGACACCCATAATCTTCTTTGAACATTTTCTATATCCTGTCCCCGCTTCTTCTGAACATGTCCCCTCTTGTTACAGTAGTAACAGACGGGAATTGTAAATCTTTCTTGATCCTTTGCTTTTTGTTTTTCTTCGTCCTTCCTAACATGGACTTTCTGGGCTTCTCTAAGTCTTATATCCCCCCAGGAATTAGCTACAAATTGTGTTCAAAGGAGTGCAGTCCCAGCCACTGTATTCGGCCTCGGGGAACCTCTTCCCTTATTCCCTGTATGATTATTTAATGGGACTGCCACAAACCCGATGCCTCCCTGATTGCCTCCGAGGGGTACTTCTCGTAAGGGATATAGAGAAGCTCCCTCAGATACAGCAGTCCTACTTCTCGTACATGCAGCCGGAGGTCGATCTAATTCCGGTGCTGTTGGTGGTGGAGGTAGGGGCAACGGTGGTACAGATAGAGGTACTACGGCCACCGGAGGGGGAGCCGCCGCTGAAGATGGATTATTAGAATATGGAGGCGGTAGGTTATCCAGTGGCTCCCATTTATCATCTTTTTCCTTTTCCTTTTCCTTTTCACTTTTCTCCTCCTCTTCTTCCTCAAACTTTTTATCTGTTTTTAATGTAAGTATTGAGGCTGGAAAAGGACGTAAAGTTCTGTCCCATAATCCTGCATAATCACTTTCCTCCTGACTAAAAGGTTCCTTTGAATTAACATATATATTTAAGGCCTGGCAGACCCAGTCTTCAAAAGATCCAAAAACGGGCCAAAAGACATGTGGTCTCAAAGGTTCTTTTGGCCATTCTACCATACAATATTGAACTAATTTTAATTTACTTTTTCCTTTTCTGGGGCCTCTATCATTCCAATTTTCAATCATTATTCCTAATGGACTCTCCGGAGGTATTTCTAGTAATTCGCTCCCTTTCTTCTGGTCCTGGGTTCTCGATTTCGCCTGACCCATCTAGGAATTTTTACTGTGGCAATTCCTACAGCCCTTGTCTACCACTAAGAGTGTCTTGCAGCGGGTTTAGGGCATATCACCCACCCATGAATCCTATAAGAATCACTTCGGTCCTTCACCGGCCAAGTCCCTCGCGGGAGATTGGAACCGCGGTTAGAAGACCTCCACAATCGCTTTGGAACTAGGTTCCGTCTCAGTCACACTCTTACACACACAGGCAACCGAATCCCACCCAACCGAACGGTATACACCTTAAATACTTACGACTCCGTCGTCTTCGTTCGGATCTTCGCGCGCAGAATTACGGGCAAAATAAACTGCTGCAGCCGGCAAGGGAGCTCATAAAAAAAATCAAATTCTTTGCTTGCCCCTATTCAGGTTCAGGATGGCGTTAGTCCCGACCCGACCCGATCAGGAGCCACCAAATGGTGGGGCGCCCCTCCTAGATCAAGTCAGAATTCAGGAACCAAGACCATCCCGGACGAGCCCCCAATTGTTATAAATGATTTAGTCCCAAACAGGATTCCAATTCAAATTTACAATTTATTAAGCGAATAGAGGCAAGCAAACAGCGCTGGGTGCGCCAGGAGTCTCCGCTCCACCAAGACGCACGTGGTACAGTTCCTGTTCCTGGTTTATATCCTGTCCGTTAATACATATTCATGAATAGGCGTGTCTTCTTCGGCGCATGCCCTCTTCTCCTTCTAGAATCTTCTCGAATCTTGATCCTGTTCACTAATACATATTCATGAATTGGCATGTCTTCTAATACATATTAATGAACAGGCGTGTCTTCTTCAGCGCATGCCCTCTTCTCCTTCTAGAGTCTTCTCGAATCTTCCTCGGCGTGCCCCCAGGATGACCCCAAACCTTATGAATGCACTTTCTTTCAGTGGTCAAACTGGTTTGAGATGATATACCAGCAAAGTAGTTTAACTTTCTCCTGTAAAATACCCCTTTTTATGGTACAGGAGAAATCCATAAAAGTACAGAAGGTTACACTTCATCACACAAATCAGATGAACATATTTCACAGAGCCAAATGCTGACATTTTTCACACAGCTGGACCTACCACTTAACCCAATGAATTTCTGTGTGAATTTCAGTACAGTCCATGAATCTATTTGTTTATTGTATATTCATTTTAATAATCTGGTTGACCTTGTACTTTCTAAGCTTTGAATAAAATCTATTTGATTCTCTGAAAAGCTAAGCTTGATATAGACACATTATGAAGCTTGGTAGTATTCAATGCTGTCTTAATTTTGCTGTATATAATGGTTCTATTCTTCACTGTTCATGAATTATGAAATCAGTACATACACATGCCAGGAAAGCCTTTCTAGCACCCCACACAATCACGTATTTTATATATCTATTGACGTACGTTATTGTGATCCTCTCAGAAATATTTTGGGGGAATACTAGAATATTAATATGATGTAGCATCAGTTGCATGATGTGTAGAGGGGACCCTCCCTTTGAACATCCAGCCCAGCACCGGCAGTCGGGGTGCCAGGAGGAGCTGTGCTTCAGTACCAACCACTTCTGAGGCAGCTCGAACTCCTTCATATGCTGCCAATATCTCCTTTTCAGTTGGAGTATAGCGGGACTCAGATCCCCTATATCCTCGACTCCAAAACCCTAGAGGTCGACCTCGGGTCTCTCCTGGTGCCTTCTGCCAGAGACTCCAGGTAGGGCCATTCTCCCTGGCTGCCGTGTAGAGCACGTTTTTAACATCTTGTCCTGCCCAGCAGGGACCCTGGCATGGATGGCCCTAGGCAGCACCAGAGTTTCTCTTCCAGATTAGTCCCAAGGACATGGTATCAGAGAACATGAGATGGCCATAGTGCTGTGCTTTAAATACATATGTTCACATCCTGCCTGCTTGGAAGTATGACAGAGAAGCCAATTTTTGAGACTTACTTACACTCAGAGCATTAGACCTCACTGAGCTGTGACAATTCAAAGACCAACATTTGGACCACGTAATTATTACTGCAACTTTCTATTTTATATCAGCACACAGCAGTCTAAATGTAGTTGAAGACACTCAGTTCAGAACAGGGACAGACTGGTACGCTTTTAAGCAATCCATTACTGTACATGACTGTCCTGATTTCAGCTGGGATCAAGTTAATTTTCTTCATAGAAGCTAGTATGAGGCTGTGTTTTGGATTTGTGATGAAAAAATGTTGATAATGTACTGGTGTTTTCAGTTGTTGCTGATAACCAGTCAAGGACTGTCTAGCTTTTCATGCTGGCCTGCCAGTGAGAAGGCAGGGGGTGCACAGGAAGCTGGGAGGGGACACAGCCAGGACAGCCTGACTGAGGCTGGCCAAAGGGATATTCCATACCATATGATGTCATGCTCGGTATATAAAGCTGGGGGAGTTGGCTGGGGAGGGGCCATGGCTCGGGAACTAACTGGGCATCAGTCAGCGGGTGGTGAGCAATTGTGCTGTGCATCACTTGTTTTGTATATTCTTTTAAGCCTTATTATTATTATTTTTTTTTTTTCTGTCCTATAGTCCTGATTTTGGCTGGGATAGAGTTGGTTTTTCTTCCTGATAGCTGGTATAGTGCTGTGTTTTGGATTTGATATGAGAATAATGTTGATAACACACTAATGAACTGGAGTTGGTCAGGGGGCAGGAATCGCTGCTCAGGGACGGGCTATCGATCACCGGCTGGTGAGCAATTGCTGTATTGGGCATCACTTTTCTTGTACATTCCTTTGTCGGTATTATTATTGTTGTTATCACTGTTGTTTCCTTCTCTCTTGCTGTCCTATTAAACTGTTTTTATCTCAACCCACTATTTTTTTTCCCAAACCGATAATAATAATAATAATAATAATAATAATAATAATAATAATACTTATAAAGTCATTCCCGCCCCCCGGCCAACTCCAGTTTATGAACTGGGCATGACGTTATATGGTAGGGAATATCTCTTTGGCCAGCCTGGGTTAGCTGTCCCAGCTGTGTCCCCTCCCAGCTTCCCGTGCACCCCCAGCCATCTTGCTAGCAGGCCAGCACGAGAAGCTGGACTGTCCTTGACTGCTCAGCAACAACCCAAAACATCAGCACGTTATCAACATTGTCTCATCCCAAATCCAAAACATAGCCTCACGGTAGCTTCTGTGAAGAAAAACAGCTCTATCCTGGCTGAAACCAGGACAGTATCCACCCCTTATTCCATACCATTTACGTCATGCCCGGGTCCTGTACTTTTCAATACATTCCAATTATTCAGTATTACTCTTCCTGTCTTTTAATATATACACACAGATACCATTCTCTTAGTCCATGGGCCATCACTTTAAAATGTCTGTGGAGTTCATTCAGTCCATGACTCTGGGCTTCATCCATCATAGCAGTCTCTCGGCAGGGGAGATGGTATGTGGTGTTGGATTGTCATCTGGCACGGTCCATGTCCATGATCTGCAGGTCGAAGACGTCAATCTCGAGGAAATTGTTGGGCGCAAGCTGCTGAAGCCAGTTCTGGTTCCATCACCGCTGCACGTTGCTCGGTTTCAGTGAAGCTCATTCCTCATCAGTCTGGGTGATTCTTACTGTAATACCATTGATATGGTAGATAGCAACCATAGTAGTAATGTCATACTGAACAATTGACATAATGCAATTCAAATCATTGACTATTTTCACCCAAAATCAAATCTCCTTGAGGTACACATCGGACTTCCCCATCCTTCCGCATTACCCACCAAGGGCACCCAGGTCCCTGGGCAAAGGCAATCCCGCGAACGGGTTTGCCTTTGCCTGAGGCAGGAGTAACCCAGACTGTCTTCCCCAGCATATTTCTCACATGCACCACAGGGACTTTATCCCCTTCTACAGTACGTAAAAGTTTTGATTGGACAGGGCTGGATCTATTAGTAGATCCCCTGATGTTGACTAACCAGGTGGCTTTGGCTAAATGTTTATCCCAATGTTTGAATGTCCCATCACCCATTGCTCTCAGGGTAGTCTTTAACAGTCCGTTGTATCGTTCAATTTTTCCGGAAGCTGGTGCATGATAGGGGATATGATACACCGACTCAATGCCATGCTCTTTGGCCCAGGTGTCTATGAGGTTGTTTCGGAAATGAGTCCCATTGTCTGACTCAATTCTTTCGGGGGTGCCATGTCGCCATAAGACTTGCTTTTCAAGGCCCAGGATAACGTTCCGGGCGGTGGCATGGGGCACAGGGTATGTTTCCAGCCATCCGGTGGTTGCTTCCACCATGGTAAGCACATAGCACTTGGCTTGGCGAGTTTGTGGGTGTGATATAATCAATCTGCCAGGTCTCCCCATATTTATATTTCAACCATCGTCCTTCATACCAGAGGGGCTTTAACCGCTTGGCTTGTTTGATCGCAGCACACGTTTCACATTCATGGATAACCTGTGCAGTAGTGTCCATGGTCAAATGCACCCCTCGATCCCGAGCCCATCTATATGTTGCATCTCTTCCCTGATGGCCTGAGGTGTCATGGGCCCACCGAGCTATAAATAATTCACCCTTATGTTGCCAGTCCAGATCCACCTGAGCCACTGCAATCTTAGCAGCCTGATCCACCTGACGGTTGTTTTGATGTTCTTCGGTGGCCCGACTGTTGAGTAAGTGAGCATCTACATGGTGTACTTTCATGACCAGATTCTTTAATCGGGCAGCAATATCATGCCACAATTCAGCAGCCCAGATGGGCTTGCCTCTGTGTTGCCAGTTGCTCTGCTTCCATTGCTGTAGCCACCCCCATAGAGCATTTGCCACCATCCATGAGTCATTGTAGAGATAGAGTATTGGCCATTTTTCTCATTCAGTGATATCTAAAGCCAGCTGGATGGCTTTCACCTCTGCAAACTGGCTTGATTCACCTTGTCCTTCAGCAGCTTCTGCGACTCGTCGTATAGGGCTCCATATAGCAGCTTTCCACCTTCGATGTTTGCCTACAATACGACAGGACCCATCCGTAAACAGGGCATATTGCCTTTCGTTCTCTGGCAGTTTATTATATGGTGGAGCCTCCTCAGCACGCGCCACCTCCTCTTCTGGCGATATTCCAAAATCTTTGCCTTCTGGCCAGTCCATGACCACTTCCAAGATTCCTGGCTGATTAAGGCTTCCTATTGGAGCCTGCTGTGTGATAAGTGCGACCCACTTACTCCACGTAGCATCAGTCGCATGATGTGTAGAGGGGACCCTCCCTTTGAACATCCAGCCCAGCACCGGCAGTCGGGGTGCCAGGAGGAGCTGTGCTTCAGTACCAACCACTTCTGAGGCAGCTCGAACTCCTTCATATGCTGCCAATATCTCCTTTTCAGTTGGAGTATAGCGGGACTCAGATCCCCTATATCCTCGACTCCAAAACCCTAGAGGTCGACCTCGGGTCTCTCCTGGTGCCTTCTGCCAGAGGATCCAGGTAGGGCCATTCTCCCCGGCTGCCATGTAGAGCACATTTTTAACATCTTGCCCTGCCCGGACTGGCCCGAGTGCTACGGCATGAACTATCGCCTGGTTAATTTGTTCAAAGGCTTGTCGTTGCTCAGTGCACCATTTGAAAT
The DNA here is from genome assembly GCF_964289735.1 of Phaethon aethereus. NCBI lineage: Eukaryota > Metazoa > Chordata > Aves > Phaethontiformes > Phaethontidae > Phaethon > Phaethon aethereus. The sequence continues at coordinate 13,294,378 of NC_138581.1, forward strand.
CATTCTTCTTCCGGGTCACTTGATAAAGAGGGCTTACAATCAGACTGTAATTTGGAATATGCATTCTCCAGAAACCCACAACGCCCAAAAAAGCTTGTGTTTCCTTTCTGCTAGTCGGTGGAGACATAGCTGTTATTTTGTTGATCACATCAGTTGGGATCTGTCGACGTCCATCTTGCCATTTTATTCCTAAAAACTGGATCTGCTGTGCAGGTCCTTTGACCTTCACAGAATCACAGAATCACAGAATCACTAGGTTGGAAAGGACCTTCAAGATCATCAAGTCCAACCATTAATCCAGCACCACCATGTCCCCTAAACCATGTCCTGAAGCGCCACATCCACACGTTTTTTGAACACTTCCAGAGATGGTGACTCCACCACCTCCCTGGGCAGCCTGTTCCAATGCCTGACCACCCTCTCAGTGAAGAAGTTTTTCCTAATATCCAATCTAAACCTCCCCTGGCGCAACTTGAGGCCATTTCCTCTTGTCCTATCACTAGTTACTTGGGAGAAGAGACCAACACCCTCGTCGCCACAACCCCCTTTCAGGTAGTTGTAGAGAGCGATAAGGTCTCCTCTCAGCCGCCTCTTCTCCAGACTAAACAACCCCAGTTCCCTCAGCCGCTCCTCATAAGACTTGTGCTCCAGACCCCTCACCATCTTCGTTGCCCTTCTCTGGACACACTCCAGCACCTCAACATCCTTCTTGTAGTGAGGGGCCCAAAACTGAACACACCTTACTTTGTTTTATGGCAAAACCAGCTTTCAGAACAATTTGAATTACTTTCTTCCCTGTCTCGAGAACTTCTTCTGCTGTTGTTGCATTAAGAGGCAGAGCAATTTGGCAGAAACTAAAGCCCCTTGCTTTCCAGTCGATCCTCAGATATCAGAGGGACTGGGGGCGGCTGAGCTTAGGTTAGGCGCATGCCCTCTTCTCCTTCTAGAGTCTTCTCGTATCTTCCTCAGCATGCCCCCAGGATGACCCCAAACTTTATGCATGCACTTTACAAGTTTCTCTTTACACAATACTATGCGGTCAGTGGTCAAACTGGTTTGAGCTGATATACCAGCAAAGTAGTTAACTCGAATCTCCTGTAAAACACCCCTTTTTATGGTGCAGGAGAAATCCATAAAAGTACAGAAGGTTACACTTCATCACACGAATCAGATGAACATATTTCACATTTACTAACTGGTTAAGTGCAATAGCGGCGGGGGGGGAGAGATCTACATAAATATGGAAAGAACCTTTATGCTAATTAAAAGCCAATCTCCTAATAAAAGAGTGAATTTAGAGGGACATTCAGAAAGAAAGCTTAAACAGGCCTTAGATCTCCTAGAAAACCTGAAAAAAGAGTTTGGCTGTAAGAGCATCTTTGGCTATGATGCTCTTCTAAGACACTTTGCGAAGACAGGAATGCCACACAAAGGTTGTTGCCAGGCTTGTAAGAAAGAAAACAGAAAGTCAGCTGACTGATGGAAAAAGGGACCTTCTGATCTAATCTTTGTGCAAATTATGTACAATTTCCCTTTGCCTTCACTTATGTCTTTTATTAAAAAAATTAACTTTTTCATTCTGAATATGACAAATAAATAGTTTTATGTGCAGCAAATTCAGGTGCTGGGACACCTGAGACACCATAACCAGTGCCATAGCTCCTCTGCCTATCATCCACTCTCTTAGAGTGCTTCTTTGAGGTGCGTGGGCCAAGTGTAGGGAAAGTGGTACCAGAGTTAATAGACAAAAGGCAGAAATGTCTTGAAATGACTGTTGATGAAATTAAAGGCTCTCTGGCATGTGGTAAGATATTGGAGCACATGACTGAACTACAAGAGCCACAGGAAGAATGTCATAGTAACAGTACTTGTGAAATTTTTTCCCCAGTATTTCTAAGCAAAGCATGTTTTACTAATAACCAGATTGAGGCTGATTTAAAAGCTTCAGAAATCAGTCAGAGTTTTCCCCTGACTCTAGTGCACTTAAAATCCATATCATCAAAAGTAGTAAAATGTATGCAGCAAAGTTAGAGAGATATTATCTTCACAGGCAAGACCTGAAGGAGCAAAAATGTTATTTAATCTAATGTTCTACCATTCAATGATCTTGAGTTAAATTGTGTTTGATGGAAGTATACCTAGCGGAAAGTCACATCTTCTGGATCTGAAAACATCAAAACACAGAGGTTTTGCCACAACAAGTACTGAAGGCAATAATTTCCACTTCTAATTTGTCTAAATTAACATTCATCTACCAGGCAGTTCTCAAAGTGTTCTGAGAAGATCAGCAATTCATCATCATCTGACGCGGAAGTCTCGGACACGACGCGTACGACCAATATGATCAGGTCAATGCCGTTTATTGTCTTGTCTGACTCCAATATATATCATAATTTTCGCTTAGTCACTGCGCACACACATGATTGGTTACAGCTTGTTACACACATTATTGCAATTGGCTATATACAAAATATCACGCGCTGTCCACGCGCCTCTCGCACAGTCAGGATTCGCTGCTAGCAGGTGTTCCTGTATTCCTCACTTCTTCTTAGTTGTTTACCACAGTTCCTTCTCCTCAAGGCCGAGCCGTGCAGATGTCCAGCTGTTTACCAGCTTCTCAATGCCGCAGCTCCTTCTCCTTAAGGTCGAGCCGTGCAGAGTGATCCCAACCTCTCCCCCTTTTTGTTTATCTATAAACAAAGCCTGATGGATCATTCGCAACCCGAGGACTGTGAGGAAGATGGACCATCTGTACATTCTTGTATCGTCCTGTGCCGCGAACTCAGCCCAGCAGTCGGTAGGTGCCAGCTTTACATGGGCGTCCCCACGGAGGCAACGGTGGCCTTGCCATACACCGATCCCCCTGCTCTTCGGGAAATCCCGGTATTTATACATTTGCCGAGGAACGAGTTTCGACACACGTGGCCAGCGAGTGTCGGATCACGCCTCGGTTGTCACCTTTTAACACAGGGAGCCTATGGCGCATGCGCCCGCTGGCCAGATGTGCTGCACACGCCACAGACGCCCCGTCTATTAGTTCGTAGGCTTTGTTCACACGGCATCTTACCATAATCCAGCAGTCACATATCAACTATGCTTAAGCCAATAGCAGAATGTTACAAGGCAAACGATTCTAGCTGTACTACTCCTAGCGATGGAAACTACTCCTAGCGATGCAAAAAGCGCCTGCATAAAGCTATGAAAACCAATATTATATCTTACCAAAGGATTTGTAGTTATAGAGCGGTTTGCCCCAAAAGCTTTCCATGTTTGTCTAATGATACTGCTAATTTCAGTGTGACTAATTATTTGCAAATTAGGAACTAGGACACCCATGGCACAGTCCCCTGACCAGTTCCCAGGCAGCTGTTTCCCAGCCAATTGATCTCCACACAGTCACCATAACCCTTCTGGCAGATTGAAAAGGGATTGCCCGGGGAGGAAAGAGACAGACAGAAGGTGTCTTGTCCTGTTTGGTTTGCTAATGTTACCCATACATTTTCTTTTGGCTGAGGTGACATCCAGGTTGTGATGACACCTGATAGTGTCAAGATGTGTCTGACGATGACTATGGTGACTGTTCCACCCATGGTTTTACCCATTTTGCGGGTACCCAATGAGTTCCAGAATCTGTAAAGACACAAGCATAACCTCATCCCCAGGTTAGCAGTTGAAAAGGTCCTTCCCACATATTCTTTTCCAAATTTTTAACTTTTACGTGCACATTTTGTGTTAACTCAAATAGGCTTCCTGTCATTCCTTTTACATGTTTTATTATGGGAGGCACTGTTTCTCCTTCTGCTATACGCAAATAATTTAACACATATAAGGCTTTATTCAAACCTTCTTGGGGTAATGTGATAGCCTCTCCCCCTTTTTGTTTTGAGCGTGTTTATCTAACAAAGTTCATTCATTGGGTGTGTAAGATACTCGTTTCAGTTATTAGCTAGCCAAGCATTCTTTACTACCTTTTGAACCATTCCTTGTAGACAATGCAATAAACACAGTACAATAAGCATTATCATTAAGATAACAAGTAATAAAACAAGAGGAAAACCCATTCCAACACTTTCAAACTGTCCACCGTATTTCCTAACTGCACAATCAGTCCTAGTGGATGTTTCCGTTCCCCTCCTGAATTAACTATCTGTCGTGGTTTAGCCCCAGCCGGCAACTAAGCACCACGCAGCCGCTCGCTCACTCTCCCTCCCACAGTGGGACAGGGGAGAGAATTAGGAAAAAAACCTCGTGGGTTGAGATAAACACGGTTTAATAGGACAGAAAGAAAGAAGGGAACAACAATGATAATACCAACAAAGGAATGTACAAGAACAAGTGATGCCCAATGCAGCAATTGCTCACCACCCCGTGATCGACAGCCCGTCCCCGAGCAGCAATTTCCACCCCCCGGCCAACTCCAGTTTATGTACTGGGCATGACGTCGGATGGTAGGGAATATCTCTTTGGCCAGTCTGGGTCAGCTGTCCCGGCTGTGTCCCCTCCCAGCTCCCCGTGCACCCCCAGCCTGCTCACTGGCAGGCCAGCACAAGAAGCTGGACTGTCCTTGACTGCTCAGCAACAACCCAAAACATCAGCACATTATCAACAGTTTCTCATCCCAAATCCAAAACACAGTCTCACACTGGCTTCTGTGAAGAAAACCAGCTCTATCCTGGCTGAAACCAGGACACTATCATAAGTGAGATACTCTCAGTAGGTGAACATCTGTGAGCATAGGCTGTTGCTATCTTCTCAGTAATTTTCTGCAATGCTTGCTGTTGATCCTTGTCCAGTTGACGGCACTCTGGAGCCTCCACCGAAGACCCCAGGAGTGGCATCAAAGGCCTCAGATCATCATTAGTAATTCCGCAAATATTTCGAACCCACTGTATATCCCCCATTAATTTTTGGACATCAGAAAGATTTTCTATTTTCGAATAAATCTTTATTTTTTGTGGGCGGACCGCTCCACTGGTAATAATCCAGCCCAAATATTGCCATGGTCCCTTCTTTTGAATTTTTTCCGGTGCTATTTTTAAACCCCGTTTTCCTAAATAGTGCTCTAAGTGCTGTAAAATGTGGTCTGCATTCAATTGTGTCCCTGCTATTAATATATCATCCATATAATGATACATTATTAAATCTGGATACTTTCTCCGCACCGGCTCTAGAGCCCATGCCACAAATCTCTGACACATCGTAGGTGAATTTTTCATTCCTTGCGGTAATACTACCCAATGATACCTCTTTGCTGGCTCTCCTTTATTTACCGATGGTACCGTAAAGGCAAACTTCTCTGCATCCTCAGCTGCTAAGGGAATGGTAAAAAAGCAATTGAAATATACTCTTTGATTCCCTGCAAAAGAAATGATACATTTGTGACAATAATTACAACGACATAGAACAAACCCACAACACCGTTTTACAAATATGGCATATTGAAGTTCCTGCTCTTGACCATCCAGGGAGAGCCGCTGAGATGGTCAACGAGCCGTCATTCCGCATGCAAAAGAGTGAAAGCATCAGCTGGCGGTACGTCGGAGTCGGACGTGACAGGATCTTCTGGTCTTACTGCCGGCCGTACCGACCTGGCCGGTACCCACTTCGCTCCGTCCCCTCCCCCTCTGCCAAGGTCTCTTGTCTCATGCCTCACCAATGTTGGGCAGGGTCGTATCTTGACTTGGGGGAAGGATCATCCCAGGCAGCCCCCTCCTGTTGCAGCACGGGCGACCAGCGCGCATGTTCCGGGTCAGGAGGTGGGGGCCAAGGAGGACTCGCCACCTCCGTTGGTTGCATTAGCAGGGGGGGCGGGGGTGTGGGGGGGGGGGCGGGCAGGGGTCGCTCGTTCTCACCATCCCCAGTTCAGCCTCCCTTCTCTCCCAAGGCTGTGGCAGCGGCAGCTGCTGCTGCCACCGTCCGCTCTGATTTTATTGCCTTTATAGAGTCTCTGACTAATCGCCAGGTTGTTAACACTTTCGCAGCCGTATGATCCTCTTTAGAGGCTGCCTCAAACACCAATTTCCCTGCTTTCTCCCAGGTAGGTAACTCAAAAGCTGTTGCAGAGTCTGCTGCTAACCCCTGGCTCTTCAAAACAGTCTCCAATAGCAATCGCCACATTGTTGCTAGCTCCGCTGCTTGCCCATCTCCTTTCGAGACTCACCCCATTGATCTTTCACATGGGCACACAGGGGAACATTGAGTACATTGTTCTGGGCAACATTGTCCCATCTTGCCCTCACATACATCATCGTAGATCTGTTTCTCTGACTTATCTATGCAGCCGGTTCACTCTGTGCATCTGGCACCTCAGGAGGTGCAGTCGGAGTCGCTGAAGGTCCTGGACCTTCTGACTCGGTTAAAAAGGGATTGGTTGAAGGCGGTTTAACAGCCTCCTCCATATCAGCTGCAGCTTTTCTCTCTGCCTTCAAGGCTTTTAATGTGGTTAATATCAACTTCCATGCCGTCACTAACTCTGCGGTGGTTTTATCTCCATTCCCAATATGTTCCCATAACATTTTTCCTATCTCCTCCCATGTCTCTGCCTTAAACGCCACAGACGGATCGGGGGGGTACCCTTTTCGGCACCAAATTAGAAGCCTTCTAAGTGTATATTCATCATATTTCAGTCCTCTCTTAGAGAGCATATGCGGCAGGAGTCTGACCATCGGCCCTTCTTCATGCGATGTGTTCTGCCTTTAGTTCTTTTAATGTCTCTAGGATCAACCTCCAGAGCGTCAGAAACTTTATACTTTGTTGCCTGTGCTGACTTCATTCCTCAGTGCTGCACCAATTCCTTCCCAAATCGGGATCTCAAAAGCCTCATTTACTGAGGGAATTAGTCCTTTTTGCCACGCCCATACCAATAATCTTTTTCGGCCAGCTTCCTCATACTGTACACCTCTCAGAGAGGATTAGTTGGAGGAGCTTAACCACTGCTTCTTCCTCTTTTGTTAGCGTGGACCCCATCTCCTCCCCAGCCGCTCACCTGATCAGGGCGAGATTCCAACAGTTTCCTCAGTTGCGCTAGCGACTTCCAGGCACCGGGGCAGTGCCTGCTAGGGCTGGCTTCCGCACCCCCTTTGCTGTCTCTTCTGCTCCGGGAAGCATCGACGAGAGGGCCCCTATTCGGGCACCACCTGACGCGGAAGTCTCAGACACGACGCGTACGACCAATATGATCAGGTCAATGCCGTTTATTGTCTTGTCTGACTCCAATATATATCATAATTTTCGCTTAGTCACTGCGCACACACTCATGATTGGTTACAGCTTGTTACACACATTATTGTAATTGGCTATATACAAAATATCACGCCCTGTCCACGCGCCTCTCGCACAGTCAGGATTCGCTGCTAGCAGGTGTTTCTGTATTCCTTGCTTCTTCTTAGTTGTTTACCACAGTTCCTTCTCCTCAAGGCCGAGCCGTGCAGATATCCAGCTGTTTACCAGCTTCTCAATGCCACAGCTCCTTCTCCTTAAGGTCAAGCCGTGCAGAGTGATCCCAACAATCAATGTCAAAATAATCTTTAAGAAATAAGCATTTATTGTAGAAATATGGATCTTAGTTCATAGACACGTGAACAAGGTATATACTTCAGATCTCTGGAAATAGGAGTTCCCAGCTTGTAAATCACAGAATCACAGAATCACTAGGTTGGAAAGGACCTTTAAGATCATCAAGTTCAACCATTAATCCAGCACCACCATGTCCCCTAAACCATGTCCTGAAGCGCCACATCCACACGTTTTTTGAACACTTCCAGAGATGGCGACTCCACCACCTCCCTGGGCAGCCTGTTCCAATGCCTGACCACCCTCTCAGTGAAGAAATTTTTCCTAATAGCCAATCTAAACCTCCCCTGGCGCAACTTGAGGCCATTTCCTCTTGTCCTATCACTAGTTACTTGGGAGAAGAGACCAACACCCTCGTCGCCACAACCCCCTTTCAGGTAGTTGTAGAGAGCGATAAGGTCTCCTCTCAGCCTCCTCTTCTCCAGACTAAACAACCCCAGTTCCCTCAGCTGCTCCTCATCAGACTTGTGCTCCAGACCCCTCACCAGCTTCGTTGCCCTTCTCTGGACACGCTCCAGCACCTCAACATCCTTCTTGTAGTGAGGGGCCCAAAACTGAACACAGTATTCAAGCTGTGGCCTCACCAGTGCCGAGTACAGGGGCACAATCACTTCCCTACTCCTGCTGGCCACACTATTTCTGATACAGGCCAGGACATCCCCATCTTCCAGCTCAGGGGCCTGAATACCCTGTGGATACCTGGACTGGCTATTAAAGACTGAGGCAAAGAAGGCATTAAGTACCTCAGCCTTGTCCTCATCCTTGGAGACAATGTTCCCCGCCATATCCAGTAGGGGATGGAGATTCTCCTTGCCTCTCTTTTTGTTGTTAATATATTTGTAGAAGCATTTTTTATTATCCTTTACGACTGTGGCCAGACTGAGCTCTAGCTGGGCTTTTGCCTTTTGAATTTTGTCCCTGCTTAACCTAGCAAGGTCCTTGTACTCTTTGTGAGTTGCCTGCCCCTTCTTCCAGAGGTGATAAACTCTCCTCTTTTCCCTGAGTCCCAGCAAAAGCTCCCTGTTCAGCCAGGCCGGTCACCTTCCCCGCCAGCTCTTCTTATGGCACATGGGGACTGCCTGCTCCTGTGCCTTTAAGATTTCCTTCTTGAAGGCTGTCCAGCCTTCCTGGACCCCTTTGTCCTTCAGGACTGTCTCCCAAGGGACTCTCTCAACCAGTGACCTGAACAGGCCAAAGTCTGCCCTCCGGAAGTCCATGGTAGCAGTTTTGCTGACCCCTCTCCTTACTTCACTCACAACTGAGAAGTCTATCATGTTGTGGTCACTAAGCCCAAGACGGCCTCCGACCACCACATCTCTCACCAGTCCTTCTCTGTTTGGAAACAGCAGGTCCAGCAAGGCACCTCCCCTGGTGGGCTCACTCACCAGCTGTGTCAGGAAGTTATCCTCCACACACTCCAGGAACCTCCCAGACTGTTTCCTCTCTGCCATGTTATACTTCCAGCAGATGTCCGGTAGGTTGACATCCCCCACAAGAACAAGGGCCAGCGAATGCGAGACTTGTGCCAGTCGCCTATAGAATGTCTCATCTGTCTCTTCATCCTGGTTGGGTGGCCTGTAACAGACTCCCAGCAGGATATCTGCCTCATTGGCCTTCCCCCTCATCCTTACCCATAAGCACTCTACTTGGTCTTCACAATCATTGATTTCTATGCAATCAAAACACTCCCTAACATACAGAGCCACCCCACCTCCTCTCCTTCCCTGCCTATCCCTTCGGAAGAGCTCATAGCCATCCATTGCAGTACTCCAGTCATGAGAAGCATCCCACCATGTTTCTGTGATGGCAACTACATCATAGCTGTCCCGCTGCACAATGGCTTCCAGCTCCTCCTGTTTGGTGCCCGTGCTGCGTGCATTGATGTAGATGCACCTGAGCTGGGCTATCGATTTCAACTCTGGCACGCTACCCCTAGGCTCAACTCTAGTGAGCCCGGTTTTATCCCCTCCCCCCTCCAAATCTAGTTTAAAGCCCTCTCAATGAGGCCTGACAGCTCATAAGCAAGAATCCTTTTGCCCCTTGGAGACAGTTGCACTCCATCAGCTGCGAGGAGGCCCGGTGCCATGTAAACCACCCCGTGGTCAAAAAACCCAAAATTCTGATAATGGCACCAGCCCCTGAGCCATGTGTTGATCAGGTCTGCTTTCCTGTTCCTTTCAGCATTCTTCCCTGTCACTGAAGGGATTGATGAAAACACTACCTGTGCTCCTGCTCCATCGACCAGTCGCCCCAGTGCTCTCAAGTCCTTTTTGACTGCCTTTGGGCTTCTTAGTGCAACCTCATCGTTGCCAACCTGCATGACCAACAGTGGGTAGTAATCAGTGGGCCGAACCAGACCAGGGAGTTTCCTGGTGACATCTCTCACCCAGACCCCGGGGAGGCAGCAGACTACCCTGTGAGTTGGGTCTGGTCAACATATTGGGCCCTCTGTACCCCTCAGAAGGGAGTCGCCTATGACAATTACCCTCCTTTTTTTCTTAACAGAGGATGTCTTAATGCCTGGGACTGGCTGACTCACCCTAGGCACCCCCTTGGATGGACCTTCGTCAGGGTCCTCATGTTCCTGTCCCTCACGTTCCAGAGCCCCATACCTGTTGTGTAAGGGCAGCTGGGACGGTGAGGGAGGTCGGGAGGGGATTCACCAGCCTCTCCGAGGAGGGACCTGCTTCCATTTCCCCTCATCTCTTAGGTCCCCTACTTTGGCCCGGCAGCAAGAGGGCAGGGGATCCCCTGCTGCTTTGTGGAGCCTCCACCAGCTGCCCCTGCTTCAGGGATTGCCGGGTGCGGCTCCACCAATCTGTCTCCCTCTCACACTCCCTAATGCTCCTCAGCCTCTCCACTTCCTCTTTCAGCTCTGCTATCAGGCTAAGCAGGTTGCTCACCTGGTCGCACCACACACAGGTGGTGTCCCCGTTGGTCTCTGGAACAACCAACAGGCTCAGGCACTCTTTGCATCCGGATACTTGGACAGCCACGTGCCTGAGCGGGAGCTCTGTCTGTGCCGCCACATTCTTTCTGGCCCCGGTTTTCAGCCGAGTGGTGACCATGGCTGAGCCTCCTCTGGGAGGACGATGGCCACTTGTACTGTACCCCGCCCGCACGCCCGCCCTGCCTGCACCAACTGCCGCGCTACGCTCTCCCGCCGCGCTCCCGGGGGCTGCTCTTGTAGGCGAGGGGTTTGGCCGCCGCCGCCCTTGGCCCCGCCCACGCTGAGTCAGAGCTGCCGCTCGTCAGGAGCCCGCTCCGCCGGCCGGGGGTGGGGGGGAAGCTGGGGCACACTCTCTCTCCCTGTGCTGCCGCCTTCGCGGTTCGGCCGCTTCGGGAAGGGTCCCCCGGGGCGATCCTTGGCTCCGTAGCCCTTCGCCTCGGTGGCTTGTTCCAACATGTAAGATGGCAGGGGATGAACATAATCCTCCGTGGAGGGATTCCACAGGAAATACAAATTCATCCATTCGGACATCATTTGCTGGCTCTAGGAAATCCTCCTCTCCAGGAGATTAAGACCAGTAGCTTGCACTTCTATGGTTCTCCATAACAACAATACTAAATTCTGCAGGGATGATGAGCTCCATCACTAGAAATATACTGATTTTCTCTGATAAGTCTCTATCAGGACTACAGGAGAAATGTTTTTTGCTTTCCATATAGGATTTTTTTTCCATACAAGCAGTAGTATATATTTGCAAGATTATAGTTACACAACCTAAATAGTTTTTCTCCCTGCCCCCAAGTATATATGATCTCAGAATTTACTCAGAGTGGTTCAGGTGTTTTCTGTCTGAAATATGCGTGTGTACGATAAAAAGGTAAGAATGCCACAGACTGAGTTTGAATACATGTTATCATCCGTGCCTGACCATCCAGATGATATTGGTGACCCGAGTTTTTATTTTGTTACAGGCAGAACGCAATTCAGCTGGAGATTGCCTTGACTGGAGACAAAGTAAAAAATTAAGTATCTGTTTCTCCAGTCCCGATTCATTCCACATAACACTGGGAATTAACTGAGCAGTTGTACTGAATAACCTACACATCCTGATCTCCATCTATAGCCAATGGAGAGATGTGAACACCACCAGAAAATTATTCCTATTTATGTAGGCTTAAAAATGATCTTTGGAAGGTAAGGGTGATTATTGTTCAAAACTAAGGACCCCTGTTAAGTGTGATGAATGAACATTGCATTTGAATGTTTGTCCTTTTTGCCATCAAGTCAAAAGCTGTTTCCTATGATGCACCAGCAGTCATGTGAGCTGATAATGCATCATTATTCAGGACAAAACTGCTTTTTGCAATGGAAGATATAACTTTTTAAGAAACTCGGCCTGTAAGCTCAGGCTACAATTTCCTTAACACTATGTACTCAGACAAAAGAGCAGCTGGCTGGTTTATTGGAACAAAATGTTTGGCATCAGTTCAGTAAATAAACATGCCAATTACGTTTGAGCTGATCCAAACCAAAATATTTTTTTTTATTTTGTTCATGGAGAAAATTGTCAAAATTGAGTTTAATCTGCAATAGAAATAAAACAAAAATGATTGCTTATTTAGACACCTGATTCAGCAATCCTTCAGCCTGGTTCTTGGAGCGCTGTGTGGTTTTCAGTTCTGTTATAATCCCTCATCACTGTTATAAATCAGACCTGAGGCTCTATCTAGAAAATCTGAGGTCGTGTACACAGAAAAACAAGACTATGCCCAGCAGCCATATATGACCATGTGCCTGCTTCATGCACAGTATGGCTATGTGCCAGAAATAGCAACTGGCTGCAGTTTTCCAGAGGAATTTTTCCCTCGAAGACCATCCTTTCTCTGATGTATTTCTCTGCCTCCTTTACAACATAGCTTCCAACCTGCACAGCAGAAGCAGGGGTTTAAAGGCAGCAGCTCTATTTCACTTAAAACCATCTTTTTTTTTCTCCAGAACACTGACATGTAGAATATATGTCAGAAGTCTTTTGCAATAAGCATTCGGTATATGATCATATGCATTTGAAACTTAAGATCATCACAGATCTCAGCATCAGAACATCATGTCTCGAGCGGCAGCTCTGACAGTGTGGGCGGGGCCTAGAGCGGCAGCGGCAGTTTAAAAGTCAGTGCGCCCGCCATTTCGGTGAAGTGACCGAGGCGAAGGGCTTCGGAGCGAAGGATTGTGCTGGGGGACCCTTCTTGAAGCGGCCGAACCGCGAAGGTGGCAGCACAGGGAGAAAGAGGGTGCCCCAGCCTTCCCGCCTAGAGCCGGCAGAGCGGGCTCCTGACGAGCGGCAGCTCTGACTCAGCGTGGGTGGGACCTAGAGCGGCGGCGGCCAAAACCCCTTCGCCTACAAGAGCAGCCCCAGGGAGCGCGAGCGACTTGGAGCGCGGCCAAACGGCGTAACGTGTCAGTTTGCGCGTCAGTTCGCCCAGGTAGGGCGTGCAGGCATGGGCGCAGTTCCCCTTCCCAGCACTAGAGGTTCTCTGAAAAGTGGCCATTGTCCTCCCAGAGGAGGCTCAGCCATGGTCGCCACTCGGCTGAAAACCGTGACCAGAAAGAATGTGGTGATGCAGACAGAGCTCCCGCTCAAGCACATGGCTGTCCAAGTATCCGGCTGCAAAGAGTTCCTGAGCCTGTTGGTTGTACCAGAGACCAACAGAGACACCACCTGTGTGTGGTGTGACCAGGTAAGTGACCTGCTCAGCCTGGTGGCAGAGCTGAAGGAGGAAGTGGAGAGGCTGAGGAGCATTAGGGAGTGTGGGAGGGAGACAGATTGGTGGAGCCGCACCCTGCCATCCCTGAAGACCAAGTAGAGTGCTCATGGGTAAGGATGAGGGGGAAGGCCAGTGAGGCAGATATCCTGCTGGGAGTCTGTTACAGACCACCCAACCAGGATGAAGAGACAGATGAGACATTCTATAAGCAGCTGGCAGAAGTCTCGCATTCGCTGGCCCTTGTTCTTGTGGGGGACTTCAATCTACCGGACGTCTGTTGGAAGTATAACACGGCAGAGAGGAAACAATCTGGGAGGTTCCTGGAGTGTGTGCAAGATAACTTCCTGACACAGCTGGTGAGTGAGCCTACCAGGGGAGGTGCCTTGCTGGACCTGCTGTATACAAACAGAAAAGGACAGGTGAGAGATGTGGTGGTTGGAGGCCGTCTTGCCTTAGCGACCACGACATGATAGACTTCTCAGTTGTGAGTGAAGTAAGGAGAGGGGTCAGCAAAACTGCTACCATGGTCTTCCGGAGGGCAGACTTTGGCCTGTTCAGGTCACTGGTTGAGAGAGTCCCTTGGGAGACAGTCCTGAAGGACAAAGGGGTCCAGGAAGGCTGGACAGCCTTCAAGAAGGAAATCTTAAAGGCACAGGAGCAGGCAGTCCCCATGTGCCATAAGAAGAGCTGGCGGGGAAGGTGACCGGCCTGGCTGAACAGGGAGCTTTTGCTGGGACTCAGGGAAAAGAGGAGAGTTTATCACCTCTGGAAGAAGGGGCAGGCAACTCACAAAGAGTACAAGGACCTTGCTAGGTTAAGCAGGGACAAAATTCAAAAGGCAAAAGCCCAGCTAGAGCTCAGTCTGGCCACAGTCGTAAAGGATAATAAAAAATGCTTCTACAAATATATTAACAACAAAAAGAGAGGCAAGGAGAATCTCCATCCCCTACTGGATATGGCGGGGAACATTGTTTCCAAGGATGAGGACAAGGTTGAGGTACTTAATGCCTTCTTTGCCTCAGTCTTTAATAGCCAGTCCAGGTATCCACAGGGTATTCAGCCCCCTGAACTGAAAGATGGGGATGGAGAGGACAATAACCTGCCCATAATCCAGGAGGAAGCAGTTAAGGACATGTTAAACCACCTGGATACCCACAAGTCTATGGGGCCTGATGGGATCCACCCAAGAGTACTGAGGGAGCTGGCGGAGGAGCTTGCCAAGCCACTCTCCATCATTTATCAGAAGTCCTGGTTAACAGGGGAGGTCCCAGAAGACTGGAGGCTTGCCAATGTGACGCCCGTCTACAAGAAAGGCCGGAAGGAGGATCCTGGGAACTACAGGCCTGTCAGCCTGACCTCCGTACCAGGGAAGATCATGGAGAGGTTCATCTTGAGGGTGCTCACGGGGCATGTGCAGGTCAACCAAGGGGTCAGGCCCAGCCAGCATGGGTTCATGAAAGGCAGGTCCTGCTTGACCAACCTGATCTCCTTCTATGACCAGGTGACCTGCCTAGTGGATGAGGGAAAGGCTGTGGATGTTGTCTACCTGGACTTTAGTAAAGTCTTTGACAGCGTCTCCCACAGCATTCTCCTGGAGAAACTGGTGGCTTGTGGCTTGGACGGGTTTACTCTTCGCTGGGTGAGGAACTGGCTGGATGGCCGAGCCCAGAGAGTTGTGGTGAATGGAGTTAAACTCGACTGGCAGCCGGTCACAAGCGGTGTTCCCCAGGGCTCGGTTCTGGGGCTGCTCTTATTCAATATCTTTATTGATGATCTGGATGAGGGGATCGAGTGCTCCCTCAGTAAGTTTGCAGATGACACCAAGTTGGGTGGGAGTGTTGATCTGCTGGAGGGTAGGAGGGCTCTGCAGAGGGATCTGGACAGGCTGGATCGATGGGCCAAGGTCAACTGTATGAGGTTTAATAAGGCCAAGTGCAGGGTCCTGCACTTTGGCCACAACAACCCCATGCAACGCTACAGGCTTGGGGAGGAGTGGCTGGAGAGCTGCCTGGCAGAAAAGGACCTGGGGGTGCTGGTTGACAGCCGGCTGGATATGAGCCAGCAGTGTGCCCAGGTGGCCAAGAAGGCCAACAGCATCCTGGCCTGTATCAGAAATAGTGTGGCCAGCTGGAGTAGGGAAGTGTTTGTGCCCCTGTACTCGGCACTGGTGAGGCCACAGCTTGAATACTGTGTTCAGTTTTGGGCCCCTCACTACAAGAAGGATGTTGAGGTGCTGGAGCGTGTCCAGAGAAGGGCAACGAAGCTGGTGAGGGGTCTGGAGCACAAGTCTTATGAGGAGCGGCTGAGGGAACTGGGGTTGTTTAGTCTGGAGAAGAGGAGGCTGAGGGGTGACCTTATCGCTCTCTACAAGTACCTGAAAGGGGGTTGTGGCGACGAGGGTGTTGGTCTCTTCTCCCAAGTAACTAGCGATAGGACGAGAGGAAATGGCCTCAAGTTGCGCCAGGGGAGGTTTAGATTGGATATTAGGAAAAATTTCTTCACTGAGAGGGTGGTCAGGCATTGGAACAGGCTGCCCAGGGAGGTGGTGGAGTCGTCATCTCTGGAAGTGTTCAAAAAACGTGTGGATGTGGCGCTTCAGGACATGGTTTAAGGGTCATGGTGGCACTGGATTAATGATTGGGCTTGATGATCTTGAAGGTCCTTTCCAATCTTAGTGATTCTGTGATATCAAGACAAAAAGTTCCTTTTTTGACGTCGTTGACAAAATAAGCATAAGCAGTGTGTATGTGTCTTTTAAAGAGCCACACATCCATTACTCTCCCAAGAAAATAAACAAAACATTATAGTGAGTAGCCAGTTTACTCACTGAAGAAAAGTGAAGATATTATTAAACTGGTAAATAGAATAGAACAGAACAGAATAGTTCATTCTATTGGTGTCGTTGTTGACATTTGTTTAATATTATGGGAAATCTCAGGAACATATTTAAGCACCAATAAGGCAGAAATTCTGAAGGAAAAAAAATCCATATATTTCTTAATATCTGGTACCTTCCCTGGGAGGTAAACCAGTAAAATAAAAATTTTTTTTACATATTCCATTTTGCAGCTCTTGTGAATCTGTTCCTCTCTGATCTTGTGTCCTTAATGACCAAAATGATGCAAATTAATTTCATATTCCTTTCTACAGCTAGAGAAGTGTTAAGTAGTAGTCTTTATTTTTTTCATAAATATATAAATTTCTCATGTTGAAATAGGTATTTAAAAGAGGAATACTTTGGATTTAACTGGAATAAAAAAAATCTCTCACACTTTGCAATTAAAAAAAGGAAAATGGATTTTGTATTAGAAGCCTCAACCTAGTAAAACCCCTTTCTCTGTGATGCACTGCTGTTTTTCTGTATTTTCCTGAAAATAGAAACTTTATGTTTAATTGATTTATTTGTAATGGTTCTGGCTCAGGGAAGAGACCCTTTGAAGCTGATTGATTACTGCAACAAGCTGAAGATTTCATACCACAACAAACCTTTTTGTACTAATAAACAGTGGGACAATAAAACTCTGGGGCACAGTGTTTCCCTTCACATTAAAGTGAGGATTTGCAACATAAGTATGTGAGGGACAGTTTATGTGCTCCCAAGAAGCAGACATAATGAACTATTTCTTTTAATGGCAGATTATCCCTGTTTCTATTTCCTGGAGTGGAGACCTTGCAAATTGATATAGCTGTCCTCTGAGGTTTTCAGAGAGGCATTATGGCATTTTAAAATATTAATATGAGAGTACATTTAGCTGAAAGTAGCTAGTCTGGTAGTCTCTTGTGGCTGCCGTACAGGTCACCAGAGACCTCCTGTCTCTCAAGGCAAATGATTTACTCTGTGTATCATTAAGATATACTTTGTTGCAATTTATGATAGTGCTTTCTTACGAAGTTATACATTTTCTATAAAAACATAAGAATTTCTATGCTGTTTTCTCCCTTCACTCACTGTTCCTTAAAAACCTGGTCTGTGTCATGAGAAAATTGAAAGTGCCACCCCCTGTGCTGCAGTAGTAGGTCTGTGTTGAACACCGATTAGCTAGGACTGGATGTCACATCTTGTTATAACTTTACATAGCTGAAAAATTTCCTAGGAGATGTGAAAAGAACAGAAATTATTCCTCCAATGGAAAAAGAAGAGAGAAGGAAGGAAGGAAGATAAACTCAAATGCAATAAATGTCTAGATGCAAGAAATAGAAAAATATTAATCAAAAGCATAGGTACCAACAGATCAGCTCAAGAAGTTTCCTATTATGGAAAACCTAATAGTTAATACATGGTAATGTTTGTTTCACATTTTCTTCTGGATGACAGATGATACCAAGGGTGAGTTTATGACCTTCAGAATTTCTAGAGGAGTGTCATCAGCTCAGCTTAGTGTTAATTAAAAAATTCAAGAAAGTAGACAAATCTCATTTCTGTCCTCTGAAATTGTATTGGATTTGGCACTTTCACATTCATGTACAAACACACACACATTGTCTTTTGCCTTTTCACAAGTGGCAAAGAGCTTTTCATTCTTCCCACAGATCTATTCTTTGGATGTCATGGAGATAGTTAAGGACACGAAGTCTTCACAACGAGCTTGTTTTCTGGAGGCCAGACCCATTGCCAGCTAAAATCAGTGTTCAACTTCGTCAGTGCAGGATCATGACCTGGAAGATTAGAGGAGCTAACTCAAATACTGGTCTTTGTTTTCTGTCTTGAATCATTTAAGCCTAAACAGATCTAAACCAAAGTAGCACTGTAATATATTAGCTGAAGTGCAGTCTTTCTATATTTATAGCACTACATTTGAAGCATACCTGAGAGATTTCACCTCCATTTCATTATTCTATTTGGTTTAGTCATGTACAGAAGGAGAGAAATAGAGAGTTTATACTTGAGCAAGAAACTGAAGCCTCAGAGAGTGTAGTGAGTTCGGTAGTATAGCATAGCACTTGCACATACAACGCATCTCCAAGAAAACCATCAAAACATCAATTAAATAATTTTTTGAAAAACTTCCGTTTCTAGCATAGTTTAAAACCATGTTCATAATCTGGGACAGACCCTAAAATGTTGAGAAAGGGCACAGTCCCCTTAGCTTCAAATGAATCATAGAATCATTACAGTTGGAAAAGACCCTTAAAATCATTGAGTCCAACTGTAAACCTAACAATGCCAAGTCCACCACTAAACCATGTCCCTAAGCACCATGTCTACACGTCTTTTGAATACCTCCAGAGATGGTGACTCAGCCACTTCCCTGGGCAGCCTGTTCCAGTGCTTGATAACACTTTCAGTGAAGAAAATTTTCCTAATATCCAATCTAAACCTCCCCTAGCACAACTTGAGATAGAATCATAGAACTATTTAGGTTGGAAAAGACCCTTAAGATCACTGAGTCCAACTGTAAACCTATGGTTTATGTTGGCTGATGTTTTGGTCCCAGGAATGTGTGTCATGCTTTTACTGCCCATTTCTTTAAGCGCTAGTATCATCTCCAGCATGTGCAGTGGAGAGCAGCAGATGGGTCCATGTTAAAGACAGAAGACCCTGAGGTGTCTGCATGCAGGAGAAATGCATCCATGTGACTTCATAGCAAGGCATTAGACAGCTGCCACCTGCTCCTTCGTACCACCACAAGGGTTAGCAATCTGCTGCAGAAGATGATGGAGAGGCAAATGGGGAATAGTCACAGCCAGCCATCCTAGATGATGCATTCCCTTTCCAAAGCTGTGTGATTTTAGATAGCTGTACAGTTAATGCCAAGTCAACATTAACTTCAAATCCCTTGAACTGCACTGGGGGAGCTTGTGATGGGCAGAGCTGTGAATGCATGCCCGCCAGCATTTTGGTACTGGAGGCAGAGGTGACATGGCCTGAGTCTCATGAAGGGGCAGCATGTGGAGCCATGTGCTAGTTTCCCTTTGGTTCTCCCCGGTGTAGAAGCCACCTGTGCTTGGCTTCATGTTCTTTCTTATCTGTACATAAGGCAGATTGTGTGGCCTTTCATATCTGTAGAGGGAAACTGAATAAATTCTTAGGACTGCCTGTTTTGAGATCTAAAACAAGGTCAATGCTAATTTTAAGTTAATTTACAGTAAATTATTTCATGTTTTCAGTTACAGGTGTCATCTTTACATTTATATATGTAAACAACAAGATGCGATTCACGCACTTAAAATAATTGACCAAGGAATTTTTTTTCTTAATATTTTTAGCTATTAATTCTGATATAGTGTGAAAATACTTGTCCAGAAACTGAAGAGAAAAATTAATGAGATATTAAAAATACACTTTTAAATTTCTGAGATTTTCAATTTTTTAGAATGGTCTTTTTTACTTTTAGTTTTACACTATTCTGACCCTTCTAGCTTTTCAAGAAACAAAGACTTTCCATTTTCTCAGTGACAAAACATATTAAAGAAATAAAAAACACTTCAAAAAATAGAGAGGAAAAAATAGAAAGACAAGGAAAATAAAAGGTGCAAAAAAACCCTCAAAGAAAGGCTGGAATACTGAATAATTACCAAACACAAACTATTCATACTTCACAAAAGTGATCAGATAAAGCAAAAATAATGAACTCTCTAAACTTACACAAAATTATTTGTCAGCTTTCTAATTTTTGAGTAATTCCATTGATAGAAAAAGTATCATTTCAGACAAGCATGTTTTATAATGCCCTTTAGAGGAACAGTAAGAGACAGAGCATTTAATTTCCAGATTGTTTTATATCTAATTTCATTTGCCTAGACACATCTGTATTTCTGTGTTAATTCAAATGGTTGGAATAGACCATCAAGGACTGTAAGCATAATAGAAAGTCTTGAACAATATACACAGCCCTACCCTTTCATTTACCCTTGTTCAGTTGTTTCTCAGAAACATTTCTGAGAATGATATTAAATATTCCTTAACTAGCTAAGTATAGTTCCATTTTCTATAGCTAGAGAATCCACATCATCAAAAGTGTAAAGGCTGCTGGATACTCTTGTGATTCTTTTCTTCCAGTTTCCATATGTATATCTTTTCTCAGTTTTTTTGATTACAGAAAGAAATGGTCTGTTCCAAATTTGGCTAATGCCATATATATATGTTTTATATATAAGTATATAAAACCTGATAGTGGTGTTACCGCACAGCACATCACAAAGAGGTTCTGGTAGCAAACCTTACAAATCATTTTATCTTTCTCTGTATCCTCTATGTCAATTGTGAATACAAATAACCATGTTTAATTCCTCATTTAAATTGGGGAAGGAAGAGGATATCTTAAGCGGTCTCCTTAAATATGATACGGGGAAAAGTAACAGTGACAGCTCCTGCAATGATAACTGTGAGTGCTCCACTTACAGAACAGAAAAAACAGGGACAGCAACATCAGAGTGCATTCAGCCTCTTGATATAGTGAGGGAGCACTTGTATCTTCTCCTGCCCATCAAGTGGGCATACATACATACAAAGTGATATGAAAGGGATTTTAAAATAAGTTAAGTGCTTTACTTTCCTAAAAACTAATCTTAAATGCATCTTTAAATTTAACTTTAGCCAGAAGGTTGAATGCTATCTTTTAAAAAAAAGTAAATACAAGAAGAGCAATGAGAATTAAAGGGACTCTTAAAACTTCTTTTTGTTGTTTATTCTCCTCGTATTCCCTAAATACTAGCAATAAAAGTAGTTATGTCTGAGGATAGTAGTCTTTTCTTAAGGACCATGTTTGATATTCAAGAAGGAAAAGCAAACAAATAATTTTTTATTCACTTATAATGGAAACTATGTCCACGTACGTATAAAAACCATTTGGTCTTCATTAAATCCTTATCAGTGGCTATTGTTTATCAACGGAATGGAAGTGTTCAATATCTCGCAGCTGATGGAGTGCAACTGACTCCAAGGGGCAAAAGGATTCTTGCTCATGAGCTGGCAGGCCTCATTGAGAGGGCTTTAAACTAGATTTGGAGGGGGGAGGGGATAAAACCGGGCTCACTAGAGTTGAACCTAGGGGTGGCGTGCCAGAGTTGAAATCGATAGCCCAGCTCAGGTGCATCTACACCAATGCACGCAGCACGGGCACCAAACAGGAGGAGCTGGAAGCCATTGTGCAGCGGGACAGCTATGACGTAGTTGCCATCACAGAAACATGGTGGGATGACTCTCATGACTGGAGTGCTGCAATGGATGGCTATAAGCTCTTCCGAAGGGATAGGCAAGGAAGGAGAGGTGGTGGGGTGCCTCTGTATCTTAGGGAGTGTTTCGATTGTATAGAGCTCAACGACTGTGAAGACCAAGTCGAGTGCTTATGGGTAAAGATGAGGGGGAAGGCCAATGAGGCAGATATCCTGCTGGGAGTCTGTTACAGACCACCCAACCAGGATGAAGAGGCAGATGAGACATTCTATAGGCGACTGGCAGAAGTCTCGCATTCACTGGCCCTTGTTCTTGTGGGGGACGTCAACCTACCGGACATCTGCTGGAAGTATAACACGGCAGAGAGGAAACAATCTGGGAGGTTCCTGGAGTGTGTGGAGGATAACTTCCTGACACAGCTGGTGAGTGAGCCCACCAGGGGAGGTGCCTTGCTGGACCTGCTGTTTACAAACAGACAAGGACTGGTGGGAGATGTGGTGGTTGGACGCCATTGTCCTGGTTTCAGCCAGGATAGAGCTGGTTTTCTTCACAGAAGCTAGTGTGAGACTGTGTTTTGGATTTGGGATGAGAAATTGTTGATAATGTGCTGATGTTTTGGGTTGTTGCTGAGCAGTCAAGGACAGTCCAGCTTCTTGTGCTGGCCTGCCAGCGAGCAGGCTGGGGGTGCACGGGGAGCTGGGAGGGGACACAGCTGGGACAGCTGACCCAGACTGGCCAAAGAGATATTCCCTACCATCCGACGTCATGCCCAGTACATAAACTGGAGCTGGCCGGGGGGCGGAAATCGCTGCTCGGGGACGGGCTGTCGATCACGGGGTGGTGAGCAATTGCTGTATTGGGCATCACTTGTTCTTGTACATTCCTTTGTTGGTATTATCATTGTTGTTCCCTTCTTTCTTTCTGTCCTATTAAACCGTGTTTATCTCAACCCACGAGGTTTTTTTTCCCAATTCTCTCCCCCGTCCCACTGCGGGAGGGGGAGCGAGTGAGCGGCTGCGTGGTGCTTAGTTGTCGGCTGGGGCTAAACCACGACAGTCCTTTTTGGCGCCCAACGTGGGGCTCGAGGCTTGAGATAATAACGGTTGCAGGTCACAATATCAGTTTATTTGATTTACATGATGCTCTCGTCTTTGCTGTACATGTTAAGGATCGGTGTTGGTTTCTGCGGGCTGCTGCACTCTGCGATGATTAGTAATGTCTCGCCTGTGAGTTTTGTTTTTAGAGCACTGACCTTGAGCTTAATGTGGTATCATCTGAGCTCTGTACTAAAGCCGTTACTGTATTTTGGCTACTGTCTTGTGGAGACGATTAGCAATTACACTTCTGTCTCTGAAAGGTTTTTTATGGAGGAAATGCAGAATGGTACCTTTGCTACCCTCTATCATAACATTTGCTCCTTCATCACAATAATTTTTCCGTATTTTGAACACCCTTGGGTAGTTAAAATACCTCTATTGCTACTTCTGGGGAACATTGTTTCGGTTTTGTCTAAGGTTGGCAAGCAATTTAAGAATAACACTCGGAGATCTGCCCCAAGGCTGGATAGTTATGAATGGCAGGGTGTGTGGAACAGGATGGGCAAATGCCTGGGGCGGTGGGCACCTCCGGTGTTTTGGAACTTCACTCCCGAACAAGTGCAGAATCCTGATAAACTAGCAGAATATCTGGAAGAAGTATGCTGTCGGCCTGGCAGTTCCAAGGAGACACAAATCATTGCAATGTGCTGGGGCCTGGCCCATGCCTACCGAGCTCTATTTAACACTATGCAAAGGGGAGAGAGGCTCTCTGGATCTGATGACAGTGACAGGCACTGTGACTACTCCAACCCCTGTGGCAGGCACTGTGACTACTCCAACCCCCACGGCAGGCACTGTAGCTACTCAGACTGTTGCAGCTGAACCAGAGAACCAGCCCATCCCGGTATCAGTTGCCCCTGTACAAAAGAAGAAATCTTGGAAGCGGAAGTCAGCTCGTTTAGTAAGGGAAGAGGAAGATATTTCTAAGAAGGAGCCAGAGGAAGAGAGTGAGGAGGCAGAGTGCTCTGAAGCAGGGCCATCACAAGGACTGAAGAGGGAAGAGAGCAGGTCATCGCTTGAAGAGGAGGAAGAGGAAGAACTCATAAAAGAGACGGTAACTACCCGATCTCTATCCCTGAGTGAATTGCGAGATATGCGAAAGGATTTCAGCCGTCGTCCAGGTGAGCACATTGTCACCTGGCTGCTCCGATGCTGGGATAATGGGGCCAGTAGTCTGGATTTAGAGGGTAGGGAAGCCAAGCAGCTAGGATCCCTTTCTAGGGAAGGGGGCATTGACAAAGCTATTGGAAAAGGTGCACGAGTCCTCAGCCTCTGGAGGCGACTCCTGTCAGGTGTGAAGGAAAGGTATCCCTTCAAGGAAGATGTTCTATGTCACCCCAGCAAGTGGACCACCATGGAGAAAGGTGTCCAGTACCTGAGGGAGCTAGCTGTGCTGGAAGTGATTTATGGTGACTTGGACAATGGACAATCATCCGAAGAGCCAGATGAAGTCAATTGCACGCAACCTATGTGGCGGAAGTTTGTACGGAGTGCACCATCATCATATGCCAACTCATTAGCAGTAATGGCCTGGAAAGACAGAGAGAGACCAACGGTGGATGAATTGGCTGGCCAACTCCAGCAATACGAAGAAAGTCTCTCTTCCTCCCTACGGGCCTGCATCTCTGCTGTAGAGAAACTGTCCCGGGAGTTCCGGCAATTCAAAGAGGATATGCCCTACCCTCCACCCGTACGGACCAGTGTCTCAGCCATTAGGAGTAAGCGCTCTTCTGTTCAAGAGAGAAGATATAGAGGATACACACCGCGAGCCACCCTGTGGTTTCAATTGGGTGACTACGGAGAGGACATGAGGAGGTGGGATGGAAAACCTACCTCGACCCTAGAGGCACGAGTATGCGAGCTGCAAGAAAAGACAATTACAAAAGGGGGTTCAGGTTCCTCCAGAAAAATCGTCGCTCCACTTTCCAGTGGGCAGCTTCCCAGAAAGAATAGAAGAGCTGATCTCACCTCTGATCCTCTTGAAGGGACTTCTGATTCCTATTTACAAGAAGTGGGTAACGAGTACTATGACCAGGACTAGAGGGGCCCTGCCTCCAGCCAGGCGGAGGAGAGGGACAACCGAGTTTATTGGACTGTGTGGATTAGATGGCCTAGCACATCAGACCCACAGGAATATAAGGCTTTAGTGGACACCGGTGCACAATGTACCCTGATGCCATCAAGCCATATAGGGGCAGAACCCATCTGTATTTCTGGAGTGACAGGGGGATCCCAACAGCTGACTGTACTGGAGGCCGAAGTGAGCCTAACTGGGAATGAGTGGCAGAAGCACCCCATTGTGACTGGCCCAGAGGCTCCGTGCATCCTGGTCATAGACTACCTCATGAGAGGGTATTTCAAGGACCCAAAAGGGTACCGGTGGGCTTTTGGTATAGCTGCCTTGGAGACGGAAGACATTAAACAGCTGTCCACCTTGCCTGGTCTCTCAGAGGACCCTTCTGTGGTGGGGTTGCTCAGGGTCAAAGAACAACAGGTGCCGATCGCTACCACAACAGTGCACCGGCAGCAATATCGCACCAACAGAGACTCCCTGATCCCCATCCATGAGCTGATTCGTCGGCTGGAGAGCCAAGGAGTGATCAGCAAGACTCGCTCACCCTTTAACAGCCCCATATGGCCAGTGCGAAAGTCTAATGGAGAGTGGAGACTGACAGTAGACTATCGTGGCCGGAATGAAGTCACGCCGCCACTGAGCGCTGCTGTGCCGGACATGCTAGAACTTCAATATGAACTGGAGTCAAAGGCAGCCACGTGGTACGCCACCACTGATATTGCTAATGCATTTTTCTCGATCCCTTTGGCGGCAGAGTGCAGGCCACAGTTTGCGTTCACTTGGAGGGGTGTCCAATACACCTGGAATCGACTTCCCCAGGGGTGGAAACACAGCCCTACCATTTGCCATGGGCTGATACAAACTGCACTGGAACAGGGTGAAGCTCCAGAGCATCTGCAATACATTGACGACATCATCGTACGGGACAACACAGCAGAAGAAGTTTTCGAGAAAGGGAAGAAAATAATTCAAATCCTTCTGAATGCTGGTTTTGCTATAAAACAAAGTAAGGTCAAAGGACCTGCACAAGAGATCCAGTTTTTAGGAATAAAATGGCAAGATGGACGTCGACAGATCCCAACGGATGTGATCAACAAAATAACAGCTATGTCTCCACCAACTAGCAAAAAAGAAACACAAGCATTTCTGGGCGTTGTGGGTTTCTGGAGAATGCATATTCCAAATTACAGTCTGATTGTAAGCCCTCTTTATCAAGTGACACGGAAGAACGATTTTAAATGGGGCCCTGAGCAACGACAAGCCTTCGAACAAATCAAATAGGAGATAGTTCATGCCGTAGCCCTCGGGCCAGTCCGGGCAGGACAAGATGTTAAAAATGTGCTCTACACGGCAGCCGGGGAGAATGGCCCTACCTGGAGTCTCTGGCAGAAAGCACCAGGAGAGACCCGAGGTCGACCTCTAGGGTTTTGGAGTCGAGGATATAGGGGACCTGAGTCCCGCTATACTCCAACTGTAAAGGAGATATTGGCAGCATATGAAGGAGTTCGAGCTGCCTCAGAAGTGGTTGGTACTGAAGCACAGCTCCTCCTGGCATCCCGACTGCCGGTGCTGGGCTGGATGTTCAAAGGGAGGGTCCCCTCTACACATCATGCAACTGATGCTACGTGGAGTTAGTGGGTCGCGCTTATTTTACAGCAGGCTCGAATAGGAAACCTTAATCGCCCGGGAATCTTGGAAGTGATCATGGACTGGCCAGAAGGCAAAGATTTTGGAATATCACCAGAAGAGGAGGTGGCGCGTGCTGAAGAGATTCCACCATATAATGAACTGCCAGAGAACAAAAGGCAATATGCCCTGTTTACTGATGGGTCCTGTCGTATTGTAGGCAAACATCGAAGGTGGAAAGCTGCTGTATGGAGCCCTATACGACGAGTTGCAGAAGTGGCTGAAGGACAAGGTGAATCAAGCCAGTTTGCGGAGGTGAAAGCCATCCAGCTGGCTTTAGATATTGCTGAACGGGAAAAATGGCCAATACTCTATCTTTATACTGACTCATGGACTGTGGCAAATGCTCTGTGGGGGTGGCTACAGCAATGGAAGCAGAGCAACTGGCAACGCAGAGGCAAGCCCATCTGGGCTGCTGAATTGTGGCAAGATATTGCTGCCCGACTAGAGAATCTAGTCATAAAAGTACGCCATATAGATGCTCATGTACCCAAGAGTCGGGCCACTGAAGAACATCAAAACAACCATCAGGTGGATCAGGCTGCTAAGATTGCAGTGGCTCAGGTGGATCTGGACTGGCAACATAAGGGTGAATTATTTATAGCTCGGTGGGCCCATGACACCTCAGGCCATCAGGGAAGAGATGCAACATATAGATGGGCTCGGGATCGAGGGGTGGACCTGACCATGGACGCTACTGTAGAAGGGGATAAAGTCCCTGTGGTGCATGTGAGAAATATGCTGGGGAAGACAGTCTGGGTTACTCCTGCCTTAGGCAAAGGCAAACCCGTTCGTGGGATTGCCTTTGCCCAGGGACCTGGGTGCACTTGGTGGGTAATGCGGAAGGATGGGGAAGTCCGATGTGTACCTCAAGGAGACTTGATTTTGGGTGAAAACAGTCAATGATTTGAATTGTATTATGTTAATTGTTCAGTATGACATTACTACTATGGCTGCTATCTACCATATCAATGGTATTATAGTAAGAATCACCCAGACTGATGAAGAATGAGCTTCACTGAAACCAAGCAATGTGCAGCAGTGATGGAACCAGAACTGGCTTCAGCAGCTTGCGCCCAACAAATCCCTCGAGACTGCCATCTTCGACCTGCAGATCATGGACATGGACCGTGCCAGATGACAATCCAACACTACGTACCATCTCCCCTGCCCTGAGAGACTACTATGATGGAGTCATGGACTGACTGAACTCCACAGACATTTTAAAGTGATGGCCCATGGACTAAGAAAGTGATACCTGTGTGTATATATTAAAAGACAGGAAGAGTAATAATGAATAATTGGAATGTATTGAAAAGTATAGGACCTGGGCATGACGTAAATGGTATGGAATAAGGGGTGGATACTGTCCTGGTTTCAGCCAGGATAGAGCTGGTTTTCTTCACAGAAGCTAGTGTGAGACTGTGTTTTGGATTTGGGACGAGGAACTGTTGATAATGTGCTGATGTTTTGGGTTGTTGCTGAGCAGTCAAGGACAGTCCAGCTTCTTGTGCTGGCCTGCCAGCGAGCAGGCTGGGGGTGCACGGGGAGCTGGGAGGGGACACAGCCGGGACAGCTGACCCAGACTGGCCAAAGAGATATTCCCTACCATACGACGTCATGCCCAGTACAGAAACTGGAGCTGGCCGGGGGGCGGAAATCGCTGCTCGGGGATGGGCTGTCGTTCACGGGGTAGTGAGCAATTGCTGCATTGGGCATCACTTGTTCTTGTACATTCCTTTGTTGGTATTATCATTGTTGTTCCCTTCTTTCTTTCTGTCCTATTAAACTGTGTTTATCTCAACCCACGAGGTTTTTTTTCCCAATTCTCTTCCCCATCCCACTGCGGGAGGGGGAGTGAGCGAGGGGCTGCGTGGTGCTTAGTTGCCGGCTGGGGCTAAACCACGACAGCCGTCTTGGGCTTAGCGACCACGACATGATAGAATTCTCAGTTGTGAGTGAAGTAAGGAGAGGGGTCAGCAAAACTGCTGCCATGGACTTCCAGAGGGCAGACTTTGGCCTGTTCAGGTCACTGGTTGAGGGAGTCCCTTGGGAGACAGTCCTGAAGGACAAAGGGGTCCAGGAAGGCTGGACAGCCTTCAAGAAGGAAATCTTAAAGGCGCAGGAGCAGGCAGTCCCCATGTGCCGTATGAAGAGCTGGTGGGGAAGGCGAGCAGCCTGGCTGAACAGGGAGCTTTTGCTGGGACTCAGGGAAAAGAGGAGAGTTTATCACCTCTGGAAGAAGGGGCAGGCAATTCACGAAGAGTACAAGGATCTCATTAGGTCAAGCAGGGAAAAAATTAGAAAGGCAAAAGCCCAGCTAGAGCTCAGTCTGGCCACAGTCGTAAAGGATAATAAAAAACGTTTTTAAAAATATATTAACAACAAAAAGAGAGGCAAGGAGAATCTCCATCCCCTACTGGATATGGCGGGTAACATTGTTTCCAAGGATGAGGACAAGGCTGAGGTACTTAATGCCTTCTTTACCTCAGTCTTTAATAGCCAGTCCAGGTATCCACAGGGTATTCAGCCCCCTGAGCTGGAAGATGGGGATGGAGAGCACAATGTACTCCTCATAATCCAGGAGGAAGCAGTCAAGGACATGCTAAACCACCTGGACAGCCACAAGTCTATGGGGCCTGATAGGATCCACCCAAGAGTCCTGAGGGAGCTGGCAGAGGAGCTTGCCAAGCCACTCTCCATCATTTATCAGCAGTCCTGGTTAACAGGGGAGGTCCCAGAAGACTGGAGGCTTGCCAATGTGACGCCCGTCTACAAGAAAGGCCGGAAGGAGGATCCTGGGAACTACAGGCCTGTCAGCCTGACCTCTGTACCGGGGAAGATTATGGAGCGGTTCGTCTCGAGAGTGCTCACAGGGCATGTGCAGGACAACCAAGGGATCAGGCCCAGCCAGCATGGGTTCATGAAAGGCAGATCCTGCTTGACCAACCTGATCTCCTTCTATGACCAGGTGACCCGCCTAGTGGATGAGGGAAAGACTGTGGACGTTGTCTACCTGGACTTTGGTAAAGCATTTGACAGTGTCTCCCACAGCATTCTTCTGGAGAAACTGGCGGCTCGTGGCTTAGGCAGGTTTACTCTTCACTGGGTGAGGAACTGGCTGGATGGCCGGGCCCAGAGTGTTGTGGTGAATGGCGTTAAATCCAGCTGGCGGCCGGTCACAAGCGGTGTTCCCCAGGGCTCGGTTCTGGGGCCAGTCTTGTTCAATATCTTTATTGATGATCTGGATTAGGGGATCGAGTGCTCCCTCAGTAAGTTTGCAGATGACACCAAGTTGGGTGGGAGTGTTGATCTGCTGGAGGGTAGGAGGGCTCTGCAGAGGGATCTGGACAGGCTGGATCGATGGGCAGAGGCCAACTGTATGAGGTTTAATAAGGCCAAGTGCAGGATCCTGCACTTTGGCCACAACAACCCCATGCAAGGCTACAGGCTTGGGGAGGAGTGGCTGTAGAGCTGCCCGGTGGAAAGGGACCTGGGGGTGCTGGTTGACAGCCGGCTGAATATGAGCCGGCAGTGTGCCCAGGTGGCCAAGAAGGCCAACAGCGTCCTGGCCTGTATCAGGAATAGTGTGGCCAGCAGGAGTAGGGAAGTGATCGTGCCCCTGTACTCGGCACTGGTGAGGCCGCACCTTGAATCCTGTGTTCAGTTTTGGGCCCCTCACTACAAGGATGTTGAGGTGCTGGAGCGTGTCCAGAGAAGGGCAACGAAGCTGGTGAGGGGTCTGGAGTGCAAGTCTTCTGAGGAGCGTCTGAGGGAACTGGGGTTGTTCAGTCTGGAGAAGAGGAGGCTGAGGGGAGGCCTTATCGCTCTCTACAACTACCTGAAAGGGGGTTGTGGCGACGAGGGTGTTGGTCTCTTCTCCCAAGTAACTAGCGATAGGACGAGAGGAAATGGCCTCAAGTTGTTCCAGGGGAGGTTTAGATTGGATATTAGGAAAAATTTCTTCACTGAGAGGGTGGTCAGGCATTGGAACAGGCTGCCCAGGGAGGTGGTGGAGTCGCCATCTCTGGAAGCGTTCAAAAAACGTGTGGATGTGGTGCTTCAGGACATGGTTTAGGGGACATGGTGGCGCTGGGTTAATGGTTGGACTTGATGATCTTGAAGGTCCTTTCCAACCTAGTGATTCTGTGATTCTGTGATTCTGTGGTGAAGCCACAGCTGTGGCACTGAGGTAGGCAGAGGCTACATGTGGAGCAAAGCATTGCAAAAGACAAGGAAGGTGGAGTTTCACTGGAGGCAGAGGCTTTCAACGGGTTAGTTCTTGGGGTTGCTTGTTATTGGCAGAGATTCGTAGAGGCTGCATGAGATTTCTTCATTTTCTTCCACCAGGTTTGAGGTTTAAGTAAATAAATAAACTATAAATGACAAAGGGAAAGTCCAGGAGAGAGTTCCATCTATCATGATGCAGATGCAAAATGCTTTTTATTCCAACTATGTTCCATTTATATTAACATATGAAAATACAAATCCATATTTGTGCAAATAATACTAAAGAGCTGCTCTGTCAGAAAATTATTCTCATAACCATCATTGTTTATATTATATTATTTCTCTACATAATTTACAGCATAATGTCTGCAGAATGTCTCCTGTATGAGGTAAAGTATTTATTTTTAAATTATTTTTAGGATGCCAATGAAAGGAATTATGGCACCAATGATAGGCTTGCCACTGTGACGCCCATCTACAAGAAAGGCCGGAAGGAGGATCCTGGGAACTACAGGCCTGTCAGCCTGACCTCCGTACCAGGGAAGATCATGGAGCGGTTCATCTTGAGAGTGCTCATGGGGCATGTGCAGGACAACCAAGAGATCAGGCCCAGCCAGCATGGGTTCATGAAAGGCAGGTCCTGCTTGACCAACCTGATCTCCTTCTATGACCAGGTGACCTGCCTAGTGGATGAGGGAAAGGCTGTGGATGTTGTCTACCTGGACTTTAGTAAAGTCTTTGACAGCGTCTCCCACAGCATTCTCCTGGAGAAACTGGCAGCTCGTGGCTTAGACAGGTGTACTCTTTGCTGGGTGAGGAACTGGCTGGATGGCCGAGCCCAGAGAGTTGTGGTGAATGGCGTTAAATCCTGTTGGCGGCTGGTCACAAGCGGTGTTCCCCAGGGCTCGGTTCTGGGGCCGGTCTTGTTCAATATCTTTATTGATGATCTAGATGAGGGAATCGAGTGCTCCCTCAGTAAGTTTGCAGATGACACCAAGTTGGGTGGGAGTGTAGATCTGCTGGAGGGTAGGAGGGCTCTGCAGAGGCATCTGGACAGGCTGGATCGATGGGCCAAAGTCAACTGTATGAAGTTTAATAAGGCCAAGTGCTGGGTCCTGCACTTGGGTCACAACAACCCCATGCAAGGCTACAGGCTTGGGGAGGAGTGGCTGTAGAGCTGCCCGGCGGAAAGGGACCTGGGGGTGCTGGTTGACAGCCGGCTGAATATGAGCCGGCAGTGTGCCCAGGTGGCCAAGAAGGCCAACAGCGTCCTGGCCTGTATCAGGAATAGTGTGGCCAGCAGGAGTAGGGAAGTGATCGTGCCCCTGTACTCGGCACTGGTGAGGCCGCAGCTTGAATCCTGTGTTCACTTTTGGGCCCCCCACCACAAGAAGGATACTGAGGTGCTTGAGCGTGTCCAAAGAAGGGCAACAAAGCTGGTGAGGGGTCTGGAGAACAAGTCTTATGAGGAGCGGCCGAGGGAATTGGGCTTGTTCAGTCTGGAGAAGAGGAGGCTGAGGGGAGGCCTTATCGCTCTCTACAAGTACCTGAAAGGGGGTTGTGGCGACGAGGGTGTTGGTCTCTTCTCCCAAGTAACTAGCGATAGGACGAGAGGAAATGGCCTCAAGTTGTTCCAGGGGAGGTTTAGATTGGATATTAGGAAAAATTTCTTCACTGAGAGGGTGGTCAGGCATTGGAACAGGCTGCCCAGGGAGGTAGTGGAATCACCATCTCTGGAAGTGTTCAAAAAACGTGTGGATGTGGCGCTTCAGGACATGGTTTAGGGGACATGGTGGCGTTGGGTTAATGGTTGGACTTGATGATCTTGAAGGTCCTTTCCAACCTTAGTGATTCTGTGATTCTGTGAAAAATGTACATAGCTTTCATCAGGTATTATTCCATTGCCTTCCAGTCTCATTGAACAGCAATACAATCTATTCATATGTTAATTACTTATATTGAAAAACTCCATCATGTACAAACAAGAACTTTTGAATAAAGTAGGATAAAAAATGTTATTCATTTTTTGGCATCAAAATAACCAGCCTTAGTGGAATAGTGGAAATATCTCCACTATTACTGACATGAAGAGTGCAAACAAACTCTCCAGTTGGTAGATCTAAGTGCTGGACAAGGTCTGATTCTGATACAGCAGGCTAAAATCATCTTCAAGCTCCAGTTCAGTAAAATAGCTTTTTGGTTAACTGGATAATAAAATTGCAATAATACACATGCACCAAAGTTAGATTATATATTTTGATATTCAGTTCAGTTCAATATCCCCATGTTGGTTGGTTTTTTTTCCCCAGTGTGAGGCATGTTCTTTGAATAAGTGTTGTGCTACTATGTCAAAGAATTTTAAAACCAGACTTTTTGGAGCCAAGAAGACACCTGAAAGGCTTTTGTGAAATGCTCCATTATCTGTGTATTCCTGTTGAAAACATAAGCTATGAAACAGTTAGCAGCTTCCTATTTAATTTGCTGTTGTCAGTCTTCAGAGCTTGTATCTGTAATGAAAAAGTGGAGACATAGTTCATTCAGTTCACGTCCCAGAACTTCTGCTTGCAGCTTTGAGGTCTATAATGCACATTTTCAGTGATTGAACCATTCTTATGGACTCCCATGTGGACAAGTGTTCACCCTATGTTTTTGTTTCAGGCACAGTGGTAAGCAACAGGTAACCTGCCATTTGAAGTTTTGATCTTAGTGGAGCCCAATTATTCCCTTTGGAGGCATAATGCTTATTTACTTTAAGGTATTTTTCCTGAAAAAAATAGCTAGCGTAGGCCAAATATGTTTAATGTTTTCTGCATTTAATATCTAGTAACTATCCTCATTAAAAAAATTTACCCCAATCTGAAAGCCCTCCTCATTTTAAAATAACACTGAAGATATTTTACATAGACACCTTATAATCACATTATTTTTCAATAACATTTTCATTGATTGGTCTAACAGCTTGACATGCTATTTATGGGCTACTGTGATGAATCACATCCATTTCCAAGGTAAAGTAAGCAAATTTTCTGTTTATAGGAATAAAGTTGAAGGTCAAACTTTGATTATATTTTCTATTCTACAGCAATATAAAGCAAGGCCTTTAGACTTCAGAATTGGCAACCAGTCATATGAGGTGTTTTTATAATTAAAAATTGACCACAAATCTTGAGTAAATCATAATTAGTATCCAAAAGGCAGGAAACCTAGCAGATGACTGTGATAGACTTTAAAAGAAATTTATTTTGTGTATTGAATATGCATTTTATTTTTTTTTTACTTTGCAAAGAGTATTTGTTTATTTTTAATCTGTTTTAAGAGTTTATGTCTAACAGAGAGTGAGAGCTGGGAAAACACTAACCTTCAGTGCTTATGGTATCATGTGGTATTTATCTAACTCATCGACCCACTGCTGTTGAACTTCTACCAGTGTATCAAGAAGCCATTGGCAGGTGCAAGTGAAATTTGCCACATCCAAAAATGTAATGTATAAACAACATTTAACCCCCTTAATCTTAGAGCTGCTGAAGCACTGGCAACCTTAAATTGTAAAGGACGTTGTTGTGCAATGTAATAATGAAAAGTAATTACTCAAATGCCCTCCACCCCAACCACACACAATGCCTGGCACACTCACATAGTCGAAGGGAGGGGGAGGAGACGAGGGAACCATTTGTGTTAAAAGATAAATGTGTGCTGATGAGAATCTCATCTAAAATATCCCTACTAAATTATTTAACAAAGGAAGCATGAAAGGGAAGATTGTGTACTGTATGATTTCAGTGAGCCATGGAAAGGTTGCTTAGGAGGCTTCTTGTGATGCAACACAAGGATTATTGCATTTAGATTAGAGATACTGACCTTCCTTCATCATCCAGCTTTATAAACCTGTCTCTACTTTGCATGATTTTTTTGTCTTGGAAGGATTTATGTCAAATCATTTGTTATCACATACATTGCTATCCCAAGACTTTGTAAATCCTGGCTTGCAACTGCAGCCATCCTTTTAGGTCAGGATTAGGGAATATTTTTGGAGCGTTCAAGGGAAACAGGCTAGAACTCTTCATACTAGAACTCTTCTTTAGAGAGGTCTGAACCATGGTTAAAGATTTTTGCACAAGGAGGCTTTGCTATAGGCAGATTCCCTCTCCTACAAGCATGTGAGGGGGAAAAAGCACCCATTCACACAGGAGCATCCCCAGTCCACAGGACTTTGTGGTGCTGAGTATGTCCAAGGACCTGTCTTGGGGCTAAAAGGGAAATGGTTGAGCTAAAGAAGGGGGTAGTACAGAAAGACAGAAACATAGACCATGTTATAGCCCCATGAGGAAGGAGATGGTGCTAGAAATGAGTGAGGCTGTGTGATCTTTGCTGTCCATAACTATTATTGACATAAATCTAGGGATCTCTCTAGTCCCAGTACTGGAACCCATATTGGCCCTTTTTAGCTATCCTGGCATTCTCCGATAGATGAAAAGGATTGAATCAATCAAGGAGACTGAGGTACCTCCTGGGTCTTAGAGCTTTAGCTGCATCAAGGTAGGGATGAGGAAAAGCTGAAAGCATGCAGAGCTGACTGCCTTCAGGAGATCTAAACTGAATGTAGAGCTCTCACACAGTCCCGGAGAGCTGGCTAGTGAAGGAGGATTTTGCAGCTCTGGAGCCCCAGAGTGTCCCTTTGAGCTCAGCTCTGAGCAAAAGGAGGTACATAAATGCCCCAGACCAGGAATAGCCTCAGGAAGCACAAACTCTCTAAAACAGTTTATCTCAGAAACACAATTTGTGCCATAGCCCATACCTACAAATTGTTATATCCCTCTATGCAAATGATCTGGCTGGAACAGCAATTTCACCATAAAGACAGAATGACGATTATATCTGTTTCCTTCCCTGAGTATTTTCTGCCTTAAACGGGGGCAAATTAACACCATGTAGTGAAGCCAAAAGTGAATTTTGCGGTAAGGGAGAAGCTGGACCCCATGCAGCTCCCGCCAACCACCCCACAGATGCCTCCTGCCATCAGCTACATACTCAGTTTAGCAAGGCTTGACCCAGACTTTATGCAGCTTGAACAAGATGCAAAGTGGAACCCTTGCTCTCTTTTATTCTCAGGCAGAGATATGGAGTGTCACACACAGCCTTATCCTTACTGAATAAAATTTTGCATTCTCTTCAGCAGTTTGCTCTTTATATCTGAGTTACAGCATCCACACCAATTAAAGTATTCCATCTTTGCATTTCTCTTGTAAAGTAGGTCTTCAACTTTGAAGTTTAATGCAATTAAAACTAAATACTTCTAATTAGGAACCCAGTGCCTCAGCTATTACTCAAATGAATTCTGTCGTCATGACTTAGGACTACCCACATGAGCAAGAATTTTCAGGACTGGACTCCATATTCATTAAGGAAAAAGGCTGCTTTTTTCCAAAGTTGCAAACAGCAGATGGATCACAACAGGACCCTTACAGCATAAAGTCAAGCAAATATGTAATGATTTATAGGATCAGAACCCTCCCAAATGCATTGCTTGCACTTCACCAATTTCTGCTAACAAGGATTAAACTGTGCACAGTTTTCTTGTGTGCTGTGACTTTTGACAACAATAAAATGTTCCCTATTGCTATATGACACAGCCAAGTCCAGATGTGATATTTTGGTTTGAGATCGTTAAGCTTTTTTTGTTACTATGGAGATTATCTACTGAGTGGTTTAGTTACCACCCCTAAGGTGTCATCGTGTACTGTTTAATTTATAAAGCCAGTCCAAATCTCTGTGGAAAAAAAAAGTCAACAATATTTCTCGCAACTTTCTTTGATTTATTTTTCAGTGTCAGCCAAGACATCACGTTTATTATGATTCACCTTAGCATGATGACATTTCATTTTTCTGACTGAAGAAGATGTTCCTGAAAAAGGAGATCAAAATCTCCTTAGCCTTCTGGATATCACATAATAAATGAAGGGTTCTGGTTTTCCTCAGTGCCTCAATAGGAAGAAGTGTTTATGTTTCAGGACCAAGCCCCCACAGAATATTTACAAAATTTGTTGTGAGGTGTTGAGCCATAAATCTGAAGTTCGAAACCTACATCATATAGAAATGAAGACCTATAAAACACAGTGGAAAACAACAAGTCAGAAGAAAAAAATGTAAATATTTTTAAGAATTATTGAAATCCTTAAATGTCTTCCCCACAAATAACACATACAATTTATTTTATGAAATGAACTTTGGTGCTGACATTCTAAATATTATAAATGAATTAAATATTTTCATTGCAGTGTCCTAAAATTAAAAAGTCAGACATTCTAGGGTCGCTATAGAAAGCCAACCAAAGCTCATTGCACTCTTCCTTGAGCAAGAAAGAGAGACTTAAAATATCATCTGCTTTACATAAGAAATTGTTATCAGAAGCTAAAACCCTAAACTGAAAGTTACTTTGAATTTCATTATGGTAAATTAATATGTATTTATTTTATTAAGGGGAAAATGTCTTCCAGAAAGCTCATGGCAATCAACCCAGAGTAAAAAAAATAAGAATAGCCAGATGATCATGCCATTCAATAATTAGACTGTAGTTCCTTAGAAACAGCATCACCCTCATGATCATTTCGTAATAACACTTTATCTCATCCCATGATCTGTAAGGCATACTAGGATTTTATTGCCTGATGTTTGTTAAGCGTGCATATTTACTTTTCAGTATTTTTTTATTTATTAGCATTAAGAAATTGATATTATTTAAATTTATACTGAAACAGAATGAATATACTCTTCTATTAAGCACTGTATGCAGAGGGAAACAGAGTCTTGGAGGCATTTCTATTCTGGGGCCTGGATCACTTCTCAAGTCATATAAAGGCAGATGTCATGGGGGTCATATAAAGGTCTCCACTCTGATACTAGCTTTAAGGAGACCCTCTGTGGGAACACACAAGTCAAAAGACTGTGGACTCTAAAAACATGTAGCCTAGCCTGACTATGGACATGAGTAGTTAGACAATATCAAGTTCTTACAGAATAGCTTCTGGTTGTTGAGGAAAGGTATTCTACAAAATAGACATTTCATCGCTGCAATCATGTTCATGCATGAGTGTGAGCTGCCACTGCCTCATGTATCTTAGAAGCATAAAGCTGTTTAATTTCCCCAGCTTTATGTTTTCTTAGTCAGTCCTGCATCTGAAAACCTCCATCTCTTGCTTCTACTCAGAGTCATATTCCTCTCTTACTTCTTGCTTTCCCTCCTGCACACAGCATGTCAAACAACTTATTCCCCTGGATTGTAGACTAGAGACAGGGAAGCTTGTTATCTGTGGCTTCACAGTACTGACTATTGTGACTTTATGGAATCGAAATATCGCCATGGATTTGGGGCAATACCGGCTTATTTTTAGCCAGGTTATTCCCTGTTCCAGTTGCCAGTGCTGTTGTGCAAACACATATGCCAGCATGGCACAGAGGAGAGGTGCGAAGGTGTGAATAAGAGGCTGGAAGAATAGAGGGGCAGGAACTTTTTGCAGCAACATCCTGTTACAGCCTCACTCAACCTTCCTTGCACAGTACTTTGCTCAGGCCTATATGCCTACAGCTGCAGCTTCTATTATTTCCAGCTCACACAACATTCCAGCTTCCATTCACAACTAGACATTTAATTGTGCCTTTCATTTCACCTGAAGGAAGGAGATTTAACACATCTGTGGGTCTTAACCTCTTCTGTGGTTTTCCTACAGTTCAAAGGTTCACATGGTGGCTGTCTTAACCACTGGCAGGGCAGCAACACAAAAGCTCTACAGTGAATGGAGGGGTTGTTTTTAATTAAATAAATATGTATTTCATTGTCTCAGATGATCCTGAGGTTCTATATCAGCAGACAACATCTAACATGTCCAGAACACATACATCCCACTTCTGCCATGTAAGTCATGGGTCAGAGCCACCAAATGAGTACTGCCTTGTGCATGCTCCCTGCCAGGGCTGCACAGAATGGGGAAGCCCTGGGCACATCATGTAGCTGGGGTAGACAGCCAGGTCAGGCTTGGAGCACTGATGGGTTAGGAGGATTACAACAATCCAGGAAGAGAAAATAGGAAATAAGCATCAGAAGACTATAATTAGAGCTTGAAATTGCAAGAAAGAAACCGGTCGAGTGGTTGAAATAGTGGAACAACGATGGCAAAAGGAAGAGAGGATGACTGTTTGCAGGCAGGTGGTGGAAGGACTGGTGTGTGGGTGGCACTGGAGCCTCTCCCTGCAGCCTGTGGTAGCTCTACCAGGCAACCAAGCCCTGGCAGTGCTGGAACTAATGGGTTCCCCCAGTGTGGTGCTGCCCCTCAGTAGGGCTGGCTTGCATTTTGAGCTCTCTGGCTCAGCGGCAGCGCAGAGATCTCTGCGCCTGACTCCCTTGTGCGGTCCAGATTGGCCTGTGGAATAATTGCTGGAGGTGACCTAGAAATCTAACTTATATCCATATTTTAAAGAAAGGTACAGCACTGAAGAAGCTTCCAGGGTATAGTGCGGCTGATATGCAAGGGATCCATTCCACGGGAGTTCCCTAGGCCTGTAACCCTAGATGTTACCACACCAGGGGAACTTGGTGTGCTGACTCTAGGAGGAACTATACGGAGGGTGGAGCGGAGTGGAGACACTGCGGCCAGGCTCTGTGTGATATAGAGAACTCGAAGGTACAACGGAACCGATAAGCTGCATATTCACTACCCTGAGCCAACGGTCTGTCATGTTTTTGACAAAATGCTGTACTTGGAGTGAACTTTGCTTATTATAATATCATTATAATACCAAAATGCACACCCATCTCAAAACTTACCCACCTCCCAAGGTGCAACCACCCCTCAATGGGCTTGCGCACTGAATTTTTCCTAGTCTGTACCTTTAAACGCGAAGCAAGAGAATTCTGAACCAATCTTGATAAAGGTATGTATGACTAGAGTCACTCAAGCTCCACCTGCAAAGTAAAACACTATAAAATAGTGTGAAAAGAGCTGGATGTCAGGGAAGACACCATCACCCCTGACTTTTAGGATCTGCTGACAGGCTGACCCTCTCTTCCCCCCCATTGGGATGCCTTTGGGTAAGATTCGAACACTTGGTCATATCAAGTGCCTCCCTGGGAAACTTAGAAATTTCTATAGAGTCACTTTACATCTTTTAACACATTTGTAGCCAAGCGGTGTTACTCATACTTTTGGCATTTGCACGTGCTTTGTAGACAGTGAATTTATTGCCGGCAATCCAAAGAACCTGTGTGTCTGTTGCTTCAATAAATTGCACTATTGATTGACTCAGACGTGTGTGTGTTGTCCCTGAACGCGACCGTACCTCTGAGTGCGGCCGTGTGAGTTCAGGAGGTGTCCGGCTGAGCAGGTAGTGTGATGTTAGTAGTGCATCCGGACCCGTGATAGTCCAACGAAGGTGTTGGGTGCGACCGGACTACTAACGCTAACTTTGGGCATCATTCAGAACCTAAGCTCAGCTGCCCCCAGTCCTTCTGATATCTGAGGATCGACTGGAAAGCAAGGGGGTTTAGTTTCTGCCAAATTGCTCTGCCTCTTAACGCAACAGAAAAATTGGCATAGTCGGCAGGATTGCCATGGATAAACTGCTACAAAAATATGACTGTGCCCCTTCCCAAGCTGGGAAGGTGTGGGCCCAACAATTTTGGAAGGATAAAAAGAAAATGATAGAACGTATTGAGCAGTGTCAAGCTGCACAAAAGGGTAGAGTGAAAAAAAGTAGAAGGGTTATGTGTGCGATTTTAGGAACTTGTTTATCTTGCGTGCAACAAGAAGCTAAGGAAGCCTCTGCTCCCACACTAGTTTCTAATGTGGAATACAAAGCTTTGAAATCAGAAAATGAAGTGTTAAAATCATCATTAGCTTTTGAAAGGGAGACAGGAGAAAAATTAGGACTCCAAGTTGAGAAACTTTTGAGTGAAAACAATAAGTTCGTGAAGGAAAAGAGTAAACTTATAAAGGCACATGAAGATCTTGTGTGCCAAAATAGAAATCTTAATTAGCTGTTAGACAAGGTGTGTCAGCTGTTAGATAAAACACTATCTCGTGCTCCAGTTATGCAGATTTGCAGATTAATACGTAAATCAGACCCTGAAACTGGAAGCAAATTTGTGGGGTTTTATAGCAGTGACGAGGAGGCTGGAGAAACCTCTGATTCCGACTCTCAACTGGTC
Organism: Phaethon aethereus; assembly: GCF_964289735.1. Taxonomy (NCBI): domain Eukaryota; kingdom Metazoa; phylum Chordata; class Aves; order Phaethontiformes; family Phaethontidae; genus Phaethon; species Phaethon aethereus. The sequence continues at coordinate 13,335,063 of NC_138581.1, forward strand.
CCCTTAAGACCCTTGATTAAGACTGAGACTATTGTTGATGACGATGATGAGGTCCGCACTACTGTGCGCACGATTCCGTGGTCACCAACAGAGTTGATAAAAATACAAGAGAAATTCTCGAGGCGGTCAGGAGAATCAGAAGTCGAGTATGTGTGGCGAGTTTCTCTTGAAGGAGGAGACCGAATTATGTTAAGTGAGGAAGAAGCAGGAGGCTTTTGGGCACCAGGAGTATTTTTAACTGTTAGGCCAGGAGACCATAGTTACTCCTTAACTGCACGAGCTGCATACTGGGCAGGTGGCATAGATCCCCAGGAGAGAGGAGAACCACTGGAAATTAAAGCCACAGACTATTCCGATCTGGCTGTAGCAGTACAGAAAGCAGCCTGCATTCAGGCAATATATGAGAGAGATGAATTAAGGAAATCCCCGATGCTAGCCCCTATTGACCCAGCCCGATTAACCTCTCTTATCCATGGCCTCCCTGATTGTCTCAAGATGTTTGTAGCAAATACCCAGGATCACATACAAGCTGCTCGTATAGATGCTGCTCGCGGTCGTAGACGAAATCAGCACACCCCCATACCCACCTGGAGTGAATTTGTACAAGACATAGACAAGTACGGATGCCGAATGGGCTGGATCAACTCATCCAGTACAAAGTCCCCAGATCGCGCCCGGCAAGTTCACCAAGTCCACATTCAAAACCCCAAATACCCTAAATTCAATGAGAGATTTAAATCTAGTAAAGAACGGGGTGAATTGTGGCGTAAAGCCCTAGATTTGGGTGCACCCTGACAAATCTTGTGTGGCGCCTCTACAGGGGATCTCCGTACATTAGTCCAATCCCTGGGTAAGAAGAATAACCTAACCGGGGAGAATTGCCTCGCTGGGAAACCCCTAACCCATAAAGAAAGTGCACCCTCCGCGCCAGGCCTAATTGACAAGGCAGAACCACAGCAAAAAAAACTTCCATCCCCAGGGAGGGCAGTAAGCCACCCTGCTCGGCGAGTATTAGCAATTCAATGGCTCTCTAATGAATACTCTGACCCTATCATTGCCATTCCCATTGGACCCCAGAAAATATTGGTAAACTTTCTCATTGACACCGGGGCCCAAATGTCAGTAATCACCCATGAAACAGCACAAACCCTGGGCATAAAACCTGGACGATGCAGGGTTAAATTCACAGGAATCGATGGTGTGGAAAAGGAGTGCCCCACTGCAAAAATTTCACTCTGGCTGCCAGAGGAACGAAAATTAACTAGGGCAGAAGTACTAGTTGGTGCTGCATACACTAATATTTTAGAATTTGATATACTGCGTGGGCGGATGTGGAAACTCCCAGATGGGACTGTGTGGAGTTTCACAAGAAATAAAAAGGATCCAGGCACAGTGAAACTGAGTCTGTTACAAACATCTATACCCTTACCCCCCTCTAAAATCACTAATGTTCAGCAATATCCTTTGCCAGCAGCAGCACTTTTGGGAATTGACGGGGTGGTAGCAGAATTAGAAGAAAGAGGCATCATTAAAAGAACTCATTCGCCTTACAATTCACCGGTGTGGCCAGTAAAAAAAACGACCAGGCAATGGCGTTTTACCGTAGATTACTGCCAGTTAAATGCTAATACTGCACCTTTGACTGCTGCAGTTCCAAACATGGCAGAAATAGTGACATTGATACAAGGCGCTGCCCATCCTTAGATGGCTGCCCCAAAATTAAAGCCTTCTGTGTATCTGCTAATACAATCACCCCAAAGTTTCATACTAAACCAGGAGAATATCCCACAGGATTTTACACCGGACAATCTGTGCTGGTGAAAATGCCCCAGATTGGAGCAGTAGCAATGGTACTAACTACCCCCAAAAATCCCTATGCATGGGAAGCCAAAGATTGCTCAGGAAAAGTACACCAGATTAGTACCTGGTGGATCTCACCCTCTTTCTAACCTTGCCGGTTGAACGCAACCAAGCACGTTTTATTTCTTTTTGTGTTCACAGGAATCCTGAAAAAAAGAAGACTCCAATTGAGGCAGATGTCTGCGGTCGCAAAGTGAAGCACCTGTGTGAAATATGCGGTGCTTAGTTCTGATTTTAATACAACTCCCTTTGATGTATAGCCAGAAAGACCCAGAATGGCCGTGGTCCCAAGCCCATATAAAATACACTGGAGTCATGGGAACACGTGCCGTCAAAGAAAAATTAAACTTAGCTACTGTGGTTATGCATGGAGCTGAGGTGTTTTCAAAAGATGAATAGAGTTGGAATAACTCTCTTCGGATGGCTGAACTTCAAGCCATTTCAGGACAGACAATACAAATCAGCTGCCGAGTAACTAATGGATCTAATTACCATAGACCAACTGAAATTAAAGCATAATATTTGAATTTACAGCAACATCTGCACTAAATTCAAAGGATAAGATCTGAAAATGTACCAACTCGGCCTCCCATTAGTCTAACTCCTTTCATCTTCAACCCTTACATAATCAAATATACAGGTCAGCAACAAGTGCTGTTTAATCTGTCATACTCCCTCAAACAAGTAGAAATGCTGATGCAAATTAACATCTCTACCATTAAACCAACCTGTTCACCATTCCTAAATATATCCCATACAGGATGGTTAGCGTGGATACATGGGCGAACCCTCGTCTCTTCAAGACGAACAAGGAGAGATGCGACCGGTATCATAGGGACAGGATTGGGAGTCTTAAACAGTATAGATGCTGAAGTACTCATAAATGAACTGAGCACAACAACAAGTGATTTAAGCAAATCAGGACACCCATTGCAGTCTTCTCTAGTAGCACTAGGAACTAACCAATGGTTCTTATCTGATATATTACCTCAGTGGGAAAGAACTAATGAAAGGGACCACCAATTGATTGTGGATGCACTTGGTGCAGCCCAAAATAATGTTTCTCTAGCTCTTAGTTGTATCCAAGCTCAACTATGGATGCAATCTATGGTAGCAGCAATTATAAGAGAAGGTGAAGAGGGCATCTTACCCTCTGAAATTCGAAAGGTAATTTGGGATAATGCAACTACATTTGAGAAAGAATTCCAATCCTGGTGGTATTTAGTCAATTTCACCTACAACCCTACTGATGGCAAAGCCACAGCTTTTGTCTTAACAATACGCAATGCTTCGGTATATACCATATACCCAATCATTGCGTTAGGATTAAATCACAACGGAACCATACTCTATCCTATAGAGCATAGAGTATGGGCCCAACGGAATGAAAACAAATGGCAAACTATTGATGTTGATGCATGTGTGGTATGGGAACAACAGGGATTCATTTGTGAAAGTAACATCATCAAAGGCCAAGACATTTGTCTTGACACTGAACGAAACATTTGTCATTTTGAAATACATCCCGATGAAACCCTTGAAACTGTACTTGCATATATTGGAAAAGGGTGTGCTTGTATGAGAACCCCTTGTGATTCTGTGTTTGTAGATAATGTTACTGTGAATACTAATAATCACTCAAATATTTGTGTTTGTAACTTTACTAAAATTGTAGGATGTGACTTTATCTATTCAGCTCCTCTTACGTCTTATCAACTAGTACAATCAAATTATATTCTATTTTGAGATCTGCTGCCTGTTCCTGTAGGAATGAATCTTACCCTGGTGGGAAAACTACTACAACATGAAGACCTGAAGAGGTTGTTGACACAAGTTTGGGAAAATGGACAAAAGACTCTGATTACTGTCCAACATGATGTAGAGAAAATACATCAAGTGTTGGAAAGAGTAAAGAAGGATGGAGAACACCACTGGTGGGACACTTTGTTCGGATGGTCACCTACCACAACAGGATGCTTCACCCTGTTGTTGTTTTATTAATGCTCACCGCATCGTGTTTTATTTTAACAATTGCTTTGTATGTTGAAACGTTTGTCCATATCCCCACGGAATATATGTGTACTCGATAATCCTCATCACAAGAACATATGTGATACCCCTAATGCATTCCAAATGTCGTGAAGCTTGAGTGACTATAGTCACGGGGTGGATTATGTGGAATAATTGCTGGAGGTGACCTAGAAATCTAACTTATATCCATATTTTAAAGAAAGGTACAGCACTGAAGAAGCTTCCAGGGTATAGTGTGGCTGATATGCAAGGGATCCATTCCACGGGAGTTCCCTAGGCCTGTAACCCTAGATGTTACCACACCAGGGGAACTTGGTGTGCTGACTCTAGGAGGAACTATACGGAGGGTGGAGCGGAGTGGAGACACTGCGGCCAGGCTCTGTGTGATATAGAGAACTCAAAGGTACAACGGAACCGATAAGCTGCATATTCACTACCCTGAGCCAACGGTCTGTCATGTTTTTGACAAAATGCTGTACTTGGAGTGAACTTTGCTTATTATAATATCATTATAATACCAAAATGCACACCCATCTCAAAACTTACCCACCTCCCAAGGTGCAACCACCCCTCAATGGGCTTGCGCACTGAATTTTTCCTAGTCTGTACCTTTAAATGCGAAGCAAGAGAATTCTGAACCAATCTTGATAAAGGTATGTATGACTAGAGTCACTCAAGCTCCACCTGCAAAGTAAAACACTATAAAATAGTGTGAAAAGAGCTGGATGTCAGGGAAGACACCATCACCCCTGACTTTTAGGATCTGCTGACAGGCTGACCCTCTCTTCCCCCCCATTGGGATGCCTTTGGGTAAGATTCGAACACTTGGTCATATCAAGTGCCTCCCTGGGAAACTTAGAAATCTCTATAGAGTCACTTTACATCTTTTAACACATTTGTAGCCAAGCGGTGTTACTCATACTTTTGGCATTTGCACGTGCTTTGTAGACAGTGAATTTATTGCTGGCAATCCAAAGAACCTGTGTGTCTGTTGCTTCAATAAATCGCACTATTGATTGACTCAGACGTGTGTGTGTTGTCCCTGAACGCGACCGTACCTCTGAGTGCGGCTGTGTGAGTTCAGGAGGTGTCCGGCTGAGCAGGTCGTGTGATGTTAGTAGTGCATCCGGACCCGTGATAGTCCAACGAAGGTGTTGGGCGCGACCGGACTACTAATGCTAACTTTGGGCATCATTCAGAACCTAAGCTCAGCCGCCCCCAGTCCCTCTGATATCTGAGGATCGACTGGAAAGCAAGGGGGTTTAGTTTCTGCCAAATTGCTCTGCCTCTTAACGCAACATGGCCCTAAGACTCTTACACCACTCTGGGAATGAAATACAAATACATTCAGATTAAGGCTTGTTTATACTGCCAGTGTGTGATAAAGCTTTACTTTCCCTGATACACACACACTCACACACCATATATGCACACACAGTCGTTGCACCAGCTGAAGTTACCCTCATTTTATGCACTGAAAGCCAGACTCATACAAGTTACCCTGTTGTAATCATGTATGCTTCATCGCTCTGCCTCTGATCAACATATATCCTGCATGTAACTTGTGCTGACACTTATGTCACAGCTGAATTTGGCCCAGAAATGTCATTAGTATTAAGCTGGCTTTTTATATTCCACAGTTGTCCAAAGATCTTTGGTAACAGTATAAATCACAGCCAAAGCTGAATGGTAAACTCCTGAATTTTGAAAGCACAACAGGCAAAGTCAACACCCTGAATACATCTCAAACATAAGCACTCAGAATACAAACATTCACAAGAAATAACAAAGCAAGCCCTGCCATTTCTACAGTCAAATAATAGCACTAGTGCTGAACAAAGAACAATTTTAGAGAACAAAAAGGTAGCAAGATTAAAAATATACCTGATTAAAAAGGACACTGTTTTGTCAAACGTTTGGGCTTTTGTTTGTTTGGTTCTTTTTTTTAATAGCCAGTAAAACCTTTCTTAAAGTGCTAGGTGGACTAATTTTACTAGTCTTTTATCTCTGCATATCAGGCACCAAAGTTGTTGCTACATCAAAAATATCCCTGATTTTAATGGTACAGTCTAGTCTGCGTCAGCCACTTAATCAGAAATAGTTGGGGCAAAGAGTTGAGGGTAGAATTAGGAGATATCACTGGTGAAGGAGATATCGCTGGTGAGGAAGATATCTCAGAAAACCTGTATGAAGTCGTCTTGGTTTGTCACCCTTACTATCACCTCCAAAATTACAGCATTCAACCAAACAGGCAAACAAACAATTTATGCAAAATCTTCCTCAGTGTAGATTCTCAGAGACATATACTCTATACTGGTGTGCCATGTGTGTCATGAAACTGATGCACAATACTGTGGTGTGTGCTCTGTGTTGTGTGTGTGTGAATGAGACAGACTTGGCCTTTGCTATGTTATTCCCATACTGTTATGAGGGGGAAACTCCGGAGCTGTTAGACATTATCTCCCTGCAAGATGACTGTGATGTAAAAATGTGTAGGTTACAAATTTACTGCTGTGAATTTTAAGCAGGGCGTCAATTTTCTGTAATTCATGAGCTGGATGCTAGTCAGCCTTTGAGTCATGCTTCAGGTAGCTGCTACCGGGTGGTAAAACAGATTGTGAAGAGGCAGGCACAAGGCTGAACCTGATAGTACTCGAGACCCCCACGGCAGCCCCTGGCAGTGTCCCTGGCAGAGCTGAAGGCAGTGACACTCCTCTGTGGCTGACTGCGCTCAAGCTGCAGTGTTGCTTTCAGCTGGGCTGAGGAATGTTGTAATGCCTGGACGTAGAAACTGCAGGCACCTTCCCCGTACTGGAGAACTAGGGAGATGCACTTTGCTTTAAAGACTATGATCACAGTCAAGCAAGGCATATGGTGCGTGTGGGCAGGAGATACCTGCTTAGGTGCAAGGAGCTCATAAATGTGTGTTTCTGTGTGCATAACTTGCCTGCCATTAATCAAGAAAAACTTTTAAATTAATCGACCCGGTAAGCAAACTGTGGGGAAAATATCTGCCGAGCAATCCAAAACCAGAGGGCAACCCGGCATGGTTCCCGCCCAGCCGGCGAGGAGGAGCTCAGCACTGTAGGAGCCCTGCCCGGAGCAGCGCAGCCAGCAGCCTCCCCTCCGGCGGGAGTTACAACCCATTGATGCATTTTGTTCCACGTTCAGAGGCTTGGGTGTGATGTCTAAAATTATGCAGACTCTGATCTTTTCTTTTTTTTTTATACTTTTTTTTTTATACTAGTTTAAATGACTGGTATAATAGAGAGGAGGGAACAATAGGACTTTGCGGTGCGGGGTGATATGCGGTGGAATAGGATTAAGGAGGCCTATAATTATATGGAAGAATCTTGTTTCCTAACCTCCTACGTGATGAAGTGTAAAGCGTAATTGTAAATTACAATTAGCCAGAGAATAAAGGTTTCCTTGGGAGCGGGGTGGAATTTCATCGCAGTGTATCGATGAATATTAAACCCGAGCTGCTTGATCGGCACCACCGGGCTGGGGCTCTGCCTCTCCGGAGGTGTTCTGCTGAGGGGCTGAGCCGCGGCTGCCGGGGGGTCGCGGGGAGAGGGAAAGCAGCGCCGGAAGGTCGGGGCCTCCTGGACGCGCCTCGGAGCTGCTCTCCGGCAGCGCCGGCCGCGCAGCGGTGCGGAGCGGGGCACGGAGCCGGGCGGGGCGAGGCGGAGCCGCTCCCGGCACGGCGGCGGTAGTGTCCAGGGCTCCGGCTCCGCTGCTGGCAGGAGAGGGGCAGCAGCTAATCGGATTGGGAAGACTCCCGTAATCCCAGCCCGATCGGCGGCGGTGTCTCCCTCTCTCCAATATCACTAATGTCACTTCTATTGGCTGCATTAGACAGATGTTCAAAAGCTCCCTTTCGCGCTCTCGCTAAATCTGATCCCCCTGTAATACTTTCACTGCTATTAAATCCACATGCACCCACTCTTCTCCCCCCCGCCCCATCCTTTACTTTCCTGTGTGGACCCTAGCTGCGTTTGATCTCCTTTTCCAGGGCAAAACGAGATCTTCTGGTGAACAATGGGATTGTCCTCCCTCCCCATCTGGTTATCTCCCACTGAACCCTGTCTCCTCCACAACCAAAAAAAAGTAACAAAACCAAACACACACAAAGTCCAGCCAAACTAATACTGCCTGGCATGTGACTGTTTCTGGCTATTCAAGGGATTTGGTTCTCCATTCAGAAAAGAGAGAATTATGAGATTTACCTCTTCGACGCATGATTGCAATTAGAGTGTTGGGATGCTCTAGATCCCCCCATATAAATGTATAGATGTGTGTCTACACACACACACGTCTGTGTAGACAGATGAGATACGCATTTTCGGCAGGTGCGTCTTCCCAGTTTGTTTATTGGGTTTGAGCTGTTTTTTCCCTAACTCTTCTTTTAAAGAAGGTTAGGAAATATCCAGCCAGACTGGGTTTTTTAACAACTTTTTTTTGTTCTTGATCAGTTTTCCCTGACACTCTTTCCTGCTTCACTGCTACTGTTCTCCCTTACTTTTTGCAATGTTTTTCATTGTACTCACCTTTCCCTCTTACAGGGTCACAATCCCCTTTGTAAGTGTGTGTTTTATTCACCTCCCAGCAGCTGTCCTTTTTTTTGTTTTCTCTGATTAACCCGCAGAAATGAAACACATGCAACTCTGTCTCCTTGCATTTTCAGATGTTTCTCTCACTATTGTCTGCTACAGCTCATTGAAAGTGCAAAGTGATGTATAAAATATAAAAAAATATACACATACACGCACCAACTCTATGGCACGGAGAATAAATCTGGTAAATCCCATTAGAGAGAAAGAAAGAAAGAAAGAGAGAGAGAGAAAGAAAGAACGAAAGAAGGAAAATATTAATATATAATGTGCATCTCGGATTCCTAATTAGCACAAAAGGACATTTTGATGAGATTTGATCATTTCCCTCTGCCCGGACAAGAAGAAATCAGTGGGGGTAGGAATCAGCCATCATGTCAGGACAAATCAAAATAATGCTTCTATTATTTCAATCAATAAACCATTTTTATACCTAACATCTAATCTACACAATGTGTTTGTGTTGGAAATTTGTAGAGCCACTTTGCACAAAAAACCAAACCATTAATATACGTGTCAATCACAGTTGAAACTGTTTGAAATAGCCGGAGATTTCAGCGCGGGGCTGACTTGGAAAATGCCGGAAGAAAGAGAAATGCACGGTGGGGGCGGATTCGGTTGAAAACACTTCCCAAAGTCTGTCGTTTCTTTATTCTTTCCACCACCCCAAGCCCTAAACTTTGCAAGGGGTTGAGTCGAGTGAGCGAGGTGGTGAGGAGGGGAGCTGGGTGGGGTGCCGGAGGGGGCAGGCAGGACCCCGCCAGGTCCGTGCGATCTGAGACGTGTCCCTCAGAGCCTACAGTAGGTCGCCTGGAGAGCGCGGAGCGCGTCTGTGCAGAGGCCGGCGGCCCCGGCACGGCCCAGCCCGCAGGCGTAGTCCCCAGCCCAGTCCCAAACCCTGCCGGGTCTGTACCCGGGCGGCTGCGGCTGCGGAGCAGCGCAGCTTGGGCAGGTTGGAGTCTCTGGAAAGAGCAGGCTGATGCTCGCGGATCCTCTCCCTTCGGGCCAGGTCTGCTCAGCGTCTCTGCCGCTACCTGTCTGGAAACCCCTCCAGCCCCAGACAGAGACAGGGAAGGTGTCAGATGGATTTCCCCTATATCTTGCTGTACAGTGCTTCACCTTGCTTGTTCGCAAATCCACCAAATTCATGCCAAACAAACATTTAGAAAACATTTTCTTTGTTTCTTTGGAACCCTACTGTACAGCTCCATCTGCCTGATATAAATGAATAATCCTTCTTGATACCATCCCTAAACGATTTTTTTACAGTCGAATTGGAAAGGGGGGGGTGGAGGTGGGATTATCCATTTTTAAAAATGGAAACACCCTAACACTCACGGATTAGGCATATTTATTGCTTCAAATTAAACAGATGTCCCCCCACCCAACCCCCTCCCTCGTGGTTGGATTTAGGACAAACAGGGGAATTTCTCAGAACCAAAATCCCATGTAATTCTTTGGATTTTAGAGCCTAGATTCGTTTTTTTTCAAGGGGTAAGTAGCATCAGGCATAACTTGTATGTCTCAATCAATCCTTCATTAGACAAGAAGAGGAGGAAGAAGAAGAAAAGCAAGGAGGAGATTTTAGTCCTCGCGGAGGGAGGCCAGTCCCGTGCTGCCCTGGATATCCCTGCAGCGTTTCACTTCCCTCCCGTGCCCGGTCCCTCCCGGTTTGTTCCGTGTCGCTCCGTTACTGTGGGCACGGGGCAATTATCTGTAATTCATTGTTTGTCTGATTGGGACGGAGGGAGGAGGGGAAAAGAGAGTAGCAACTGAAAAGGTTGCAGATTTTATTCCCCCCTCCTGGAATGATAAACAGCGTGGGGAGGCTGTTTAACTTGTAATATACATCCCCCAAGGTTTCTGCTTTGCTAGCTTTTTCTTTTTTTTTTTTCTTTCCTGTAAGTGCTAATATTTTTTTGACGATAATGATGATTTTCGTGCGCATCTGGCAAGGCGCCTTGGGAACACAGAACATTTGCAGTTCTCTTGACAGAGTTCTGAATTTGAGTTCTCTTGGACAATCAGTGCCTGTTCAACACCAGGCACCTTTGCTCTGCCCCTCTCCCAGCGCCCCTCAGGTTTTGTCTTCTTTTTTTTTTTAATTTAAATTTCTTAATGGAATTGCTTCTTTCCCTCCCTGCTATTTTCATAGATGTTTTATTTCCCGCCTCCCCTCCCATTTCCAGATCAAACGAAAGGTTCCCTATCATCCTGGGGTGGTGGTGATGGGAGATTAAGTTATTATTAGAAAGCCAGATTTCCACAGGCAAAAAGGGAAAAATCTCAGGTTTTAACGGAGCCAGGACTCTTCCGCAAAATGTTGATGAAGGCGGCGGACACCCGCGGGGAGCCCAGGGCGGCGCCGGGAGGGGCACCGTAGCTTCGTCCCAGCACGGGCTGACCCTGAGTGCTGCCACTACCCAGCCTTTCTTCACCCCCCACCAGCCCCCATCCCACTCAGGGTGGTCACCCGGCGCCCGGGTCGGCGCACGCCGCCGCGCCGGCCCGCGGGTGCAGGAAGAGCTGGGGGCGGAGGCAGAGGCGAGCGCGTCGCGGAGCCCCCCGCGGGCATGCGTGGATTGCGCCCCACCATGCGTGGAGACGTGAGCTTCCCCCTCCGCGCCCGTCCCCACCGCCCGCACATTTGGGCAGCGCACATTTAGTTCCTTTCCTTGACACAGCAACAAAGAGGGAGAGAGAAGATTCCCAGCAGATGCTTACTTTTTTAAACTCAGAGATGTTTTTTCGGCCGAAAAAACACCAGCGATAACTAATGGATTAATGAAAACATTGATATTATTATTATTATTATTACTACTACTACTACTACTACTACTACTACTACTATGTTGGGATCACCCTGCATGGCTCGACCTTAAGGAGAAGGAGCTGTGGCACTGAGAAGCTGGTAAACAGCTGGATATCTGCATGGCTCGGCCTTGAGGAGAAGGAGCTGTGATAAACAACTAAGAAGAAGCGAGGAAAACAGGAACACCTGCAAGCAGCGAATCCTGACCGTGTGAGAGGCGCATGGACAGCGCGTGGTATTTTGTGCACAGCCAATTGCAATAGTGTGTGTAACAAGCTGTAACCAATCATGAGTGTGTGCGCAGTGACTAAGCGAAAATTATGATATATATTGGAGTCAGACAAGACAATAAATGGCTTCGGAATATAACTCTCATAGAGTTGTGAAGTCCATCCTTCTCCCGCACTACTACTACTACGAAAACCCTGGGGCTGGGCTGTCCGGTTCCGAGATGAGACCTAAACATTTCTTTCCATTTCATAATGTCAAAGCAACTTAAGTGCTGGATCATCAGTTTTTCCCTTTGCCTGCCGCAGTTGTAAATAATGGCTTTGAGATTAGCTAATTACGGCGCATTAATCACTGATAGAAAGGAAATAAATCAAAGCCGGGTTCGAATTTTCAAACTCGGTAGTAGAGACGTGCATAGCAACTCTATCTGCAGCAGATAGGTGCTGTTTAAATTACTGAGGCTACAGAGTAAACCATATCCACATCACCTGAAAAAAAATTAAGATTTTATTTATACATACCAGTTGTGCCGTTAAGTGGAGGTTTAGGAGATTTTTTTCAGTCTAGTTATGTAAAAAAAGAGTTCCTATAGTAGTGCAGTCCGAAGCTAGCAACGGTTGAAATGTGGAATTAACAATCTTCTTGTAATAAAAGCAGAACATAGAGGAGACAAACAGAAAGATGTAAAAGAGAGAGATATGCAGATAAAAATCTTGTCAAAAAGACCCATTATATTATTTTTCCTGTGACTAGATTACACAGAAGTCTGTATAACAATATTCATATTAGACGCTGGGGTTTTTTTTCAGCATTTCACATCCTTCCTGCTGTCCTCCCTACAGCACAGTGCGTTTTGTAGCCATGTCTTGTCAGTATTTTGAAGCATTTGTCTTTGGGGGTGGGGGTTAGATGTGCCGGATGTTAGATATGCCAGAAAGCAACAAGCCAGCTTCCAGGGGAAGAAATCATGTAGGTCTTAAAAAAAAATAGAGTCTGCAGACGAAAATTCAGAGCCCCAGAGAGACCTACAAATCCCCCACAGACACACACGGATACACACTCTCTCTCTACCCCAAAAAGCACTGTGGGTTCCTGGAAGGAGAAAGTGCCCACCCCCGCCCGGGCGCTCCCCAGCCCGCAGCCAGCCTTGCCCACCCTCGCCCTCGCCCCGCCTCGAGACCGTACCTTCGCCGAGCTCCGTAGTCGCTGCCCGCAGCAGCCGGGCTCTCCGACCCACAGAACTGTCCAAAAAGTGGAACTGAAGAAGCTTCCACAGTCCAGTCACTACCGTTAGCACCCTCCACGCCATCCTTAGCCGGGCATCGGCTCCATGCTGACACTACCTTCCCACTTCCTTTTAGTCAAGAACCTTATAATTAATTTTAAGTTACTCCGCGTACTGTATCATTAAAACCAGGCTGGGAAACAGCGTCAGATCCCAGGAGCGGGGGAATGCGGAAGGGGGGGGCAATTTGCATAAATCTTTATCTTTAGTGCGGGTTGAGCTGGCACCAGATTAATGCGCAGATTGCTCTCCACCGTGCTCTTGAACCTGGTTTAAACCCAGAGCTGCACTCGTCCCCTCCCCCGGCGGCCACCTGGGATCAGACTCTGCCGCGGCGGCCCCTCTGCCTTTGCGAGGGGAGGGCTCTGCCCGCTCCCCAGCCGTCAGTGCGAAGCAGCGGTCCCTACCCCCCGCTGCACGGGCAGCGGTGCAGCAGCGCGGCCGCGTGGCCACGGGGGGCAGAGCTGTCCCGCCGTTTCCGCGGTGTCGTGCTGCCACCTGGCGGTCCGTGCCGGAGAAGCCGCCCGCGCAGCCTGCGCGCCCTCTGTCCCCTCCCCACTGCGTTTCCACTCGGCAACAGCCCCTTCTGCAAGTGCTGTTCCCCCACGCAAGCGTCCGCGGCAGCCGGGGGATTCCCGATGCGGGGTCCCCAAACTGCCCTTTCACCTCCCACGCCGCGGGTGCCCTACCCCAACGTCGATTGTGTTAAGGGAGAGTGCCAGTGTAAGCGTCACCTTGTGCACACCCAGTGCCCAGGTGTGTGACAGGGTGCTTCCACATTGCCCTCAGTGTGACAGTAAACCGGGGGCATGATTTTACTAGGCTGTTCTACAATTCATGAAGTCCACCTGGATTTCAGAGATGGACCTTTTAGACTGTCTTAAGCAGTAGTATGAGCAAAAGGCTGGTAAAAGAGGGGAACTGGGGGCCCCAGTTAATACATCCATGTTGCTTTCTACCTCAGGTAGTATAGTGTATGATATTTTCTTTTGCCTACTTTTTGGTGACCAGATTTGCCACATCATGCCTACTACTAGGTGGTGCCTTGATCCAAGACTGCACTTTCCCCTTCACAGTATTGTGGGAGCATACAGCATCCCCTTATGAAGTATAACTGTGATGAGAGTCAGGGATGGGGAGAGGACAAGGGCAGGGAAAGCAGCACTCGCTTCCTCAGCACCCCATATAGTTCTCTCTTGCAGAATCTGACATATGACACTTGCAGGATAAGAGGACTAAAAAGACCTGAATTTTCAGTAGAATAGTCCTTCCTTAAGAAATTCTGCTTAAGTCTTGTGCTGAATGAGTTGAGATGGTCTTTGCTGCTAATATCCAGAATGAACAAAATACTATTTTACTTTTAAATTAATGAGGTTCTTCATACCTTCAGTATTTGGATTAGTCTGAGAGTAGTTAATTTTGCTTCTTATCTCTCTCCCTGAGGTGGCTGTCTTGGTAGAGCCAGTTGTAGACTGGCAGGGCAGGGATCTAGCTGTGTGTAAACTCATCCCACTCTGTCCTGCCAAAGGAGTGCCAGAATAGGATGCTGCAGCAATTACCAATCCAGCATTTGAACATAAGCTTATTTTACCAGCCATTTAAGCTAATAAGGAGGCAATGGTAATTTCTAGCAGGGGCTGAGGTGGGTAACTGGTTAATCACTGCAGTTAAACCAGGGCTCACCTGTCAGAAACATTACTGAGCAGCTGAGCAGATCTTGATGGCAACCAGATCTCAGTGGGTCCCAGAAAACAACAGGTTTTCTAAGTCCACTTGCAGTACAAGTTAATGATCATTTTGCCTAATTATTAGTTTGATATAGTTAGTTATCATTAGTTTGGCATAATCAATTATGATTAGCCATACTTCTGCTTCCATTACTGTGCAAGCAAATAGTACATTACACACTTCGAAGTACTCATTAGCCACAAATCCCAAGTATCCAGTGGACTTTAAGTTTAGCCTGTGCCTTCCTCTGCTAGCTGCACATATTTGTGTCCTTTCATTAACTCTTTCCTAGAATCTTAAGATTTGGATTCGTACTAGTAGGAATAGAGCATGCTCAGAATTTTTACATTTATTTCCAGATACTATTAGAAATCCACAGGTCACAGGCACTTGTGGATCAAATATTCTCACATTAAAGTACTTCAAAATTTGTGGCTGATTTGTGTGTAAACTGCACACAGAGCTGTACTACCTGTCAATATATTAACAAGCTGAGCGAAAATGACATTCTGTGCTTTGAAGACTGATAGCTCTTGTATCCCTTCTGTTACATCCCCCACCATCCCATTTAAATTAAGAATTTTATTGACCCCTAGGAACTCCACAACATATTCTTTCCTCTGGCAAGACAAGGGATCCCAGCTCACCAAACAATGAGGTGAACTGTTTCTTCATTATTACTGTAGAAGTCTAAAGAATCCTAAATGTGTTCCTTGATTCTTAGAATGTATCACTGCAGGAATCGCTCCTAATCATGTTTCACTAGGAGTCATTTATTAGAGTCATCAAGGACTAGTGACTTGAAAGTCTATGGAAATTGCCCCGGCTTAGGATGTGGCCGTACCAACTAGAAACATCTGTAACAAAATAAATTAGCTACAGAAATTTCACTTGTTGTTTTCCATCAATCAAATAAAATAGCAAATAGATACTTAATTTTTTTTCTGCCATCACTCTGTTTCCTTTTATTGAAGCTGCTCGAACTAAAATTGAACTATGAAACTAGTCATATGATTGTTTCATCACCTGCTTAGGAGAAAAGCTATATATATGCCTATACACACATGCATGCACATATGTATATTTATATATAAAAAATCTGCCCATGGTCTGTGGGTTGAAGACGTTGATCTCGAGGAAGATGTTGATCTCTAGGAAGTTGCTGGGCGCAAGATGCTGAAGCCCATTCTGGTTCCATCACCACTTCAGTTTAATTAATGTTAATCCTTCATTAATCTGGGTGGTTCTTACTATAACATGGTTGATATGGCATATAGCAAACATAGTAGTGATGACATACACTATTGTATAGCAATTAAATCATACAATTTCAATCACTGGCTATTCTCCCCCAAAATCAAATCTCCTTGAGGTACACATCAGACTTCCCCATCCTTCCACATCACCACCAAGTGCATCCAGGTCCCTAAGCAAAAGCAGTCCCGTGAATGGGGTTGCCTTTGCCTGAGGCAGGAGTAACCCAGACTGTCTTCCCCAGCATATTTTTTACGTGCACCAGAGGGACTTCTACAGTACATCAAAGTTTTGATTGGGCAGGCCCAGCTCGATTGGCAGATTACCTAGTGTTGACTAACCAGGTGGCTTTTACTAAATGTTTATCCCAATGTCAGAATGTCCCACCACCCATTGCTCTCAGTGTAGTCTTTAACAGTCCATTGTATTGTTCGATTTTCCCGGAGGCTGATGCATGATAGGGGATCTGATATACCCACTCAATGCCGTGCTCTTTGGCCCGGGTGTCTAAGAGGTTGTTTCGGAAATGAGTTGCATTGTGTGACTCAATTCTTTCTGGGGTGCCATGTCGCCATAAGACTTGCCTTTCAAGGCCCAGGATAGCATGGGGCACGGGGCATATTTCCAGACATCTGGTGGTTGCTTCCACCATTGTGAGCACATGGCGCTTGCCTTGGCAGGTTTCTGGAAGTGTGATATAGTCAATCTGCCAGGCCTCCCCATATTTATGTTTCAACGATCGTCCTCCATACCAGAGAGGCTTTAACCGCTTGGCTTCCTTGATTGCAGCGCATGTTTCACATTCATGGATAACCTGTGCAATACTGTCCATGGTCAAATGCACCCCTCGATCCCGAGCCCATCGATATGTTGCATCTCTTCCTTGACGGCCTGAGGTGTCATGGGCCCACCGAGCTATAAATAATTCACCCTTATGTTGCCAGTCCAGATCCACCTGAGCCACTGCAATCTTAGCCACCTGATCCACCTGATGGTTGTTTTGATGTTCTTCAGTGGCCCGACTCTTGGGTACATGACATCTACATGACGTACTTTTACAATCAGATTCTCTTGTCGGGCATCATTATCTTGCCACAATTCAGCAGCCCAGATGGGTTTGCTTCTGTGCTGACAATTGCTCTGCTTCCATTGCTGTAGCCACCTCCACAGAGCATTTGCCACCATCCATGAGTCAGTACAGAGATAAAGTACTGGCCATTTCTTTTCTTCAGCAATATCTGAAGGCAGCTGGATGGCTTTCACCTCTGCAAACGGACTCGATTCACCTTGTTCTTCAGCAGCTTCTGCGAATCGTCATATAGGACTCCATAAAGCAGCTTTCCACCTTCGATGTTTTCCTACGATATGACAGGATCCACCAGTGAACAGGGCATATTGCTTTTCGTTTTCTGGTAGTTTATTATATGGTGGAGCCTCTTCAGCACGCATCACCTCCTCCTCTGGCAATATTCCAAAAGCTTTGCCTTCTGGCCAATCCATGATCACTTCCCAGATTCCTGGGCGATTGGGGTTTCCTATTCAAGCCCGCTGTGTGATGTGTGCGACCCACTTACTCCACATAGCATCAGTTGCATGATGTGTAGAGGGGACCCTCCCTTTGAACATCCAGCCCAGCACCGGCAGTCGGGGTGCCAGGAGGAGCTGTGCTTCAGTACCAACCACTTCTGAGGCAGCTCGAACTCCATATGCTGCCAATATCTCCTTTTCAGTTGGAGTGTAGGAGGCCTTGGATCCTCTATATCCCTGACTCCAAAACCCTAGGGTCTCCCCTGGTGCTTTCTGCCAGAGACTCCAGGTAGGGCTGTTGAAGGCATGCAAGGAATGAAGCTGGGGGTATTGTTTAGCCTCTGTGAGCAGTTAACAAGGCGCAACCTTGAGGGAAGGAACAAGAGAATCACAAAAGAAAAACGACTATTGAACCTTAAGTCAACTGTCCTAATTAACATATAATTAGCGTATTAGAAACCTGCCCCTGGGTGGGGAAAGCCCCCTCCTCACAAAAGCCCCTTCCTCACTGAGCATGTCTAGAAAAAAAGAAGGACACTGTGGCTTTAAGTGGAGACAAGGCTTGTGAAAACCAATGGGAACAAGGGTAACAGAGTCAACTTGTAAAAAATACTGATAACTGTTGCTCGAACTGTGTAAATATTTTCCGTGTGTTCGCTGAGGTGTGCTGGCTTTGTGGACCTGCCACCTAGCACCCAGCTCTGTGCAGATTTGGAATAAAAGCAAATATCTTGGCTCTGTGTGTTTTTTGGCTCTCTGCACACTGGGTGGAAGAACCTATATTTGGGACAACAGTTTTGGCACCCCAGATGGTGTAACCAAGGTGATGGGGGAATCAAACGATAATTAGAAAATAGGATAGTAATAAAAGACGTAACTATAGGAATAGGTTACACATCAGTGTGATGCACCAGCAATGCTGCTCGAGAACTCACCTGACCCTTCCCATCTTGATTTAATTATCAAGGAATTAAGTGTAACATTGTGATCATGGTATTATGTTTTGTTCTAATAACAAGTAGCTAGAAAGAAGGAACACCTTGGTCAGTTCTACGGTCCGGTGGGTAGGTGATTATTCATTCTATAGTCCTGTCTTAAAACAAAGGACTGTGGGGTGAATGATTGCATATCGGGCCGATAGCCCGTGAAGGCCTATTTAGTGTTGCCAAGCTTAAGTGAACTTTGTAGGAAAGGTAATTCCGGCAGGGGGAGATCGCGACCACCGACTCAGAGACCACCCACTCAAGAAACCCTCCGACTCAAAAGATTAAGGAAGTAAAATCCCAAGAAATTATAGTGAGCATGCGTGGTCATTTACATGGTAGGCGAGGAATACTTAACCAATCATTGTATGGATACTTGATGAATATGTATTAATCTTGTAATCATAGACCTATAAATGTTTGACTTTTGAACTGATTGAGCGAACACGATTTAGGAGGAACTATCCCCCGTGTTCCCAGCGCTGAAAATAAAGAATGCCTGCCTTTTAACACTACATTGGTGTTACGAGGTTTATTCCCGATTTCGGTGAAACCTGGACTGTTGAACTACATCTGCCACAATGTGTGGTCCCCCTATCAGAAGACATTCCCAATGGCACTCCAAATCGTGGTATTATTTTCTTCAACAACACTTTAACTACCTCTCTAGCTTTGTTGGTGCGGTAAGGGAAGGCCTCCGGCCATCCAGAAAATGTATCAATTAGTACTAATAAATACCTGTATCCATTTTGTCTGGGTAACTCAGAAAAATCAATTTGCCAATAATCTCCTGGAGAATTTCCTTGTTTTATCATTCCTAGAGGTGGCCTCTTTTGGTTCATGGGGTTATTTTTAAGGCAGATTGGACATTTAGCTATTATTGATTTAACTATTCCTGTCATTCCTACACATACTACAAATGTTTTTAGACTTGCTACCATAGCATCTACTCCCCAGTGTGTTTGTTCATGCTTTTCTCTTGCGAGTTCTGTCATAACTTGCGGGGTTACTATCACCTGTTTTTCTGATGTCACCCACCATCCTTCTGCATTTTGGGATGCTTTTAATTGTTCTGCTAACTGCTCATCCAATTTATTATATTTTGGCTTTGAGTCTAAAAATTTTATTTGTTTTACTGGTACTAGTGCAAGGATACCTCGTTCTGCGGCCTCTTTTGCAGCTTTGTCTGCCAATCGATTACCTACATTTACAGCCGTCTGACCAAACTGATGAGCTTTACAATGCATTACCGCCACTTCTTTGGGTTTCTGCACATCTTCCAGGAGTTGGAGAATTTCCTCCTTATATTTGATTGATGTTCCTTGGGCTGACAGCAGTCCTCTTTCTTTCCAGATGGCTCCATGAGCATGGATTACACCAAACACATATTTAGAATCAGTCCAAATATTCACCCTTCTTCCTTCAGCTATTTGTAGAGCCTGTCTTAATGCCACTAATTCTGCTTTCTGTGCTGAGGTACTTACAGGTAGTGTCCTTGATTCTAATACTTCAGAGGTGGTGACAACAGCATACCCAGCCATTTGTTTTCCTTCTCGTACGAAACTGCTTCCATCTGTATATAGCTCCAGATCAGGGTTTTCCAGGGGTTCATCTCTCAAGCCTGGTCTGCTGGAATAAACTTGTTCAATGGTTAACAAACAGTCATGCTCTAAATTTTCTGTTAAATTTTCTGTTGATAAAAACATTGCTGGACTAACAATTGGTGTGGTTTTTAATTCCACATCATCTTGTTCTAGTAAAACAACCTGATATTTCAGCATTCTGCTAGGGGATAACCAGTGACCCCCCTTTTGCTCTAGAACAGTTATTACCATATGCGGTACGTATACCACCATCTTTTGGCCCATAGTCAATTTTCGAGCTTCTTGGATCAGCAATACTGTTGCCGCTACAGCACGTAAACATCCTGGCCATCCCTTACTCACGTTGTCAAGTTGTTTGGAGAAGTACCCCACTGGTCGTTTCCAGGGTCCCAAACGCTGCGTCAGCACTCCAAGGGCCAGATGTTGTCTCTCATGTGCAAACAGCTCGAAAGGCTTGGTCACATCAGGTAGTCCCAGAGCAGGTGCCATCATTAACGCCTTTTTCAGTTCTCTGAACGATTTCTGACATTCAGGCGTCCAAGTCAAATATCGATCCTTGGATTCCTTTAAAGCTTCGTATAATGGTTTTACATAAAGTCCGTAATTCAAAATCCAAAGTCGACACCACCCAACCATCCCCAGGAAAGTTCTTAATTCTTTTGGGCTACTTGGTTCAGGAATTTGACAGATAGCTTCTTTTCTTTCATTTCCCAATTGTCTCTGTCCTTGGGATATTTCAAATCCCAAATAAATTACTGTTTCTTTTCCTATTTGGGCCTTATTTCTGGAGACTCTATATCCTCCTTGGCCTAGGAAATTTAGTAGACTGATAGTAGCTTCGAGACATTTTTCTTTGCTTTCTGCTGCAATCAAGATATCATCCACATATTGTAGCAAAACATTTCCCCTTTGGTCCTGTCTCTTCCATATCTCTAATTCCTTGGCCAATTGATTCCCAAATATCATAGGGCTATTTTTGAATCCTTGTGGAAGTACAGTCCATGTCAATTGGGTCTTTCGCCCTGTGGCCGGACTTTCCCATTCAAAAGCAAATATGTTTTGGCTGCCTATATCTAGAGGTATGCAGAAGAAGGCATCCTTTAAATCTAGTACAGTAAACCACTTATGTTCCTCTTTCAAAGAAATCAGTAAAGTATATGGGTTAGCCACTACTGGGTGTATATCTTGGACTATCTGATTTATAGCCCTTAAATCCTGAACTAATCGATACTCCTGGCCTCCAGATTTCTTCACTGGTAATATGGGAGTATTATATTCTGATTCACACTCTGTCAATAGTCCACATTCTAAAAATTTTGTAATCAACCCCTCTAATCCTTTTCGAGCCTCCCACTTAATAGGATATTGTTTTTGTCTTACCGGCTTGGCTCCAGGTTTTAAAATCACTTTTACCGGCTCTGCCAATTTAGATCGTCCCGGAATTCCACTTGCCCAAACCAAAGGAATAACTGCATTTTCCACTTCTTCTGGAATTTGTTCTTCCCTGTAGGAATCCTGTAACATAAACACCCTTGCCTCTATGGCTTTTGATTCTGGTATTAACAATTTAATTTCTCCATCTTTGAAGGTTATTTGTGCGTCCAATTTACTCAGCAAATCTCGTCCCAGCAAAGGCAGCGGACACTCAGGCATATACAGAAATTGATGAGTTACCCATTGTTTTCCCAATTTAAACTTTAATGGTTCTAAGAATGGCCAATTTTCCTTTTGCCCTGTCGCACCAACAACATCTACTGATTTATGACTAAATTTCCCTTTACACAAATTCAATACTGAATAAGTAGCTCCTGTATCTACCAAAAATTTTATTTCTTCATCCCCTAGCTTCAATGTAACCAGAGGTTCAGCTAGGGTTGATTCCCCCGGTCCCCTTCATGATTCTTCTTCTAAAGTCATTAATTTAATTGCTCGGAGGGTCGGATCTAATTCTCCTGCCTCGGGACACTCTTTTTTCCAGTGCCCGCGTTCCTTACAAACAGCACACTGATCCTCTGCTAATCGGAGTCTTATCTTCCTTCTTTCTCCGATATTCATTCCTCGTCCTCTCCCTCTGCCTATCCTGTTATTCCCAGCCAAAACTGCCAGTAGCCTTCCATCCCTTCGTGCTTGTCTCACCTCTTTTTCCTTTTCTCTATTATTATATACAGCCCAGGCAATCTCGAGCATTTTACCCAAATCCCTAGATTCGGGCCCTTCCAATTTTTGAAGCTTTTTTCTAATATCCGGAGCCGATTGTCCCATAAATATAGAGGCCAATTGTACTACTTCTTCTGGTCTTTCTAGGTCCAAATTAGTATATTTTCTGGCGGTTGTCTTCAGTCTTTCCATAAAGGCTGAAGGAGACTCATTCAATTCTTGTCTTACCTCATAAATTTTTGACCAATTTATTGCTTTCGGCATCGCATTCCTAACACCATATAGGATCCATCTCTGATATCTACTTAGCATTGCTCTGAGTCCCGGCTGATTAGGGTCCCATTCAGGATTTACAGATGGGAAATTTTGATCTACTGTTCCTTGTAAGTCCCCATTAGCGTGTGCCCCTTCTGCTTGCTTCCTAGCAGTAGTTAATACCATTCTCTTATCAGTTTCATCAAGTAAAGTATCTAATATTACTTGCAAATCATTCCAATCAGGATCCTGTGTTCTAATTATTGTTTCAACTACTCTAGCTACTTTTTCGGGATCCTCCCGATAAACACCTGCTGTTTCTTTCCAGGATCTTAAATCAGTAATTGAAAAGGGAACTCTCACTAATATTGGACCATCGTTTCCCACTGCTTCTCGGAGAGGGGCTTGAAGGGAAACTGCTCCAATTTCTCCTCTCCTTCCCCTCGACCTTCTTGAAATTGGACTAGATTCCCCTCCTTCTCCCTCCTCGGGAGAAGCAGGGGAATCGTCACTGTCATTATCCAAATCTTGGATTCTTCTCTCTCTCTCCCTCCTTCGGTGAGGGGCAATCATCAATTCAATATCTTCCTCCTCACTTCCCTTCCTCCAATCATTCTTTTCAGTCTTACAAGAAGAGCAACATTTCCCCGAATTCCCATCACATTTCCCTTTTTGTACAACCATTACCATGGGATCATATGGATATATTCCACACTGTCTCTGCCACTCTGGATGATTTCGTAGCGTAAAGAACAAATCAACATAAGCCATTTCTTCCCATTTACCCTCCTTTTTACAAAACAACATTAATTGCAAGATGGTGTTATATTGCAATGGCCCATTTTCTGGCCATTTCTCCCCACTTTCCAGTCTATACATTGGCCACCAATGATTACAGTACTCAATTAATTGTTTCCGAGTCATAGGATCACCCCCCAGATTTTTCCAATGCCGTAAAATACATCCCAAAGGTGTCTTTTGCGGAATAGCTTTCTTACTCGGAAACGTTCCCATTTTCCCAAGACTAGTGGATGTGATTGTGCACTATCACAGGCACTAGTCGGAGGGACCCCTACTCTCCTCGAGGGTCCCTCTGGATCTTCTAGCCCCCTGCTAGAAATCCCCCAACCTCCTTACCTGGGCCCCTAGCCCAACCTTGCGAGGCTTTCACCGCGTCTTATAGGCAGGCATTCCTTGTGAGGGTCTCGTACCCTCACCCTTTCCAGAGGTACCTTTCAGCCCTACTCTGCGTAGCTTTCGCCGCGCCTTACGAGCGAGCTAGTGGGACTCGAACCCACGTTACTTCAGTTCCTTAAAAGAATGCCTTATTACCTTTCCAGGGGACTTGCTCAGAATTCTTCAGTCCGGGGATCAGAGGTTCTCCCCGAGAATCCCTCGGTGCCAGCTGGAGGTCCTGTGATCCCACGGATCCATTGAGATTCACAAGCAGTGTCCCATCTGGGTCGCCAAAACTGTCACCGAAATCGGGAATAAACCTCGTAACACCAATGTAGTGTTAAAAGGCAGGCATTCTTTATTTTCAGCGCTGGGAACACGGGGGATAGTTCCTCCTAAATCGTGTTCGCTCAATCAGTTCAAAAGTCAAACATTTATAGGTCTATGATTACAAGATTAATACATATTCATCAAGTATCCATACAATGATTGGTTAAGTATTCCTCGCCTACCATGTAAATGACCACGCATGCTCACTATAATTTCTTGGGATTTTACTTCCTTAATCTTTTGAGTCGGAGGGTTTCTTGAGTGGGTGGTCTCTGAGTCGGTGGTCGCGATCTCCCCCTGCCGGAATTACCTTTCCTACAAAGTTCACTTAAGCTTGGCAACACTAAATAGGCCTTCACGGGCTATCGGCCCGATATGCAATCATTCACCCCACAGTCCTTTGTTTTAAGACAGGACTATAGAATGAATAATCACCTACCCACCGGACCGTAGAACTGACCAAGGTGTTCCTTCTTTCTAGCTACTTGTTACTAGAACAAAACATAATACCATGATCACAATGTTACACTTAATTCCTTGATAATTAAATCAAGATGGGAAGGGTCAGGTGAGTCCTCAAGCAGCACTGCTGGTGCATAACACTGATGCGTAACCTATTCCTATAGTTATGTCTTTTATTACTATCCTATTTTCTAATTATCGTTTGATTTCTCCATCACCTTGGTTACATCTGGGATAGAGTTAATTTTCTTCCTAGTAGCTGGTATAGTGCTGTGTTTTGGATTTGGGATGAAAATAATGTTGATAACATACTGATGCTTTTAGTTGTTGCTAAGCAGTCAAGGACTGTCCAGCTTCTCATGCTCTGGCCTGCCAGTGAGAAGGCAGGGGGTGCATGGGAAACTGGAAGAGGACACAAGCAGTACAGCTGACCCAAACTGGCCAAAGGGATATTCCATACCATATGATGTCATGTTTAGTATATAAACTAGTGGAGTTGGCTGGGGAGGGGCAGCAGCTCTAACTGGGCATTGGTCAGCAAGTGGTGAGCTGTGCACCACGTGTTTTATATAGTCTTTTATCATTATTATTATTATTATCATCATCATTATTTTTATTCTTTTTTTCCCTGTCCTATTAAAATTTCTTTATCTCAACCCATGATTTCTACCTTTTTTTTCCCCATTCTCTCCCCCATCCCGTTGGGGGGTGGGGTGTGAGCAAATGGCTGTGTGGCTGTTTAACCACAACAAAAAGAAAAAAAAAAAAAGGAAAAAAGATAAGCCAGCCTGTCAGAGAGAGAGAAATGCCATAGCTTATGTTTAGAAAGTTGTTTAGCAGCCACCCAAGGACCTTTGTAACTGGGGCATAAAATGGGCCAAATGCTACTGGTACTGTTAAGAGACGTGGCTGAAGAAAACAATGAAAAGCTCCAAAGCATACAGTATCTGAAGGAACCTGAAGAAAGGGTGATACTAAAAGATAAGGTAATAAGGGAGACCTTGGTGTTTCCTTTACAAACAATAGCCATAAATCAAGATGCTTTTCAAGCAGAAAAACAACATGTTGCAAGTAGGAGTAGCTCAGCAAACACAGAGCAGATTTGAACTTTTTGATATTTATGTCCTACTGTTTAGCATGGCAAGCACAGGGGCTTGCTGCATTCAGTGTTGCCACTAAAAGGGTCCTATGCCCTGTTCAGAAGCTTCAGTTTCCTTGTGTTGAATTACACTTCTCTCCCTCAA
Organism: Phaethon aethereus; assembly: GCF_964289735.1. Lineage (NCBI taxonomy): Eukaryota > Metazoa > Chordata > Aves > Phaethontiformes > Phaethontidae > Phaethon > Phaethon aethereus. The sequence goes on from NC_138581.1 coordinate 13,360,615, forward strand.
ACATGAATGGAAAATGTTTGCCACATTTAAGAAAATCATCCTGAGAGCTATTATGTAGGCTAGTAAAAAATGCCAATTTAAAATCTACTGTTTTTTTTTTCACATGCTGTTCCTCTTTTTCACCTGTTTTGACACTAGACGTTTGCAAGGCACTGAGCCCTAAAATAAGCCTTTGTTATATTCCTTAAGATTTCTTCTCTCTAGTAACTGAAGAGCTTGCACTGTGCTGAGAGCTGGGGCGTAGCAAAGTTGTGGCCCTCAGCTAATATTGGCTTCATTCATTTACTGCAGCTCTATTTAAGCATCCTCCCTATATTTCAGGTGGAGAAATCTCTCTTGGAGGGGGCCTCAGCTGTGTGACCTGTGCAAAATTATTTGCTGCAATCATCTGCACTGCACAGTAATTCACAAAAAAAAAGTTGGCCAAGTGTGCAAACACAGTTTAATGAATACAGCACGTACTCTTTCCAACAGCCATAAGATCTTTTCTTAGCAGATTTTCTGCTCTTCCTCCTGTCAAAAAGGCAATGTGTGCATTTGAAAGCAGCTCTGCTCCAGTGCAAAAATTTTGCATTACTGTCAATTAACATTTGGATTATTAATCTCTTGGGTCCCATATTGAACTGTTCAACAGGTGAATACAATATGCCGTAAACTTTCTCAATGGAAAATTGACTATTGATGCATATTCAGAGAGCTTGCGATGCAGCAACTTGGAAATGGAGTAGAAGTGTTGTGGTTTAGCCCCAGCAAGCAACTAAGCACCACGCAGCCACTCACTGACTCCCCCCACAGTGGGATGGGGGAGAGAATCGGAAGAGTAAAAGTGAGAAAACTCATGGGTTGAGATACATACAGTTTAATAAATAAAGCAAAAGCCACGCATTCAAGCAAAGCAAAATAAGGAATTCGTTCACTACTTCCAATCAGCAGGCAGGTGTTTGCCATCTCCAGGAAAGCAGGGCTCCATCACACATAATGGTTACTTGGGAAGACAAACACCATCACTCCGAACGTCACCCCCTTCCTTCTTCTTCCCTGGCTTTATATTCTGAGCATGATGTCATATGGTATGGAATATCCCTTTGGTCAGCTGGGGTCAGCTGTCCCAGCTGTGTCCCCTCCCAACTTCTTGTGCACCCGCAGCCTACTCACTGGTGGAGTGGGGTGAAGAGGCAGAAAAGGCCTTGACGCTGTGTAAGCACTGCTTAACAATAAAGAAAACACCTCTATATTATCAACACTGTTTCCAGTACAGATCCAAAACATAGTCCCATGCTAGCTACTGTGAAGAAAATTAACTCTATCCCAGCAAAAACCAGCACAAGCAGTTAAGCAAAAGCTGGTACAAATCCTGTCCCTCCTGCTATCTGTGATTACTGATTTTAGTGGAGTCTGAGATTTCACCACTGATTGGCTTGCAAACTTGGAAGTCACTGTTTCTTCCAACCTTAAGGTCCCCAAAATACAGAATATCTCTTCCATTATAGAATTCAAGCTCCAGCCTGTAGACTCCAATGAATAACAAATTATCAATCATTTAGGGTAGCAACAATGTATTTTTTCCTCTCTTCCATAGTTATATTTGTGTAAATACTTATCAGCATTCAGAATAATAGTATCACTTTAACTTTTCCAATCCAAAATCTGCAATAAACAAAATAGTAAATTTAACAAAGCAAAAGCTAAAACTTTCAAAAGATACAAGTTAATATCCATCCATATAATTAAAATGAGCTCATAGGCAGTGAAAAAAATGGTACACTCACTGAATTAATAACCAGTCCCACAAATGTATATTTTATGAACTGCAGATGTGCATACCCATATTAAAGTATGACATGGTTCTTTATATATTTCCTATGTTTTCATGACAAAACCAGTTCTACAGAAAAAGAAAGACAGAGGACTTCTTCTTTAAAAGCAATTATAAAATCCATCTTGAAACATTCTTATGCATTTTATATGATACTGTACATGAAAATGCTGCTTTAATTCCAGTATCTCTATTGAACCAGTCGTGTAACCCATTCAGATAAAAACAGCATGGAAAGCTGGTTTTACGGTTCATCTAAGTGTTTTTAAAAAGATCACTGAAGACAAATTTTACTCCAATAATATGTGTAAAACCATGGCAAAACCTTCAGATGTGTGGTGGTGATTGAGATTAGCAAAAGTCAAGAAATTGCTTCAGACTCAGTTTAATTCTTAGATGACCATTTTAACTTGGAACAGAATTCTCAAAATACTGCCCAAATGCACAGTATTTGTTGAACAAATTCTGATTTATTGAAAGGAAACATTTACGCTGGCTACAACATTATAACTGTTACAAAGCTGGATAAAAGAGGCTTAAATAGCAATAGAAAGCAAGTGCAGTAAAAAGTGAATAGAGAAAATGTTTGGCCTTAGTGATCTTCTGGCAGTATATTTTGTTAAATATTTGTAGCAACTTTAAGGCACCATAGGCTAAATAGCAGGCTGTAGTACTGTCTTGTGCACAAAAATTTAATAAATTTATTTGGAGAAAAAAAGGTTGTAGTTAAAAGAAACATAGGCATATTTTATGTTTACATAAAGGAATGGCTGCTTCTTAAAATTCAAATATACAATACATACTGGGTAAATTTAAAATTTAGGTTTAGAACATTAAATTATATTGAATGTCTTTGTATAAGGACTATTTTTACTGACTTGCTGGTAAACGTTTAATGTAATCTATTCTTCAGCAGGTTTTTCACACGCTAGATATGTTAATCTAAAAACTACTTGAATTCGTTTTTTTCCCTTACAAAAGTCTTATACCTAGTATGTCATACTGTATACAAAATCCCAATGCAAAATGCAATGGGTAGTAATTTACATCATAGCCATTCTGTAGCAGACAAAACCTTAACAGGAACACACAATCAAATATTACGTTTGTCACACGAAACAGCAACTCGCTTATTTCATCTGCTCTTGTCCATGGCTGTTGCTTCAGCCCGTGAGCAGAGTAAGAAACTGCCATCCAAGGAAAAACAAAGGAGCTCAGCATTTTCAGACCTAAAGTTTCCAAAACCAAATCCAGAAATTCAAACTACTGATGACATCCTTGTGCATTTTATATGACACTGCTTGCAGAACATTGCTTTGTTTCAAGTAAATCTTCCCATTTTTATTTATTCCATTCTGAAGCACAAGTTTCCCTCCACTGCTGAGTGCTTTAAGGAACAAATTTGATTATTATTACAGCCCTGTCTGACTAGACTCAAGATACTTTTTGAACAACTTTCAGCCCTACATGTATTTTAACTGGTCTCCAAACAAAAAACCTTGCTTTGTTTAGTCAACAGGCTCATCTTTCACCTTGAGGTAGTGTTTGTAATGAAGAAATTGTGCAGGACACCAGATTAACACCTCGGCTTTGAAAATAAAGCATCGCAGAACCCTAAATGCCCCGAGACAAGTGGAAACGCAGCCAGTGCCAGACGGGTCACTGCAGTACTCCTGGCACGCTGCCCACAGTGGCAGCAGCCGGCAGAGGGGCCGCGTGGTGCCTGCAGGAGCGTGGCAAGGCTCGGCCCTGTCTGCCAGGGCCCTCCCAGCCCCGTCTCCCCCTCACCTTCACCATCACAGCTGCTGTCCCACCCTCCCGCAGCTAAGAAGCTCAGTCCTGCTAGATCCCGCCCAGGTGTACAGGCCAGGCAATGCACAGGCGTCTGTACACTGATCCCATCTGCAATAGGCCTTTGCCTCAGAGGCTTTTAAAAAACTTACCATGAGAGTGAGGAATGACTAGTACAAAAAACACTTAATGTTTGTTCAAGGGCCTAACCCTCAGCACCTCCAATGGGTGTTCAGCACAATGCAGGATCAGACCCCAAGCCTGTATGTTGTGAAAATGCTAAGATTACAGAGTGCTTTTGCTCCTGTAGAGTTACTTCTGTGCCAGTCATGACAAGTATTCTTTGTACTTGACTTACATTTTCTAGAGACAAGAAAAAATCCATCTAAATTAATATAATGCTTAAGTAACTAGATACTGGTTTTATATTTGTTTAGGGTTTCTTTTAGTGTTTCTTTTTAAATCATGAATCTCTTCATTCAGTTGTCCCTTTTTTTTTGCACTTTGTACTCATCCATGTTGGAAGTATGCTAATTATTTCCACAGTAGGAAGTGGTTTGTAAGCAAAGTATAATTGATCTAAGCACAAAGTCTTCATTTGGAGTGATCTTACATTTGTATTAACAAAAGCATAATCTTAGCATTATTCATCAGATGCATTTTTAGTACCAACAGCTATAATATTAAAAGTATACAGCATCAATAACAATTTTTCAAGGGCTTTAGAGATAAATACAAGCATAAACAATTCTGGTGTCATTGAATAGTTCCTGTAAAATATTAAGCAGAATATTACACAAACTGGCCATTTTATAGTAATACAGAGCCAGAGACTCAGGTGATTAAAGCAGTGTAGCACTGCTGAAGAAAATAGAGTTATGCTGATTCATAACATAGAAGATAACTCAAATTGCTTAACCCCTTGAATGCTATCTGCCTGAATTTCAAGAAAGGTTTAAAAGCATCTTTTTTGATTCCTTTCTCAATGTTTAAAATACTAATAGAAATATAAATATGGTAATTTATAATTAGGGTACATTATTAAGGTATTAACATAATTTTTCCATCAGACCTTCCCCATTTGAGGGCTTGTAATTTGTTGTGGGATGTAGGGAGAAGTTAGAAAGTCCTTTCCCAAGAGTTCTCTTGGTTGTTCTGTGCTGGACATGGTCACAGCTAGATAGTTATGGCTTCATGGAAATTTCTACCAAGAAAGGTAGTAGAGCCTGGGGCTCTATTTTCTCTCTGTGTTTAAAAGCTGTTTGTGAAAAGCCTTCCTCTTTACTGTGAGAGTTCTAAAGATTGCTCTATCACCAATATGTGTGCATGGTAACAGAGGAAGGGAAGTGTAAGGGCTTTAGGGATAACACAGGGCCTTTGCTCAGATGAGCCTGGCTTTTTATTTTTCATCCCCTGGAATCCATGTGAATATAAGTATTTGGAAGAATTTGGCAATATGCAACTTCCACCCTTGAATAAAACCACTAGGGAAAAATCCTTCAAGGAAAATTTCCTCCTTGGACTTTTTCATTGCAGTTCTTGGTGATAAAGTCTTTGCTTCAGTTTTGAAGTTTGCTATAGAAGGGCTATTTATTTTTTAGTAACAGACCCCCAAAGAGCCTCCCTCTTTCCCTTTACCTTTTAAAAATGATGAGAACTAATACTTTGTTAAAGGAATGATCTGAAGACTCATGTTCACCTGCAGATAATATAACACCTTAGAAGAAGTTTCCTGTTAATATTTTGGCTAAAGAAAAAAAGTGACTGAGTTACTGTGTAGCAAGTGAATTGCTGTTTCTGTGTAACACCTGGCTTGTGTCCTTGCACTGTCCCCTACACTGTAACACCTCCCCAAGTGGTCCAGCTGCCCCAGGCATGGTGCTGCCCCTGTGCTGTGCTCTCCCCACAGCTTTGTTCTCCCAGTCCCTTTTCCTGCCATGCACTGGGTGGGACCTGAAGTGAGCACCTTAGAACAGCAAGGCCTCCCCATATACCTGAGAGCCCTGCTTTCCTCCACTCTGTCCCTTCCTTCTGCTCATCCATTTAAATCAATCCTCTGAGTAGTCTTAAAATTTGACAGAGATGTATTTTCCCTCCTCTTTCCAGTGGTTGCACTTACAATGGCACCATGCACGGCCAGTATCATGACACCACTATGCAAAGCAAGGCTGACTTGCTGCCATAGCTACATTCCAGGTTTCTTCCTTCAAGGTGCTCACTTGTGACCCTGCTGCACCTTGAGGGGACAGGGAAGATGACTGCTTACTTGGCTTCTCCAGTTCACTCATGGTCACCTTTCTTTTCTCCTAGTTTTTTGAGGAAGCCTCCAGGAGTGATGGACTCTCATCCCAACAAGTTGATGTAGGATATCTTTGTGGACTTGCTTCCTAGTTTCTTTCTGTTCTGCAAAACATAGTGATTCAGACACATATGGCAGGACAAATTATGGAGAGATGGTCATTCCAGGGTTTCAGCTCCACTTCTGAATTATGTTGATTTCGTGCAGTTACACAGCCTAAGGCAGTCCTTACATAGATAAATAAATTTCAGGAATCCTCTTTGTTTCAAGAAGCTAACCCATGTCCCAACACAAAAGATAACAATTAGAGTAGTGGTACTCAAGTTAGGGGTCCACCAAATGGGGATGAAAGTTAACACAAATTCAATAGCAAAATGGGGATTTGCAAACAAGACTGGGTTTACAAATCTGGATGTGAACCCAGAAAAACTGAGGTCCCCAGCAAATAAGTCTGGAATGCTAAAATACATCTCCAAGTATGTGCTCCTAGGCCCAATATCACTATTTTATTTGCAGGGCTCTTCAATTACATCAAGGAATAAGGGAGTGCAGAAAGAAGGAATCACTCATTACTGCATATCTAATGCAATTCTGTTTAAAAGAAACAAACGCTGGCTTGTGTTCTGTTGTGCTGTTATTTGGTTCTTCGGTATCTATATTATGAAAATAACATAATATAGGATTCAGTCTACTTTTGCTTTCTGAGCTGGCCTGTAATAATTGCACAAATGTGTAAGTTGAACTGCTCTCCATATTTAAGAGTGTGATTTATGCCTTGGAGACTGGTGTTGCCATCATGCTCACTTGCAAATAACAGTTGTTAGTTTAAAGGACAGAAATATTTGATTTTATTTTTTTACCCTTAGGAATACATTAATAAAAATATTTCACCAAGAGAAAAATCAGTAAGATTTTGCATTTGTTTGTATTTTCTGGTGTACGAACAATCAACTCAGTCATGTAAAAGCCCTAATTCATCAGGTACTTTTAAATATGTGGCTAAATATAACCACAGAGCAGTCTCACTGAAGTTAAGAAGAAAACATTAAAGAACCTTGCTGTTCTAAAGAAACTGTAAAATCTAGTTTTTAAAAACCAAATTTGTTAAAAGGAAGTTAACAGCTTCAGGATTTCCAGATGTTTGCTAGGCTTGTATAATCAAAAAATGCAACTGAGCTACTTAATGGATAAGACAGTGTTTCCAGAGAAGATAAAGAAAACTAAACATACACCATTAGAGTAATTACCTTTTGCTTTGTTTCACTCATTAAATAAAAACGTATTGTTGTTTTAACCTTTGACTCTAAATCCTAGCTGCATCTGTGTAAAATAATCAGAGATAGATGCAGGTAACCAATTTCTTTAATTTGTCATGTTCCAGACAACCTTTTATTGTGTTTAAATATGGAATATTTTGCGTATTGCAAAGTATCCTTCATAATACAGGTGCTCCGCTATAAAATCTTCTCTCTTGCTTATAATTAAGTCATCCTAAACTTAAAATTCCAGTATACAGTACTAAAACCCCCAACTGCAGTTTAATATAAAAATATCAGCACAAAACTCTTTTTTAAAGTCTGTTTATTGTAAGCAACCCAAATGCCTGTTTAATTATTATTAGTTGTAGTATATTAATAGACTTTGCACCCCTACAGTTGCTAATTCATACCATCTCAGGTATTTTGATGAGATAAGAAATACTAAGTAAGAAAACAGTAAGTATTCAAAGGGTTAATTTGCTTAGAATAATAATAATAAATTAGTTTTTTGCATCTTCTTCAGTTCAAAATCCAGCTTTGAGACCAAGGAAGGCTTCCAAAGCACATCAGTTAAATAAGAGTGGTCCTTTTAACCAGTAGCAGTTTGATTGCCAATGACTCGAAGAATCTCTTTATGAATGCTTGGTTCCTGTGTATTTATACTTGTATCACCCACTTGACCATCTTCATAACTAAAAAAAGAGTACAGAAAATGAATCAAATTAGTGTTTTATTAATCTACCCAAAACTCTGTTTCATTCAATAATCAAGAGTGTTTATTCCATACGTTAACATGTTTCCTATTAAAATGCTCTGCTGCACTTCACTGTTATATGCAGATCCTAAACTCTATAGAGAGTGAAGGGTGGGAGGGTTGCCACTGTCATCGAAACCCTGAGGTTGAATAATCCACTAGGACCCAAAGGGGAATTCTGCTAGCACCTGGCCCACCAAGGCATGTTAGCAGCTTCCCTCTTGCTGGAGGTATAAAGGAAAGGGCTGTTTCTGTTCCTTCAGCTGCTCCCAGAACACCCTATGTGAGGCTGGTGCCAAAGCATGCACAATGCTTGTGGTACCCAAACTCCTGTCACAAGTGGGCCTCCACTTAGTGGTGACACCATGACAACCTCCAGGGTTTTTCTCCTTATGAGAACTCGCCTGCATTAAGAATTTGCATGGATAAAGCAATCATGATCACTTAAACCCCCAGTGCTGGTCAATCTGAAGTCAGCGTGCTCCTCCACTGGTCTACATGACTCTCTTTGCAGGGCTGAAATCTATGCCAATATATAATTACAAGTTATAGGTGAGGGCAAATGCTCACATCATAGACAGGAAGCCTTTGATGAACTCCTCAGCTTTAAAACATACACCCAAAGAGAAAAGATATTTTATAATACATGGGTAGACTTACTGTAACATGAGGTAATGCTATAGAGTGGGAAAAATCAGTAACTCTCCATTCATTTATTCTATAACTAATCATCTATTAAACCTTTGTCACTAATACATACATTTCCTAACAAAAGTACAGAAATAAATAAAAAATGAAGTGATACTTTAAAGAATTAGGAAGAAACATCTTTTATCTACTTCATTTACAACTATTAGAGGGAACATGGGGAAAAAGGCCTAGAATGGACAGATGTTGAATGTTAAAAGCAGCTTTGTACTCACACAAAGAAAAACCTTGTACACACGTGATCTGTATTGGGAACTACCCATATCTCTCCATGTTTGTGCAGATCGGATGAAGTTATCACTATTGGGGAAAGAATAAATTTCATAGTGATGAAAACATGCCTGGAAAATATTGCTTTAAAAGGTTTGCTTTTTTAAACACTTTAAATAGCCTTCTGGGAATGTATAGTTTTCCAGTGCATGTCTGTGGCATGGCATAGACTCCGAGTTGGCTGTTAGTACAAACAGGGAGATGAACTTGATTCTTCTTTCCAAAATATGTTATATTTTCCAGAAAACATAGATGTATGTGAAACAGTTCTTAACTGGTGTGGTGAGTTGACCCTGGCTGGATGCCAGGTGCCCACCAAAGCCACTCTATCACTCCCCTCCTCAGCTGGACAGGGGAGAGAAAGTGTAACGAAAAGCTTGTAGGTCGAGATAAGAACAGGGAGAGATCACTCAGCAATTACTGTCACAACCAAAGCAGACTCGACTTGGTGAAAAATTAATTTAATTTATTGCCAGTCAAATCAGAATAGGGAAATGAGAATTAAAACCAAATCTTAAAAACCCCACCCTTTCCTCATGGGGAGGACTCCTCACACTCTGCCCTGCTCCAGCGTGGGGTCCCTCCCACAGGAGACAGTCCTCCACTAACTTCTCCAACGTGAATCCTTCCCACAGGCTGCAGTTCTTCACAAACTGCTCCAGCCTGGGTCCCTTCCACAGGGTCACAGGTTCTGCCAGAAAACCTGTTCCAACATGGCCTCCTCTCTCCACAGGGCCACAGGTCCTGCCAGGAGCTTTCTCCAGCGTGGGCCTCCCACGGGGTCACAGCCTCCTTCGGGTATCCACCTGCTTTGGCGTGGGGTCCTCCACAGGTTGCAGGTGGATATCTGCTTCACCATGTACCTCCATGGGCTGCAGGGGGGCAGCCTGCCTCACCATGGTCTTCACCACAGGCTGCAGGGGAATCTCTGCTCCAGCGCCTAGAGCACCTCCTCCCCCTCCTTCCTCACTGACCTTGGTGTCTGCAGAGTTGTTTCTCTCACATATTCTCTCTCCTCTCTCCCAGCTGCTGTTGCACAGCAGTTTTTTCCCCTTTTTAAATATGTTATCACAGAGGCGCTACCACCGTCACTGATTGGCTCAGCCTTGGCAAGCAGTGGGTCCCTCTTGGAGCTGGCTGGCACTGGCTCTATCAGACACAGGGGAAGCTTCTAGCAGCTGCTCTCAGAAGCCACTGCTGCAACCCCCCACCATGCTACCAAAACCTTGCCATGCAAACCCAGTACAATTGGAATGAAAAATGGAAAAGTATATTTATTAAAAACTGATTTTAAATGGCCATAGGGCTGTTAAGGAGCGTCTGAGTCAACTAATCAGCCTTTGAAACAGATATATTTGTGTTTGATGAGGGCTGAGCCAAAAATAAAATATGCATGATAAAGCCTGGAAATGAGATACCACAAATTTGGAATTTGCAATGCTACTAAATATTTTTTAAAAATTAGCATAGTAATTATGACTCGGGGATCACAAAGCTTGCCAATACTTGCTTAGTGTTTAGAAATCAGCAGTGTATTTGATGATAGGTTATTTACCAGCAGAATTAGACAACACAGGAAAGAAACCTTTTTATTGCTAAGTGGAATCTTTACTATCAATCTGTATTTGAAAAGATTTCTATAAATGCATTTAAACACTACCATGAATAAATGCATATTCAAGTTTTATACCATTTCTTCCATGAATTGTAATTTTTAACAAACATTTTTCTCTTGTAATTAATTTTATTTAAAATCTATATTATCCACCTCCCCTAAACACTCTGTTCATAGAAAAATGAAGTGAATATGAATGATGTAAAATATATTTTGCCAAATACTTAAAATTCACCCTTATAAGTTCCATAATCCATTAATAAATGTGAGGAAAGAATGACAAAGATGAAAAAGTCCTTGGGAAAGATGTAATTTATATTTAGAAACTTCAGACATTAAAGCCCAAGTAAATCTAGTAAACCCTAGATTCGTTTCATATCTTCATCTGAAAGTTTTAGAACTAAACTTAGGTATTTTCCTGTCTAGATCAAGTTGCATTTTCATGTTGACTGACATCTCCTTAATCATATTAAATATTTCACTTGAACATTCTCAAATATATATATATTTAAAAGTAGCAGATATAGCTTAAAGCTTCCATTCTGAAATAACATCTTTTCCACCATCTGTCTGAATTTTTACTTTTAAAAATAAACAAATACTCAAAACAGAGGGCAAACTGAGTTTAATATAATTTCTTTTTGTTTGGCCAATGAGACTAAGTAACAATTACTGGTACGATTCTTATCCAAATTTCATAATTCATTGTCCTCAAAACCTGCTGAGGTTTCATTAGTTATTAAAAAAAATAGCCAAGTCTTTCAAGAATGACCATACTCATATGCACTGGATTTTAACTTCACAAAATTTCTGAAGCCATCAGAGAGAACAGACTGGTTACCAGACGAACAGTATATTTGCCTGAGAAGTGAAAAATTATTTGGAAATTCAATAGGAAAGCTGTTTTTTCTGACTTGTAGGTGTTTAATGCATTTGTCAAGAGCTTGCAAGAAGTCACTATTTCAAATAAAGACCGTGACTTTGGTTATATTGATGGCTTAGGAATATGATCACATTTGAAAGACAGACCATATGATCAGTCACTATGTGCATATGATTATTTCATGAAAATTCAGCATGTGTTACAGGTTTTGTTTGAAGAGGGAAACATTGTGAACTGAAATATAAAGGTCAGCTATTAAGCAAGTACTCGTACACCTACTAGTAGTCTCTTACCTAAAAACAACCAGTACTGGAACTAAAGGTCTCACTGATTTGCATCCAGTAACACTGTGTCCATGACTAAAACAGTTTTTCAAGGGCTTTCAGCTTACCTTCACATAAGGCTATGCATTTTAAGTTACGGCTTTGCAAAAATTGTGACTGTTGTCCTTTCTTCAGTGACTGAGATGTAAAAACATGAGAAAACTTAATTAGTGTAGTAAGACAAACTGAATGAAAAAGTAACAAAGGAGAGGACTGCTATTTTCAGTGGTTTATTAATGAACAAAGATAGAGGCAGTCTTTCTAAAACATTTCTATTATATTTCTAAATGTAATAGAATTTATAAAAACATTTTTTTTAGATTATCATAGGAGGGATTTGAAATCCTTTATCCAGAAAGAAAAGTTCCTAATCATTACAGAATGAATGCTATTATTAGAAATACTGACAAACAAATTGATAGCAGAAAAAAAAATAATTACAAGGTGAATTTGATCATTGATTCTTTGGCCACAACCTTGATATTTTACTGGCCTTCTCATTTCTGAGGGCTTCTGCTGTTACATACCAATCTCTCTCCAAAGCCAGATTATTCTGTAGTTTCCACATGTTAACTATAGAAACAGATGTAAGATTTCTTTCTCAAAATTTATACCTACACATAAATGCTATGAGTTTGCTTTAGATAAAGCAGAATTCTAATGATTAAATATGTTGAAACTATGAAAAAGAAAAACTGACTTGCTATCAATGAAATGCTACTCATTTTTCAGCAATAATCACTCTCAATCCCTTTTGCACTGTTCTTCTGCAAGTCTAGAACTCAGAAAGCAAAGGCTTGCTAAGGGTCATAATGCAATCTATATTTCGTCGTCTTTCTCTTCTCAAATACTACTACTTGGAAAAGAAGGGCGCAGAGACCTGCAGTATACTCTGTGCATTGTTACTAAAAGCAGTTGGGCTGTATTTGATGGTTGCAGTCTCTGAAGTTGTTGATTTCATTCAATAAAATAAAACTGTTACCTTTCACAAGGGAATATTGCCTCCTTTTCAGCTATCAAGTTCCCAAACATAAAACCATAAATCTTCCAGAGATGGTTGATGTACTGTACCTGTGATGTATTACTGCCCTTACTGCCTGAAGTTGGTTCATCTTTAGCTGATACCTTCTGCTGCTTCTTGTTCATCCCTAAGAATATTAAAATCGTGTAAGATACCCTGGCATATAAATACCTTCATAAGCAAAGTTAAGTGAAGAATGAAACAGGTAACACAGTGGGAATCAGAGTCCTTTGCATGGCAGTCAAAAAGCTAGTTAATTTTGTCATAGAATATTTCAATTTAATCCTGCAAATTACCAACACATTTGCATGTGTTGCAAAGACCTTAGGAAAGTCAAATTAGCATTAAGCAGGTACAAAAGCAGATAAACATGAGCTTAAATGCCATTGAATTCAGCTCAGGAATGCTTTTAGGTGGTTGCTTAAGAGAGTTGCATGTCAGCATGTCTTGAGTTTAACTGACCCTATTCAGGTTGAAGTAACATGGTCTGATTTATGGTGGGTGGGACAGTAAAATCATGAGAGAAAGAACTTTAGATATTAATCTTTAACACTTTATTTAGACTTATTAAAAGTCTAAATAATTTTTAGGAGTAGCTAATTTATTTAAAGGTAGTTTTAAAGTCTACCTTGGTTTAATTAATTTATCTACAGGTAAAGGTATTAAATTATTTGTCAGCTACTTTTGATCCAATTTCCATCTCAGAAATCTGAACACCTACATTTGTGCCTTACATCTCATATTCCTCATGTTGGTTTATATAAAATTCCTGTATTGTATGCTACTACAGGCTTCCTAGCTTTTTCAGTATCCCATATGTCTTGGCAGTTTGCAAACACAGACTGAATTATGGAGGAGTTTAAGTCTTTGAAGGAACAGGGAGTGTAGGACTCCTCCATGTTTTTTATTGGCATCAAGTATTCTATACTTCATGGGAATACAGGCCTCCTCCTTTCTGGAGGAGACTGGATGGAAGGGACCAAAAAAGGTAGAGATAAGAAAAAACATTGAAGCTGACAAAGCAATGTTGTCCAAAAAGAAAGGCATTTTGTTAGATAATGATACTGCAACCTGCACTTTTAGTAAGTCCTAAAGAGCTTCCATACTTGTGTAATCTCTGAAAAGCTAAAAGTGCATTTAGAGATTACTGATATTGACATCCAATAAATACTAGTAAAAAATGCTGAGCTCTTAAAATGGATCATGACATTACGTAAAAATACTGAAAATCGGAAAGCATAACTAAAACTCTCAGAATTAAATTTATCTACATGCACACAAACACACATTCAACTATACCAATGCTTAGTCTGGAGAAGAGGAGGCTGAGGGGAGACCTTATCACTCTCTACAACTACCTGAAAGGGGGTTGCTGTGAGGTGGGTGTTGATCTCTTCTCCCAAGTAACTAGCGATAGAACGAGAGGAAATGGCCTCAAGTTGTGCCAGGGGAGGTTTAGATTGGATATTAGGAAAAATTTCTTCACAAGGAGAGCGGTCAAACATTGGAACAGGCTGCCCAGGGAGGTGGTGGAGTCACCATCTCTGGAAGTGTTCAAAAAACATGTAGATATGGCACTTGGGACATGGTTTAGTGGGCATGGTGGTGTTGGGCTGACGGTTGGACTTGATGATCTTAAAGGTCCTTTCCAACCTTAATGATTCTGTGATTCTGTGAAATGGACAGACATGGATTTGACATTTGGACCATTTGGTGGATAAGGAATTGGCTGGATGGTCACACTTAAAGAGTTGCGGTCAATGGCTTGATGTCCAGGTGGAGACCAGTGATGAGCGGTGTCCCTCGGGGGTATGTACTGGGACCAGTATTATTTAATATCTTTGTCAGGGACATGGATAGTGGGATTGAGTGCACCCTCAGCAAGTTTGCCGATGACACCAAGTTGTGTGGTGCAGTTGACACGCTGAAGGGAAGGGATGCCATCCAGAGGGACCCTGACAGGCTTGAGAGGTGGGCCCCTGAAAACCTCATGAAGTTCAGCAAGGCCAAGTGCAGGGTCGTGCACCTGGGTCAGGGCAATCCCAAGCACAAATGCAGGCTGGGCAGAGAATGGATTGAGAGCAGCCCTGCAGAGAAGGACTTGGGGGTATTAGTGGATGAAAAACTGAATATGAGCCAGCAATGTGTGCTTGCAGCCCAGAAAGCCAATCGCATCCTGGGCTGCATCAAGTGTGGCCAGCAGGTCAAGGGAGGTGATTCTGCCCCTCTACTCCGCTCTGGTGAGACCCCACCTGGAATACTGCATTTAGCTCTGGGGCCCCCAGCATAAGAAAGGCATGGACCTGTTGGAGTGGGTCCAGAGGAGGGCCACGAAGATGATCGGGGGCTGGAGCACCTCCCCTATGAGGACAGGCTGAGAGAGTTGGGGTTGTTCAGCCTGGAGAAGAGAAGGCTCCAGGGAGACCATATAGCAGCCTTCCAGTACTTAAAGGGGACTTACAGTAAAG
This sequence comes from Phaethon aethereus, assembly GCF_964289735.1. Taxonomy (NCBI): domain Eukaryota; kingdom Metazoa; phylum Chordata; class Aves; order Phaethontiformes; family Phaethontidae; genus Phaethon; species Phaethon aethereus. The sequence goes on from NC_138581.1 coordinate 13,375,822, forward strand.
ATGGGGAGGGACTCTTTATCAGGGAGTGTAGTGATAGGACAAGGGGTAATGTTTTTAAACCGAAAGAGGATAGATTTAGATTAGATATTAGGAAGAAATTCTTTACTGTGAGGGTGGTGAGACACTGGAACAGGTTGCCCAGAGAAGTTGTGGATGCCCCCTCCCTGGAAGTGTTCAAGGTCAGGTTGGATGGAGCTTTGAGCAACCTGATCTAGTGGAACGTATCCCTGCCCATAGCAGGGGGGTTGGAACTAGATGATTGAACTAGGTCCCTTCCAACTCAAACCATTCTATGATTCTGTGATTCTATGAAATGTTAAATACAACATAACTAAAGGAAAAAGTCACTGTAATTTAAAATCTCTACAGAAGTTTCTTAATATACATATTGGTGTATCGTGTTTCTATTGCGCTTCTATTTGTGATTTTATTCTTACATGGAAAACTCTGCATCGCTCACTTTTGGATTTATTAGTGGGACAAATTATGTTCCCTCCCCTTCTCATGCTAAGATAAACACATTGTCCTGTACTTTCTCTGTAACCCTGACATGGCGATACTTGAGAATATTCTTAAACATACACAGTTGAACATGCCTATTGATGAATATTTGTTTTGTCAGATCAGGTCCTAAAAGCCCATGAATCCATAGATAATGTTAGATGGACTTAGGCAGATAGTTGACAAAAACCCACAAAGTTGGATTTCCACTGCATAATCAAGACCTGCTCCATTACACATAGCATCCAATATTAGCTACTATTTACTTCAAGCACAGTGTCAAGATACTCAGTACCTTGGAAAATGAGGACAGGTATTTAATAAGGGAAATTAGATTTTATCTTTTTAACATGAATTAAATCTTGGCCGACAAAGATAAAATTTATTAGAGTGTTGTAAACAGTGAAGCTGGTAAGAAAAGCAGTAGACTAAGATACCTCCCTATATTTCTCCAACTTTAGAGTGATTTATAAATATCACCTGAGTAACCAAATGATATGCTTGACAATGGACTAAGGTAGATTCCACTTCCAAACATTGCACCGTGGAGCTGAAAAAGAGTGATTGTTTAACATTAATTTTGTTATCTGGACAAAATAATAATGATAGGCACAGGGCCTAATGTAGATAAGCATCTGCCCCACTGCACTAATTTATTGTCTGGTAATAAATGGTGTTCAAAGAAGTCTAAAAAAATCATGCTGTGAATATACAACTAAGATACTGTATATTCTGGAAACCATGTCCAAATGCTCAAAGATAATTTTACATCAGATTTATATATAAAATTGCATTTTCTGCTTTTAAATCTAACATTATCATGGAGGATGCCTACAGAGGGTGCTTCTATAGATGGCCAAATACACCTTAGCCTTAACAAGGCTGAGCAAGCTCAGCATGTGTCTCACAGCAAAACCTTAAGCAGGAACCAAAGCCTAAGCCAGCCTTTGTGAATCATCATCAGCAACAGCTGCTTTTCTTTTCCTTAAGGTAAGAAATGAAGAGATGCTGATAACACTGCTCATATGCTATAGAAAAATTCAGTCAGTAGTTCAGTCTGAGTACTGGAGGAATGGGTTCAATCAAGCTTTTGCCTGAGACAATTCAGACATGCATATCCCATCACTGCAGGACTGTGCTTTAGCCACAAATCTACCAGCTGTCTGAAGAGAGGAAAGGGAAGACTCTTCTTCACCAGCATCACTGCTCCATGTCATGGAACTTGGGCTAAGCAACAAAACTGAGCACTTTTTATTAGTGCTATGGTCATTTTCTTGTCTGGAAAGGGGGAAGTATGGGTTTCACTTTTCCAGGGACTGACTGCTTTATGTGGAAAAGTCTTTAAAGAAAACACACAAAGTAGTTGTTGGAGCACAAACGAGAACCCAGAGTATCTCCTACCCAGGTAGATATTATGACCACTGGGTTTCAGAGTCATGCTCACCCTTATTTCTTTCCTCTGACCCAATGAAATTTACATCATCTCTGCAATGTGCAAGAGCTCCCACAGGAATGTGCAATCATGCTCTCACTCCTCCAGATCCTACAATGTTGTATAGGATCCTTGGTGAGTAGGTATTTTTTCCTGACTGGGGTAAGCAGAATGAACTGGGCTCAGGATATGCCCTATTTGTGCGAGAGAGTGAAAAATGATGACTTGTATAAAACAGGGCTTTACTGCTTCCTCCTCTTCCCAGTATCTCAACCCTGAACAAAAAAATAAGCGTGAACAAAGGGTTTTACTTTGGTGAATTTTGGCGTGTAAATCCTGCTTTCTTGGGAAAGTATCTTACAAAGATGCTAATAAAACCACCCAAACCACTAAGAGGAACAGCAGAGATTTCCATTCCCTTTTTTCAGTGTTTCCTGTTCCCCGATCCTTAGTCAGCACCCCAGGATCCTCCTCCAAGGTATCATGGACTCAGCTCCAGGGAAAGAGCTGTCAAAACCCTGATGCTAAAATACTCTGAATTACAGTTCCCCAGTCCCTCTGATACTGCCTACTTTGCTCTGCAATAGTGGTCTCCTGATGATTCAGTCTGAGAAACCGAACTGAAGTTTGCAATAGCTCCCTCCTGGCCAGTACACTCATATTCCCTTCCTAAGGAAACCAGAGGAGAAGAGAAGATGCTGTAAATCCAGCTTCTGTAAACCTAGTATGCTCTTGGATCCTATAACATAGACATAGTTTATGTAGCTCTAAATTTTAAACCCCGAGACTGCTTTTAAGCAGTACTGAGCCAAGCCTCCTGGAGGTGCTGCTGTGCAATGTAAAACCGAAACACTGACTACTGATGGAATTTTTTAGCCATTTTAGAAGACACATTATTTCATTTTAATTGCTTCAGAAAAGTACCTTTTCCAGGAAACATGAGGGTATTTGAAATCACCCCTTTTTGCTACCTATATGACTACCAGAACCACATCCCTTGAAAACTCGCCTAAGCTTAATATGTAATCAAACATGCACGTTAGCTAAAGTCTATTTAGTCTACTATTTACCTGCAGCCTCGTATTGGAAGCAATAACTAAGCCGTTCCTCAGAATGGAATGCCAGTTTTCAATGTGTGAACCACTGAAAAAGTGAAAGAGAATGCATTAAAATCCACAGTGTAAAATGCAAAATTAAATCAGCAATCCTTTAAAAGAATAAATTCCCAGCTGTAAACCTGAAATGGCAAGAACAAAAAAATAGCATGGCATTTTGGTAACCTTTGATTAATATGAATGTATGTACTCACTGAAACGCAAAGGTACTTCCGTAGAGATTTTTAGCAGCTCGGAAATTGTATTCTTTGGCTGGTGGACTGCTGAGAAGTAGGAACTGGTGGGGAGTGTGCATAAACTTCAGTTGCTGTAAAATATATCAGTGTACAAGTGAAAAGAAGTTGATTAACACAAAAGAATTGTATTTCCATAATGGTAGTTCTTAAGATACCATGCTGTTTCACACAATATATGACTGCATCTAAATAACTACATGAACCATAGTTTTTACCTGAAAGCAAACAGTAAAAATGTCCTTCAGTTTATATGGAAGTTTCTGAAGCATATTTCAGCCTAATATGGCTCTAGTAAAGTAATTACATTGATTAAGTAATTACATTTGATTAAGTAATTACATTTCATCATGGTATTCTTATCAGAGCTGGCTTTGAATTAAGGTTCAGATTTGAAAGGCTGCAGATTACTATGCCCTTAATCAGAGGATCAGAGGCACACATACTCAGAAATTAATCTCAGCACCATCCCTCTAAAATTCTAGAGCTATATTCTTTTTACAGTGTACTCATATGTGGATCTCCTGGTACATCATATTTGTGTGCACTGCTTTTTGTACAGTTCTGTACCTAATATTCTATATGGTAACAAAACAAATAGTGACGTTCTCACCTAATCTCAGATGACTACAAGGTAGAGCTACTCACCTCAGATAGGCTTTTTCTGAGCATTATTCCTTTGACCTATTTTAGATATTCACAACATGATTCTATGAGTCATGACCTGAAACGGCCTATTTCTCTCCCCTGTCTATTAATGGAGCCCATGTGATTAATTTGAATGTAGACACATTGGGACAGGAGGCTCTCACCTAAAATGCTAATATGAGCCACGAGAAATGAGAAAATAATAAAGAACCCACAGACACTTACCCTATTCACTGGTAGCTTCACAATATGTGATCTATTACTAGAAATAACCCTAAAATAAGAAACAGTTAGATGTATTAGACATGACAACCAAACAGAACTTTTCTTCTTAAGCATGTGTTATGAATGGCCACCACAAAGCACCCAGCTGCAGGCCTTTGAACCTATCAGATGGAAGTGGACCAAATCTTGACTACAAATCAGATCTGAGGCCATACAAATAAGCTGGAGTCTTTCCAGTGCTTTCAGAGGGCCCAGATGAGGTCCAGAAACAAATGCAGTTGCAAATGTCAACCCTGACATTCTTAGGGTGAGTTTATACCAAATTAAACTGGTGAAGTGATCATTCATTCAACTTGGTACTTTAATAATTATCATCTCATGTGAGCCAGTTTTATACCACTGTAGAAGAGGATGTGCAAGCGGGTCTTGTTTATCCATCTGCTTCTTTATTTCCAAGTAAGGTGCCTAGAAAAGAGTAATTATGTTCTTTATTTCCAGCTGAAATCATAAGGTTAAATTTTATATGTCACATTGCCCATAATTTCATCTATTAAAACGAATACATGGGACTCAGTATTAGGCTTAAATCACAGTTTTACTAACATTTAGCATTGTACAGTTATAAACGTGTTTTGACAACAACAAGAATTAATATAGCAATTATTTTATCTGCAGTAAAATAATAAGCATATAATTAGCATCAAAATTAGTATATTATAGCAAACATTGGTGATCTCAAGGAGAACAGCAGAAGACGTCTATTTATGTTTGGCTCTTGGAATAAGAAGTTGGACTGGAACTTCACAAAATTAAGTCTCTCAAAATACCCCAAGATAATCCACTCCAATTTGTTAACTGTTTTATGGTATAAACTGGTAAAGTAAAATATTGTATCAGCTTATAATCCCTTTGAAAACCTTTCTTGATTTCAATCACAGTGAAAAGCATCCCTTTAAAACTCTTCAGTTGAAGAATTATTTTAACATTAAAAAAAAGCAAACTGGTAGTTATTTTTCTTTTTAAAAGACATTATATTAGGTAACAGAAATACCCGATTTTTTAAATTTTTACAAGATGTTACATTAAGTTACAAAAACATCTGAATTTTAATTTTCAATGTATTTTACTGCTCTCTATATACCTCATTCTTCATTCCAGAATCCCAAAGTACTTTACGAATACATATAGAATAAGATTTATAAACTCTTGTGAGGTTACATTTATATAACAGTTGGAAAAGCAAGGTACATGGGAGAGGTTTCAATAATCACTTATAATCAGCTGGGCTGTTTGGGAAAGGAAGTGTAACAATAAACATAAGTACGGCTATCAGATTCTGTCCCACTGTGAATACTGAGAAATCATATGGTAGTAATCCCAAGAGACCCAACCTTACAAGTCCCCAATCATACTTAGCTGATCAAGTGTTTTGTTATAATAGAAATAAAGCTATCATTCAGAACACCGTCACAAATTCAATTTCTTTTGCTTTGGAAATAAAAGACCCAGTTTGACGTTGGTATTTCCAGAAATGCAGCAGTTGCTAATCATCTCGTTACAATGTCCCATTTTGCTGTTATTATCTCTTATTTAAACTTCAAAAGATCTGAGTTCTACTTCATCACTTTTATTGGACTGCCATTATGGATACTCTAGGTTTGTTATTTTTAACACACATTTTAATATTATTACAGCTCTATAGGAAAGAGATGATACTATTGTCTTCCCCACTCATCATAGGCGAGCAATAAAAACATCTTCCTAGTTCTAGAAATGGTGATTAAGTTATGTAAAGATTTTTAAACTCACCTGTGTCATCTCTCTAATAGAAGTGATACTATCCAATGCTTTCATGACTCGGTCATAATTCTTCTTCTGATGTAGCATAAAATAAGCAAATAAATTAAAAGAATATTGGTCTTTGGCTCTACAAAAACCTGAATTCTTTGAGTGTGTATAAAACCAAAGTTAGGACGAATGTTCAGCAAACCGATCCTTTCAAACATTTCTAACCAATAGCTTCCTTCCACCTTACACAGAGACTCTCATTCATAGTCCAGGAAAATTCCCTGAAAAAATATTATCATGATGGCTTTTCTTTGAATTTCACTGGAATCCAAACACACAACAATGTGACTCACGTAAAAAATTAGGTCACTTTTAAAACAAATATTTGTAACCAAACACAGGCTCTGCCAGTTATTTGGACAATATGCTACTAAGTTAAATAATGCAGTGAACAAATAGATTTTAAATAAAATGCTAAATAAGCAGATGTGTTTACTTTGCTAACATCTCTACAAAACTTCAGAGGTCCTTCAGTTGTCCCTCTGCCTCACCTTGACCCTTGTCTACCTTCTGACTGGGAACCACTACCAGATGGCTCCACATTTTCTGAGCAGATGAGCTTAACAGTCCATGTTTCACCAGCTCCATGTGCCACGTCACCTTAAGGAGCCCCATTGTTCCTCATCTTTGGGTCTTGCCAACTTCTGCCCGTGGGCTTTCACCTTGCCCATGCTGTCAAGAAGCTGGGAGGAGGTAGTATGGGCCCTGCCAGCCTAGGGGCTCTCTCCACTCTTCTGGTGTGACCCCTTTTCACATTGCCTCATCTGCTTCAAACCCACAACCTGCCTAGCTGCCAGACTAGCTGTCTCCTCATCAGCCCCTTTCCAAGAACCTCCTGGCAAGTCTTCCTTCCCACATGATACAGAACACACTTGCCCCTTCCTCTGAGAAAGACCACCGCTAACTGGCCTTTGTTCAGAAAAAGTGAAATGCATCACAATGCAGGACATCCAAAGTTCTCATTTACGCCCTTGAGGATGGCTCAAGTGATCTGTAATAGTTCACAGCTTCCCTAGGGCTTCCCTGAGAGGCAGCATTTGCAGCCTGAGGAGCAAGTAGTGCAAACACAATTCTTTACTTCAAAATTTGATGCTTGTACAAAACTTGACTGTTATGTCCAACATTTGATAAAATTAAGTTTAAGGACATAATTGTTTGCAAAGACAAAATGAGATGACAGCAATAACCACTTTAAGAATAAAAAGATGGACTGGAAATCCCCTAGTCTACGTGGTCTACACCTCCCAAAGGCCATCTTTCTCTTTGTGTCCAATGTGTACACTGAGAGAAAGACACTAAGAATATAAAATTTTGCACCTAGAATTTGTACCCTAAAAGAAGTTCTTGGCTTCAACATAACTTTGAATGCAACTTACAGTTTATTCACAAATACCTTCTCAGAGACAATTAAAAAACCTACAAAGTTCTGAAAATAGTCACATGCTTGTGCTATATTCTGGAGCTGTATCTCCTACAGTAAAGGAGACTCCTCCAGAAGAAGGCTTTGCTTTGAAATCTAATGCATGACTGAAACCAAGCTATGACATAATGAAAGATAACTACTTACCCTGGGGTTAAAGGCCAGCATCTGAGGATCATTAGGATCAACTACAGAAGGATATGGCTCAAAAATGACAACTTTCCTAGGTGACTCTAACGCAGACCGACACATGGATACTAACAGATCAACCACCTAGGGATAAAGAAAAATATTTATTTAATATATGTACTTTCATATTGTATCATCCAGTCTGCTTTTTTTACACATTACAGTAATACCATATTTCACTGTTATCTCTATTACCCAAATTGTGTTATCCACAGGACGTAGTTTAGGACTGAAATTTTTCCACTGACCTCAACAGGCTTTGGGTCCAGCCCTGGTATATTATTCCAGGTGCATAAGTAGGACCAGCATCTGGTCCTAAATGTATTATCACATCAAATACATTGCTTGCAGTCCTGCTTTCTCTTGTGTACATGTGCTAATTCCTGTATGAAATTAATTCTCTAGGGAAATTAAGTTGTGCTGAATCTATGTATCTTTGTGCAGTAGATGCCAGTGAAAAATGTTGCTCAAGAAAGAGAAAGGGATTATGAATCTGTACCACTGCCCGCTGTTCTCCTGAAGATTGTGCTCATGGAAACACTAGCAAACATTGCTTCTGCTAAAGTCAGACCAGTGCAGTAATTTAACAGTCATTTTCATGGCTCACACTGAGAGATTCTCTTCCTTCCTGTTGTACAAAATTGTACAAATGGCTTTGAATATCTATGTTTTCCAAGATTTCACTGTATGCATCATCATGCATGCAATGTGTATGCAGGCATGTATTCACATATGTGCACATAGGCACATATACAACTTTGCAACAGATTTCTGTATAATGGTTTCAAAATTTGTAACTCAGAGGTTAAAAATAGACTACAGCAATCAGAAAACAGAGAGAACGCAGCTTTCTGGCAACTGTGAAACCTAAATGCAGCTCATAATGAAATACAAAGTTGCTACATAAAAACATAGCTGCAAATTAGCTCATTTCCCCTTGGTTTATCTGTGCCTCCTGAAAACATTCTTGTGTGAAAACAGACTTTTCCATGAAAAAAAGGAAAAGCTGAGATGAGCTGTACTTAGTAGGCATCCCTGGTTCCTCCCACAGTTCCACATGGATCAGATCTCATCTCACACCTCAAGCTGTTCTAGAAGTTATTATATATCTGCCATTGTATCTGATTATTTGGAGTAAAAAAAGATGATGGTCCTTTAGAGAAGAAGAATGAAAATAAGAAACATGATGAAAGGGAAAAGGAACTGCGCTGCAGTGAGTCGTACTGTTGCCATTCTCCTCTGCTCCTTTAGCATGAATGGACAATTTTCTCCATCATTTAAAAAATATTCTGTTAGCTCCAGTTACTAAATATCACACATATATTGAAAAACTAAGTTTTTAAAATAATGATTCCTTCCTCCATGGTGCTCTGATTTCTTTCCAGTTTATAAAACCTACAAGTGTTATGAATGTTTCAAAATAGGGCATCTGCATTAGCATTTGCAAAAGAGACCAGGAGTCTACATACACAGCCAGGTCAGGCAACAGACCTGCAACTGTGTAAATGTATTACCATGAAATTGAGCCCGAGTTCATACACCCTGCTTCTCAGAAGCACTTCTTAGCCTCCAGTTGCAAAACACTACTAGGGAAGAGTTGTTTGAGTCCCCAAACCTCTTAATACAATGACCCAAAGTTGTCTTGCTTTATGTTTTGCACAATGGGACTTTGTCTTAAAATTGGCACAGTTCTTCTTAGAACACCATCCCAAAGTCCTCCTTTAAAACAACTGTTGACTCCTGTATTGTTTCTTACCATGATACCAGCATATTGTTCTGACATGGGGGAACACATGCATAGATCAGGTTTAATTAAACCCCTGATTTCCCCTGAGATCATTTTTTTGAGCTGATGGAACGCAGAGCAACTTAAACTGGGAGGTAAGCCTAACACAAAAATTATAATACAAACTTGCATATGCATTCCTTGGTAATAGGAAGTACTGTGGATCTAGTAAATGTCCTTATAGCTGTGCCTGAACTTCTCCTTAACAGTAGGTACTGAAGTACATAAGTTAGGATTTAAATATTTTCGAGGAGGACAAGATGACACTTGCTGATGACAATTCTCTCTTACGACATCAGTATCTCAGACAGTGCCTCTCTCTCTCCAGACACTCTCTACAAGGGAGTCTGAACTATCAACAAATCAGACATTTAATTTTCATGCATTTTGACTACATGACTAAAATAGGGCAAGGTGAGTTCAGGCTTGAAAGTTTTAGAAAGTACAATCTCTTATTATTAAGGAGGAGCCATCAGAATATTGTGAGTGACAAAGTAGGGTTGTATACCTTAGGAAACTAGCTGAAAGCACAGCAGAAAGAACAGGATGTGATTTCTAATAATGAGAACCTATATTTAGGCTCTTTCACTACACAAAATTATTTGGAGGAAGATTCATCTGATGAAATGTAGAGATTCACAATGCAAACACCTACCTCTTACTAGTCAGCCTAGGCTCTCCTTATAACTGATGGAGAAAATAAAAACTGTGATGATAGTCTATGCTGTGATTCACACCACCCTAAGCTAATGTCAAAAATAGCTCAGATGAATCAAACCCTAAAAGTGTTAAATTTTTTCTGCAAACAGGAACGGGAGCTTGATCAGATCAGATGTAGAGAGCTGGGTGCAATGCTATCACTAGAGTGAGAGTTAGCAAAATTTAGTCATCTAGGTCCAATGGGACAATTGACAAAACCTCTTATCTAACTCTTTTAAGTACCATTAAGGTTGTAATCACTTCAGTATTTTTCAGCAAAGCTCTGTAGATGTAGAGGCACTCGAGATCTAGAGCAAGCTCCACATATGCCTACAACAGTGATACCTACATAAAACACAGAGTGAGTGCTAATCAGGACCACCTCTCTTGTCAGCTGTATTTAAAAAAAGTGAGAGCTACTTGTTTGTACCTAAATACCATGTAAGTGCCTACATTCAAAAAATAAAACTGTAGCTCCGCAGAAACACATAGCTGAAGTCTTCAGAGGACTTCAAGCTGGGGAAGAGGTGGGGCTTCATCAGCACACCTCTCTGGATTTCTTACAAGCTTGCACAGGTATCCCGATGTTTGGCATGCTAGATGTTGCAAATATAACCATCTAACTGTCTTCAGACATCAGATGAGCTGATGGTCATATCCCACTTATATACTCAAGCGAAGAAGCTGGTGTACACTGCTGCAAGTTTCCTTCTTTGAGGATATGCCCATAGGTGGTATTCAGGCACTTAGCTGAATAGTTTGTTTCCAGTGGCTAGACTCACTAGTGCTAGTTAAAGTTAACTGAACTGAACATTTGCTCTTCCAAAAACCATGTTGCTTACCATGTAAGTGCACAGTGAGTGACACATGTTTAGGAAATCAGAGAGGAATGCACTTTTCCATAAGATGTGTAAATTTTTAACTTAAGATCTTAAAAAGATCTTAAAAAGATCTTAAACATAAGATCTTTTAATTTTTTTAATTTACTGAAGTCCTGTAACTATTGTAATCTAAGGTTAAATGTGATTTGGAAACATAAGTTTAAAATACTTTGTTTTAAGGCACATACAAAATTATGAAAGAAAACAATGATATGGTTATAACTACATTAATAACTGAATTTAGAGTTAGGAAGCAAGCTTACATTACATTCCCGATCCTTGAGAAAAGAGAAAAAAACCTATGTAGCAACATCAGTAAGGACTTTCCCACTGTTGTTTAATGATCAAAACAACAGATGCTCAGTGGATAGCTGCATCCTAACACCATGAACAGGAAGTAGCTTATTAATTGCATGAGAGTAGTAATGGCTCATTAGGTGAAAATAAATGGGAATTATCTCCAAATGACAATGGCTGCCTTTATTAACAACCCAGGTGACCTAATTGAATACAACAGAACAAGAAAACAGGGTTACTCTACATGGAAGCAAAACAATGGAAACACCTCATTAGTACTGTTTGAAAATGCCATGCATAAAACAGTGTATTTACAGCTATAAGAGTGGACAAATAAATAATACTCACCAAAGAGTACTCATAGGAAATACAAGTCAAAATAAATACAAGAAGAGATTGAGAAGACTGAGTATACTATGGAAAATCAGACACATAATAAGCATTAGATAATTCTACCTGAGCTCCAGTTGCAATTTCATCAGCAGCTTCATTCATTACTCCTAATGTTTGGAAAGCAAATACACAGAGCTCCCGTTCACAAACAGTGGGCTACACAGAGAAAGTAAGTTAATTATATTTTTGTTCTAGTTTTTGGTTATTGGTTTTATCATGCAATACCCACAAAAAAAACCCCAAACACATTTATATACTATTTTTTCTTCAGATATTAACTGCAACATTAATTTCAAATTATGAAGACATGTCAGTTATTGAGGAAGATACATTAGAGAAGCGTTTTAATAACCTGAAGAACAAGTGTTAAGAACTTTAAAACTCATAAGTATTCACAGAGGCTAAACCTAAAAAAGAAATACAAACAGATTACAAAATCAAAATTACATAGTACTCAAATGCCCTTAACACTGTCCTATCAGACTTTGAAAACTTCCTACATAATTAAAATTAATGGAGAACAAATCCAGAAACTAATGGGGGCACCCCTCTTTCATAAATGCAGGTTTATTCTTCAAAGATTGTTATTCTGCTGTTGAGAACACACATAAAAGTATGACCCAGAAGACAAATTTCTTGAAGAACCTACTTTTAATTTAATTTTTAACTAATTGTATTGGGTTTGTGTGGCAAGGTTTTGGTAGTGGGGGGGCTACAGGGGTGGCTTCTGTGAGGAGATGCCAGAAGCTTCCACCATGTCCGATAGAGTCAATGCCAACCGGCGCCAAGACAGACCCACCGCTGGCCAAAGCTGAGTCCATCAGCGATGGTGGTAGCACCTCTGTGATAATATATTTAAGGAAAAAAAACTGCTGCGGAACAGCATCTGGGAGAGAGGAGTGAGAATATGTGAGAGAAACAACTCTGCAGACACCAAGGACAGTGAAGAAGGAGGGGGAAAAGGTGCTCCAGGTGCCGGAGCAGAGATTCCCCTGCAGCCCCTGGTGAAAACCACGGTGAGGCAGGCTGTCCCCCTGCAGCCCATGGAGGTCCATGGTGGAGCAGATATCCACCTGCAGCCTGTGGAGGACCCCACATTGGAGCAGGTGGATGCGCTCAAAGGTGTTTGTGACCCTGTGGAGAGCCCGCAATGGAGCAGGCTCCTGGCAGGACCTGTGACCCCTTGGGGGACCTATGATGGAGCAGACCGTTCCTGAAGGACTGCACCCTGTGGAAGGGACCCAGGATGGAGCAGTTTGTGAAAAACTGCAGCCCGTGGGAAGGATCCACATTGGAACAGTTTGTGGAGGACTGACTCCTGTGGGAGGGACCACACGCTGGAGCAGGGGAAGAGCGAGGAAGGAGTAGCAGAAAACATGTTTTGAACTGACTGCAACCCCCATTCCCCATCCCCCCGTGCCGCTCAGAAGGGGAGAGGAGACAGAAAAATCGGGAGTGAAGTTGAGTCTGGGAAGAAGGGAGGGGTGGGAGGAAGGTGTTTTGAGATTTGGTTTTAGTTCTCATTATCCTACTCTGACTTTTGATTGGCAATAAATTAAATTCATTTCCCCGAGTTGAGTCTGTTTTGCCTGTGATGGTAATTGGTGAATGATCTCTCCCTGTCCTTATCTTGACCCATGAGCCTTTCATCGTATTTTCTCTCCCCTGTCCAGTTGAGGAGGGGGAGTGATAGAGCAGCTTGATGGGTGCCTGGCATCCAGACAATAGAATCATAGAATCATAGAATAGTTTGGGTTGGAAGGGACCTTTAAAGGTCATCTAGTCCAACCCCCCTGCAGTGAGCAGGGACATCTTCAACTAGATCAGGTTGCTCAGAGCCCCGTCCAACCTGACCTGGAATGTTTCCAGGGATGGGGCATCTACCACCTCTTGGGGCAACCTGTGCCAGTCTTTCACCACCCTCACGGTGAAACATTCTTCCTTTTATCTAGTCGAAATCTACCCTCTTTTAGTTTAAAATCATTGCCACTTGTCCTGTCACAACAGGCCCTGCTAAAAGTCTGTCCCCATCTTTCTTATAAGCCCCCTTTAAGTACTGGAAGGCTGCAATAAGGTCTCCCTGGAGCCTTCTCTTCTCCAGGCTGAACAACACCAACTCTCTCAGCCTGTCCTCATAGGGGAGTTGTTCCATGATCCCTCTGATCATTTCTGTGGCCCTCCTCTGGGCCCTCTCCAACAGGTCCATGTCTCTCCTGTGCTGAGGGCTCCAGAGCTGGACACACTACTGCAGGTGGGGTCTCACCAGAGGAGAGTAAAGGGGCAGAATCCCCTCTCTCGACCTGCTGGCCACAATCCTCCTTGTATTAGATTATTTTAATAACTGCCACTTTGATGGCAGTGTAAACTATGTAATTTCCTACAGAAATTTGATCATATAGTAGAAAAAAAATATTGCTTACAGTAGCAGATGTAATAGCCACTTTTACATCATCACAGCAATTGAGAGAAATTCAGTAAGATTTAAATTTATGCTTACAATGTTTATAATAAGTATGACAAAAAAGTATATAAAAACTTACAAGTTTTGTAAGCAAGTTTTGTAAAACAAGTTCAACCCACCACACTAATTTAACAGTTTATTTGTAAACTTTAAGAAAATGCATTATATTTTTATAGAATAAACACTGTATTTGTGAAAGCCACATGTTATTTTATAAATAAAGGTGCTTGCACCCTTTTTTCGGATATAAAAAAAAAAATTGCTGTTGAACCATTTTTTTGCCTATCTTTTTGAAAAATTTATTTCGTAATTGCCATCACAATGATCAAATAAAGCAACATATTTAAACTTCTGCATATTGAGTGAGAATGGAGTGTTCTGCCTTCATAAAGCAAAGAAAGCAGAAACAAAAAAGAACACTGCTTCAAGTAAAGAGAATACACGTCTTCATAAGCTTCCTAATTGGTTACATCCCTTACAGCAACTCTACACTTATTTACTGAACGTTAATTAGCAGATCAACTTTTTAAAGGCTCTAGTAATGAAGCAAGTGAGTTGTTATAAGTATTCAAAATGAACAAATGGTTGAAAGAAATAAAGAAACATAAATTAAAACTTTCCTTAAAATTGACCCCAATGAACATAACTTTTTATTACAATGTTGAAAAAAATAAAAAATATTTTTTGGATACTATTTGTCTGAATCCATATTATTAAATCCTAACTCACTGAAACTTAAAACGATCTTTGGTAGGCACTACTGAACTTTTATAACTAAAAATTCTGAGTCTAGATACCACAATAATCACTAAAGCATCTGTACTGGTACACTTTGAAGTTCAAGCCAATGTCTCTAGGAAGCATTTGCAGAAATAAAAAATTTATTGGTCACACAAAGAAAACATAAAATTTAGTTGAATTCAGTTTCAGACAACAGCTTTGTCAGTAATAAGCATATTGCTGTATTTGTAGTCACTTGTTTCATATACATTTTTTGGGTTTCAAATATTCTAGACTTCAATAAACATCTGAAATCTACTGCACTGACATATTGTCACATCAGTTGCTTTACAAGAGCTATCATCTTTCAAGTCTAATAGAGTAATTTGATTTATCTATGTCAAATTGCATTAGGCAGCATATGAAGCCTAATATGATCCAATTCACTGTGCCATAGCACACTAGACAAAAAGTATTTATTATTGTCATTATTCTTAGGTTTTCCACATTCAGAAGGTGGTTAAATCACTTGCTTAGTTGGGGAAGTACGGTGTCACTACCACCTTGACTATCTTAATCAACAGTATACACAGACTCCCTTTGGAATAGCAGAGCAATCTCGGTTTAGCCATGCTTGCCATGAAGAAAAGCGTTAAGAAAATACTTATTGTTGTCATTTTGTTTATAACATCAACAAAGTTACCCTGAGACTTAAACATGGAAAATGGAACCACCAGATTGGTCATCTTTGCTCTTTTTCTTTTCCTTTCTGTTTTATGATCCCAGAAATGTCTGAGTATCTGGAAGAGGGAAGTTAGGAAAATGGTCATTGTACTTATTTTTGACATTTGAAAGGCCTTTTTTCTCTCAAGTGGACACTGGGGCTAAGATCTTAAGGCTGGAGAACTGTTGGCATGAGGAGAAGCAAGACAGAAAAATCTGAGCTCTGAAGGAGAACAGACATTACTGTTAGGGTTTATAAAATTCTTTGGATTTTATGCATTTGATGAACCTTTATGCCCACTGAATATTTTTTAGAATAAAGACTTTACAAGACAATGCTGATTGTCGTGGTTTAGCCCCAGGCGGCAACTAAGCACCACGCAGCCGCTCGCTCACTCCCCTTCCCGCAGTGGGACAGGGGAGAGAATTAGGAAAAACCTTGTGGGTTGAGATAAACACGGTTTAATAGGACAGAAAGAAAGAAGGAAACAACAATGATAATACCAACAAAGGAATGTACAAGAACAAGTGATGCCCAATACAGCAATTGCTCACCACCCCGTGATCGACAGCCCGTCCCCGAGCAGCGATTTCCGCCCCCCGGCCAACTCCAGTTTATGTACTGGGCATGACGTCGGATGGTAGGGAATATCTCTTTGCCCAGTCTGGGTCAGCTGTCCCGGCTGTGTCCCCTCCCAGCTTCCCGTGCACCCCCAGCCTGCTTGCTGGCAGGCCAGCACAAGAAGCTGGACTGTCCTTGACTGCTCAGCAACAACCCAAAACATCAGCACATTATCAACAGTTCCTCATCCCAAATCCAAAACACAGTCTCACACTAGCTTCTGTGAAGAAAACCAGCTCTATCCTGGCTGAAACCAGGACAGTATCCACCCCTTATTCCATACCATTTACGTCATGCCCAGGTCCTATACTTTTCAATACATTCCAATTATTCATTATTACTCTTCCTGTCTTTTAATATATACACACAGATATCACTTTCTTAGTCCATGGGCCATCACTTTAAAATGTCTGTGGAGTTCAGTCAGTCCATGACTCTGGGCTTCATCCATCATAGCAGTCTCTCAGGGCAGGGGAGATGGTATGTGGTGTTGGATTGTCATCTGGCACGGTCCATGTCCATGATCTGCAGGTCAAAGATGTCGGTCTCGAGGGATTTGTTGGGCGCAAGCTGCTGAAGCCAGCTCTGGTTCCATCACTGCTGCACATTGCTTGGTTTCAGTGAAGCTCATTCTTCATCAGTCTGGGTGATTCTTACTATAATACCATTGATATGGTAGATAGCAGCCATAGTAGTAATGTCATACTGAACAATTAACATAATACAATTCAAATCATTGACTGTTTTCACCCAAAATCAAGTCTCCTTGAGGTACACATCGGACTTCCCCATCCTTCCGCATTACCCACCAAGTGCACCCAGGTCCCTGGGCAAAGGCAATCCCACGAATGGGTTTGCCTTTTCCTAATGCAGGAGTAACCCAGACTGTCTTCCCCAGCATGTTTCTCACATGCACCACAGGGACTTTATCCCCTTCTACAGTACGTAGAAGTTTTGATTGGGCAGGGCCGGCTCTATTAGTACATCCCCTAGCGTTGACTAACCAGGTGGCTTTGGCTAAATGTTTATCCCAATGTTTGAATGTACCATCACCCATTGCTCTCAGTGTAGTCTTTAACAGTCCGTTGTATCGTTCAATTTTTCCGGAAGCTGGTGCATGATAGGGGATATGATACACCCACTCAATGCCATGCTCTTTGGCCCAGGTGTCTATGAGGTTGTTTCGGAAATGAGTCCCATTGTCTGACTCAATTCTTTCGGGGGTGCCATGTCGCCATAAGACTTGCTTTTCAAGGCCCAGGATAGTGTTCCGGGCGGTGGCATGGGGCACAGGGTATATTTCCAGCCATCCGGTGGTTGCTTCCACCATGGTAAGCACATAGCGCTTGCCTTGGCGAGTTTGTGGAAGTGTGATATAGTCAATCTGCCAGGCCTCCCCATATTTATATTTCAACCATCGTCCTTCATACCAGAGGGGCTTTAACCGCTTGGCTTGTTTGATCGCAGCACACGATTCACATTCATGGATAACCTGTGCAATAGCATCCATGGTCAGGTCCACCCCTCGATCCCGAGCCCATCTATATGTTGCATCTCTTCCCTGATGGCCTGAGGTGTCATGGGCCCACCAAGCTATAAATAATTCACCCTTATGTTGCCAGTCCAGATCCACCTGAGCCACTTCAGTCTTAGCAGCCTGATCCACCTGGTGGTTGTTTTGATGTTCTTCGGTGGCCCGACTCTTGGGTACGTGAGCATCTACGTGACGTACTTTTATGACGAGATTCTCTAGTCGGGCAGCAATATCTTGCCACAATTCAGCAGCCCAGATGGGCTTGCCTCTGCGTTGCCAGTTGCTCTGCTTCCATTGCTGCAGCCACCCCCATAGAGCATTTGCTACCATCCATGAGTCAGTATAAAGATAGAGTACTGGCCATTTTTCTCGTTCAGCAATATCTAAAGCCAGCTGGATGGCTTTCACCTCCGCAAACTGACTTGATTCACCTTGTCCTTCAGCCACTTCTGCAACTCGTCGTATAGGGCTCCATACAGCAGCTTTCCACCTTCGATGTTTGCCTACAATACGACAGGACCCATCAGTAAACAGGGCATATTGCCTTTCGTTCTCTGGCAGTTCATGATATGGTGGAGCCTCTTCAGCACGCGCCACCTCCTCTTCTGGTGATATTCCAAAATCTTTGCCTTGTGGCCAGTCCATGATCACTTCCAAGATTCCCGGGCGATTAAGGTTTCCTATTTGAGCCCGCTGTGTGATAAGCGCAACCCACTTACTCCACGTAGCATCAGTCGCATGATGTGTAGAGGGGACCCTCCCTTTGAACATCCAGCCCAGCACCGGCAGTCGGGGTGCCAGGAGGAGCTGTGCTTCAGTACCAACCACTTCTGAGGCAGCTCGAACTCCTTCATATGCCACCAATATCTCCTTTTCAGTTGAAGTATAGCGGGACTCAGATCCCCTATATCCTCGACTCCAAAACCCTAGAGGTCGACCTCGAGTCTCTCCTGGTGCCTTCTGCCAGAGACTCCAGGTAGGGCCATTCTCCCCGGCTGCCGTGTAGAGCACATTTTTAACATCTTGTCCTGCTCGGACTGGCCCGAGGGCTGCGGCATGAACTATCTCCTGTTTGATTTGTTCGAAGGCTTGTCGTTGCTCAGGGCCCCATTTAAAATCGTTCTTCTTCCGGGTCACTTGATAAAGAGGGCTTACAATCAGACTGTAATTTGGAATATGCATTCTCCAGAAACCCACAACGTCCAAAAATACTTGTGTTTCTTTTTTGCTAGTTGGTGGAGACATAGCTGTTATTTTGTTGATCACATCCGTTGGGATCTGTCGACGTCCATCTTGCCATTTTATTCCTAAAAACTGGATCTCTTGTGCAGGTCCCTTGACTTTACTTTGTTTTATAGCAAAACCAGCTTTCAGAAGGACTTGAATTATTTTCTTCCCTTTCTCGAAAACTTCTTCTCCTGTGTTGCCCCATACGATGATGTCATCAATGTATTGCAGATGCTCTGGAGCTTCACCCTGTTCCAGTGCAGTTTGTATCAGCCCATGGCAAATGGTAGGGCTGTGTTTCCACCCCTGGGGCAGTCGATTCCAGGTGTATTGGACACCCCTCCAAGTGAAAGCAAACTGTGGCCTGCACTCTGCCGCCAAAGGGATCGAGAAAAACGCGTTAGCAATATCAGTGGTGGCGTACCACGTGGCTGCCTTTGACTCCAGTTCATATTGAAGTTCTAGCATGTCCGGCACGGCAGCGCTCAGTGGTGGTGTGACTTCATTCAGGCCACGATAGTCTACTGTCAGTCTCCACTCTCCATTAGACTTTTGCACTGGCCATATGGGGCTGTTAAAGGGTGAGCGAGTCTTGCTGATCACTCCTTGGCTCTCCAGCTGACGAATCATCTCATGGATGGGGGATCAGGGAGTCTCTGTTGGTGCGATATTGCTGCCGGTGCACTGTTGTGGTAGCGATCGGCACCTGTTGTTCTTTGACCCTGAGCAACCCCACCACAGAAGGGTCCTCTGAGAGACCAGGCAAGGTGGACAGCTGTTTAATTTCTTCCGTCTCCAAGGCAGCTATACCAAAAGCCCACCGGTACCCTTTTGGGTCCTTGAAATACCCTCTCCTGAGGTAGTCTATGCCCAGGATGCACGGAGCCTCTGGGCCAGTCACAATGGGGTGCTTCTGTCACTCATTCCCAGTTAGGCTCACTTCAGCCTCCAGCACAGTCAGCTGTTGGGATCCCCCTGTCACTCCAGAAATACAGATGGGTTCTGCCCCTATATGGCTTGATGGCATCAGGGTACATTGTGCACCGGTGTCCACTAAAGCCTTATATTCCTGTGGGTCTGATGTGCCAGGCCATCTAATCCACACAGTCCAATAAACTCGGTTGTCCCTCTCCTCCGCCTGGCTGGATAGTTATGAATGGCAGGGTTTGTGGAACAGCATGGGCAAATGCCTGGGGAGGTGGGCACCTCCGGTGTTCTGGAGCTTCACTCCCGAACAAGTGCAGAATCCTGATAAACTAGCAGAATATTTGGAAGAAGTATGCTGTCAGCCTGGCAGCTCCAAGGAGACACAAATCATTGCAGTGTGCTGGGGCCTGGCCCATGCCTACCGAACCCTATTTAACACTATGCAAAGGGGAGAGAGGCTCTCTGGTTCTTATGGCAATGTGGCAGGCACTGTGACTACTCCAACCCCCACGGCGGGCACTGTAGCTACTCAGACTGTTGCAGCTGAACCAGAGAACCAGCCCATCCCGGTATCAGTTGCCCCACGTTGGGCGCCAAAAAGGACTGTCGTGGTTTAGCCCCAGCCAGCAACTAAGCACCACGCAGCCACTCGCTCACTCCCCTTCCCGCAGTGGGACGGGGGAGAGAATTAGGAAAAACCTTGTGGGTTGAGATAAACACGGTTTAATAGGACAGAAAGAAAGAAGGAAACAACAATGATAATACCAACAAAGGAATGTACAAGAACAAGTGAGGCCCAATACAGAAATTGCTCACCACCCCGTGATCGACAGCCCGTCCCCGAGCAGCGATTTCCGCCCCCCGGCCAACTCCAGTTTATGTACTGGGCATGACGTCGGATGGTAGGGAATATCTCTTTGCCCAGTCTGGGTCAGCTGTCCCGGCTGTGTCCCCTCCCAGCTTCCCATGCACCCCCAGCCTGCTTGCTGGCAGGCCAGCACAAGAAGCTGGACTGTCCTTGACTGCTCAGCAACAACCCAAAACATCAGCACATTATCAACAGTTCCTCATCCCAAATCCAAAACACAGTCTCACACTAGCTTCTGTGAAGAAAACCAGCTCTATCCTGGCTGAAACCAGCAATGGAAAGAGTGACGGATCACTACATTTCCAAGTTATCCACAACCTAGTATCTATTTCAATATTCAGACAATACATGTACAGAAAATACCTTGAAATTGAACAAAAAAATCATTCAAGAGCTCACAAAACATCCACTAGAACCTCACATTCTAGTAAGCGTGATATAATATACAATAAATGATGAGATAATAAAACCAGAGGAACTGCTTTGCTATCTTTGTCTACCTCCTTCAAAACACAAGAAAAAACAACCTTTCCCAGTAATGGGAATGGGTTTCACCAAATCCATTTCTATTTGAGAAACAACATATACTTCAGGAAGCCACATAGTTTTGCTGCACAAAATTCTAGTAAATAATAAACACAATTTCTAGATTATTTTCTCCAATTTGTAAACTTGCTATTAAAAATTTAAGGTATTTCTAGTCTGAATTTGTCTCCCTTGATTCACTACATCTTTAAAGCATTTCTGTGGTAGATTCTGTCTAATTTCAGAAATCATTAAATCCCTGTTTGAAGTGGCATTGGTTAAAGAAAAAACACAAAAAGAACTACACAAAAAATTGAACTCTACACAATGTCTGCATTCTACATCCTCTCTTCAACTAAAAGCTGAAGCAAATACATAGTTTTGCATTAGATGAAAACATATGGGCTCTGCCAATCTAATGGGGAAAATAACCTAAACTCAGACATTTCAATAGCCTGCCTACATATATCCACCCTGGATGCTTTCTTACTCAAACTCCAGCCATTTTAAGAGCTGAAATTTGTCCCAATTTAACCAAATCAGAAGCTTTAACTTACATTTTCCACAAATGTTTTAGAGTGTTCCAAGACATGGTGGTATGGCCATTTCACTGTCTACTCCAGTCATTAGTTAGGTTCAAGCATTTAAATTAATCTCTTTCCTTCCAAAATGAAAATATTGGCTTACAATTAAGAAGCAAATATTTGGAGGGCTTTTGTTTGTCACGTGATGGTGACTTAACTATTCAGTGTCACATTTATATATTTTGGTTTTGTCTGCAACTGTGCATGCTAGAACCAATGAAAACATATGAAAAATAAGTTAATAGATCAATTCTAGAAGACAGAGGCTAAAGAAAATCACAAGCTTTATGGTAAAACTGGGATTCAAGTCCACTCTTACACTCCTGCTAGTGTTTTGCATACTGCCAGTGTGTTTCCCTTTATGGCATCCACTTGTCTCTTGTCTTATAATAGGATGTGAGCCCTTGGGACAGTCTTGTTCTGACTTCATATCATAAATATGAGAAATGTCCCTAGCCACATTAAACAAACAAGAACAACAGCAGCAACACATTATAAATGCTAAGTTGTTCCAATGCCATTTCTGGATATTCTTATTTTGGTTCAAGACCACATACTATGCAGCAACCTGAACTATATAAGAACTTCTGTGTACGAACATGAAAGTATAGACATGTTCTTACCAATGTGGATCAATACCCACAGGTTTTTGGACTTTTTCATTAGCCAACCCCATTCTTTGCATGCTCAGTAGCACCCACCCAACTGCTGCTGTGACAAAAAAGTGCTCAATCAGAGTTTCCACATGCGACAATGCAAGTATCACTTCTTACAGCAGTGACTGTGAATGGCAGACAGGCAAACCACATCGCAACTATGACATAGTCTGGTTCCTGGATGCATGCATTACTTAAAATATTTTCCAGACATTTTTTCAATTCGAAAAAGTTGAAACTTTCATAGCCGATATTGATCTAACTTGCTGCTTCCTAATGTGTGCTGCAGCTGTGCTCAGAAGAGCAATGGGACACCCTCTCCTGTATCCTGAGGGATGTTCCACAGACACTAGAATCATAGAATCATAAAAGTCGGAAAGGACCTCAAAGATCATCAAGTCTAACCATCAAACCAACACCACCATGCTCACTAAACCATGTCCTGAAGTGCCACATATACACGTTTTTTGAACACTTCCAGTGATGGTGACTCCACCACCTCCCTGGGCAGCCTGTTCCA
Organism: Phaethon aethereus; assembly: GCF_964289735.1. Taxonomy (NCBI): domain Eukaryota; kingdom Metazoa; phylum Chordata; class Aves; order Phaethontiformes; family Phaethontidae; genus Phaethon; species Phaethon aethereus. The sequence goes on from NC_138581.1 coordinate 13,398,856, forward strand.
AGGCTTGGCCACCCTCTCAGTAAAGAATTTTTTCCTAATATCCAGTCTAAACCTCCCCTTGCAAAACTTGAGGTCATTTCCTCTCGTTCTATCGCTAGTTACTTGGGAGAAGAGACCAACACCCACGTCACCACAACCCCCTTTCAGGTAGTTGTAGAGAACGATAAGGTCTCCCCTCAGCCTCCTCTTCTCCAGACTGAACAACCCCAGTTCCCTCAGCCGCTCCTCATAAGACTGGTGCTCTAGACCCCCTACCAGCTTCATTGCCCTTCTCTGGACACACTCCAGCACCTCAACATCCTTCTTGTAGTGAGGGCCCAAAACTGAACACAGTATTCGAGGTGCAGCCTCACTAGTGCCGAGTACAGGGGCACGATCACTTCCCTATTCCTGCTGGCCACACCATTTCTGATACAGGCCAGGATGCTGTTGGCCTTCTTGGCCACCTGGGCACACTGTCGGCTCATATTCAGCCGGCTGTCAACCAGCATCCCCAGGTCCTTTTCTGCCAGGCAGCTCTCCAGCCACTCCTCCCCAAGCCTGTAGCATTGCATGGGGTTGTTGTGACCCAAGTGCAGGACCCGGCACTTGGCCTTATTAAACCTCGTACTGTTGACCTCTGCCCATCGATCCAGCCTGTCCAGATCCCTCTGCAGAGTCTTCCTGCCCTTGAACAGATCAACACTCCCGCCCAACTTGGTGTCGTCTGCAAACTTACTGAGGGAGCACTCGATCCTCTCATACAGATCATCAATAAAGATATTGAACAAGACAGGCCCCAAACCTGAGCCCTGGGGAACACCACTTATGACCAGCCTTATGACTAGGTGGGTCACCTGGTCACAGAAGGAGATCAGGTTGGTCAAGCAGGACCTGCCTTTCATGAACCCATGCTGGCTGGACCTGATCCCTTGGTTGTCCTGCACATGCCCTGTGAGCGCCCCCAAGATGAACCACTCCATGATCTTCCCCGGTACCGAGGTCAGGCTGACAGGCCTGTAGTTCCCTGGATCCTCCTTCCGGCCCTTCTTGTAGATGGGTGGCACATTGTCAAGCCTCCAGTCGTCTGGGACCTCCCCTGTTAACCAGGACTGCTGATAAATGATGGAGAGTGGCTTGGCAAGCTCTTCCACCAGCTCCCTCAGGACTCTTGGGTGGATCCCATCAGGCCCCATAGACTTGTGGGTGTCCAGGTGGCATAGCAGGTCCTTAACTGCTTCCTCCTGGATTATGGGGAGTTTATTCTGCTCTCCATCCCTGTCTTCCAGCTCAGGGAGCTGAATACCCTGAGGATACTTAGTCTGGCTATTAAAGACCGAGGCAAAGAAGGCATTAAGTACCTCAGCCTTTTCCTCATCCTTGGTGACAATTTTCCACCTCACATCCAGTAAAGGATGGAGATTCTCCTTGCCTCTCTTTTTGTTGTCAATATATTTGTAAAAACATTCTTTGTTATCTCTTACGACCATGGCCAGACTGAGTCCTAGCAGGGCTTTTGACTTTGTAATTTTCTCTCTGCATGACCTAACGAGATCCCTGTACTCTTCTTGAGTTGCCTGCCCCTTCTTCCAGAGGTGGTAAACTCTCCTTTTTTTCCTGAGTCCCAGCAAAAGCTCCCTGTTCAGCCAGGCCGGTCGTCTTCCCCCACCAGCTCTTCTTATGGCACACGGGGATTGCCTGCTCCTGCACCTTTAAGATTTCCTTCATGAAGAATGTCCAGCCTTTCTGGACCCTTTTGCCCTTCAGAACTGTCTCCCAAGGGAATCTCTCGACCAGTGACTTGAACAGGCAGAAGTCTGCCCTCTGGAAGTCCATGGTAGCAGTTTTGATGACCCCCCTCCTTACTTCACTAAGAATTGAGAATTCTATCATTTCATGGTCGCTAAGCCCAAGACGGCCTCCAGCCATCACAATTTCACCAGTCCTTCTCTGTTTATAAGCAGCAGGTGAAGCAAGGCACCTCCCCTGGTAGGCTCACTTACCAGCTGTGTCAGGAAGTTATCTTCCACACACTCCAGGAACTTCCTAGACTCTTTCCTCTCTGCTGTGTTGTATTTCCAGCAGACATCCGGTAAATTGAAGTCCCCCATGAGAACAAGGGCTAGCGATTGTGAGACTTCTGCCAGTCCCTTGTAGAATGCTTCATCTGCCTCTTTTTCCTGGTTGGGTGGTCTATAACAGACTCACAGCAGGATATCTGCCTTGTTGGCCTTCCCCCTCATCCTTACCCATAAGCACTCGACTTGGTCATCACAGTTGTTGAGCTCTATACAATCGAAACACTCCCTAACACACAGAGCCACCCCACCGCCTCTCCTTCCTTGCCTATCCCTTCTGAAGAGCTTATAGCCATCCATTGCAGCACTCCAGTCATGAGAGTCATCCCACCATGTTTCTGTGATGAGAACTAAGTCATAGTTGTCCCGCTGCACAATGGCTTCCAGCTCCTCCAGTTTGCTGCCTATGCTGTGTGCTTTGGTATAGATGCACTTTGGTGTAGATGCACTTGAGCTCAGCTATCAATTTCACCCCCAACATTGGCATGCCATCCGTAGGGTCATCTCTAGTGAGCCTGGTTTTATCCCCTTCCCCCTTTGCACCTAGTTTAAAGCCCTCTCTATGAGGTCTGCCAACTCATAAGCGAGAATCCTTTTCCCCCTTGGATATAGCTGAACTCCATCTGCTGCCAGCAGGCCCAGTGCTGTGTAAACCTCCCCATGGTCAAAAACCACAAAATTCCGCCGACGGCACCAGCCTCTGAGCCACATGTTAACCAGGTGTGTTTTGCTATTCCTTTCAGTGTTCCTCCCTGCCACTGAAGGGATTGACAAAAACACTACCTGTGCTCCTGATCCTTCAACCAGTCACCCCAGCACTCTGAAGTCCCTTTTAATTGCTTTTAGACTTCTTTGCGCAACCTTCTCACTGCCAACCTGTATAACCAACAGCAGGTAGCAATCAGTGGGCCTTACCAGACCAGGGAGTTTCCTAGTAACATCTCTCACCCGGGCCCCAGGGATGCAGCAGACTTCCCTGTGGGTTGGGTCTGGTTGGCATATTGGGCCCTCTGTACCCCTCAGAAGGGAGTCACCTATGACAATTACTCTCCTTTTTTTCTTAACAGAGGAAGTTTTAATGCATGGGGCTGACTCATCCTAGACAACCCCCTGAATGGACTTTCATCAATATCCTCACGTTCCTGTCCCTCAAGTTCCAGAGCCCCATATCTGTTGTGTAAGGGCAGCTGAGAAGGTCAGGGAGGCCGGGAGGGGATTCGCCTGCCACCCCGAGCAGGGACCTGCTTCCATTCCCCCTCATCTCTTAGGTCCTCTCCTTCTGCCTGACAGCAAGAGGGCAGGGGATCCCCTGCTGCTTGTGGAGCCTCCACCTGCTGCCTCTGCCTCAGGGACGGCAGGGTGTGGCTCCACCAATCTGTCTCCCTCTCACACTCCCTGATGCTCCTCAGCCTCTCCACTGCCTCTTTCGGCTCTGCCACCAGGCTGAGCAGATCATTCACCTGGTCACACCACACACAGGTGTTGTCTCTGCTGCCCTCCAGCACAAGTGACAGGCTCAGGCACTCCCTGCAGCCAGACACCTGGACAGCCGCGTGCTTGAGTGGGAGCTCTGTCTGGGTCACCACATTCCTTCTGGCCACGGCTTTCAGCCCAGTGGAGACCATAGCTGGGCCTCTTCTGAGAAGGCGATGACGACTCATCGAGAGATTCTCTAGTGCCGGCGGGGACTGCGCCCTGCCCGCACGCCTTCCCTGCGTGAACTGACGCGCCGCGCTCCGGGTCGCTCACGCTCCCTGGGGCTGCTCTTGTGCGTGAGGGGCTTTGGCCACCGCCGCTCTTATCCCCGCCCATGCTGAGTCAGAGCTGCCGCTCGCCAGGACCCCACTCTGCCGGCTCGGGGGGCGGAGGGGAGGGACTGGGGCACCCTCTCTCTCCCTGCGCTTTCGCCTTCGCGTTTTTGTCGCTTTAGGAAGGGTCCCCCGGCGCGATCCTCTGCTCCGGAGCCCTTCGCCTCGGTGGCTTCGCCAAAATTGACTGCCTCTGTTTTGGAAGCACTGTCCTCTGTTTTGAAGCGCTGACAAACTCTCAAATGGATGGCTAAAATGACCCCTCTCTAAGCTGAAGACAGAGAAAAGTCATTCTGAGGGATTTTGATCTCTAATGTGTGAAAGCAAGAAGAATTACAAATTTTACATTTAGAGCAGATGACTTTCCATTCTGTTTTCTTTTAATAGTTCATCATGTGAACAGGAATAAATCCTACTGTTTGCTTTGTCCTATGGACAACAGATAAAACCCAATGATTTAAATAATTATATTAACCGAACTTTGCATATTATTCAATTTGTCTTAAGTCATCCTATCACAGGTAATATACATAGCAGTGCATTCAAAGACGAACGACAAGGAACTGGTGCCTTTTCTATAGGCTTCTAATCAGGGTTTGGTTGCTGATAAATCTGGCAGAAAAACATGTTTGTAAAAGGTAGATATGATCTTGAAGAGGCAAATAAACACCTGATAGGATTTTCAAAAGTACAGAGGTTTAACCATGACTTAAAACGGTGTTAACTGAATATGTATATGCTTTTGCAAATCCAATTAGCAGCCTATTTACATACCCTGCCTGCAGTTTGAATGCCTGACTGTGGTACCACTAAGTGTCATGGGGGATGATGCTGAGGTGACTTCTGCTACCATCTAAGCAATAACCTTCCTGAATCTAGTTCCATGGAACTACCATAGATGATGTCTGCTTCATCTTACGTGTAGTTGCTCACCACACTGTGGAGAAATTGGCAGATGAGTTGTCAGACCATTCACACACTGGTATTAAACAATTTTCCATGGCTTTAATCTTTTAAGGTTATTCAGGTTTCCATAGGATTCAGGACAGGTGAAACAAGAAGGATTCTAAACTGCAAGGTCAGTCCTAAACTAAGAATTTTATTTTCCTATATACTCTTTTACAAAGCTGCACTGATCCAGTGTCTCCAGGCAGGATGTGTCTTTGATGACCAATCTTATTCGCCAGCAGCATGAGAGGGTGCAATGTTCAGCATACAAAATTCCTGGTTGCGTTATACAGGTTGTATTGGGTTTGCGTGGCAAGGTTTGGGGTGGGGGGGGGCTGCAGGGGTGGCTTCTGTGAGAAGCTGCTAGAAGCTTCCCCTGTGTCTGATAGAGCCAGTGCCAGCCAGCTCCAAGAGGGACCCATCGCTTGCCAAGGCTGAGCCAATCAGTGACGGTGGTAGCGCCTCTGTGATAACATATTTAAAAAGGGGAAAAAACTGCTGTGCAACAGCAGCTGGGAGAGAGGAGAGAGAATATGTGAGAGAAACAACTCTGCAGACACCAAGGTCAGTGAGGAAGGAGGGGGAGGAGGTGCTCCAGGTGCTGGAGCAGAGATTCCCCTGCAGCCTGTGGTGAAGACCATGGTGAGGCAGGCTGCCCCCCTGCAGCCCATGGAGGTACATGGTGAAGCAGATATCCACCTGCAACCTGTGGAGGACCCCACGCCAAAGCAGGTGGATGCCCAAAGGAGGCTGTGACCCCGTGGGAGGCCCGCGCTGGAGAAAGCTCCTGGCAGGACCTGTGGAGAGAGGAGCCCACGCTGGAGCAGGTTTGCTGGCAGGACTTGTGACCCTGTGGGAGACCCATGCTGGAGCAGCCTGTTCCTGAAAAACTGCACCCTGTGGGAGGGGCCCAGGATGGAGCAGTTCGTGAAGAACTGCAGCCTGTGGGAAGTACTCACGTTGGAGAAGTTGGTGGAGGACTGTCTCCCGTGGGAGGGACCACACGCTGGGGCAGGGGAAGAATGTGAGGAGTCCTCCCCCTGAGGAGGAAGGAGTGGCAGAAACAATATGTGATGAACTGACCGCAACCCCCATTCCACATCCCCCTGTGCTGCTTGAGGGGAGGAGTTAGAGAAATTGGGAACAAAGTTGAGCTTGGGAAGAAGGGAGGAGTCGGGGGGAAGATGTTTTAAGATTTAGTTTTATTTCTCATTATCCTACTCTGATTTTGATTGGCAATAAATTAAATTAATTTCCCCAAGTTGAGTCTGTTTTGCCCATGATGGTAATTGCTGAATGATCTCTCCCTGCCCTTATCTTGACCCACAAGCTTCTCGTGATATTTTCTGTCCCCTGTCAAGCTGAGGAGGGGAGTGATAGAGTGGCTTTGGTGGACACCTGGCATCTAGCCAAGGTCAACCCACCACAACAGGAATGAAAGGAAGGAAGAGCTGTGTAACTGGCCAGTCTTTGGGCATACTAAACCACAGCAGTGCCCCTGGGCTAGGTTACTGGTAGATCAGACACTTCACAGAGCATTTCCTTCTACTGCCTTTTTTATCACATTGTGGAGGATGGTTCATTCCAGTGGCCCGTGAGCAAAAGAGGGTCATAAGAACTTCATGTCCTTGTTGCATTAACACCCGTGTATCTGAATATCCTGGTCATGGCCTGATTGGAGCTAAAGGACTGAGGTGACCCTAAGCTTTAAAAAGAGTGCCAGAGGACTGGGAAAGCACTCTAATGCACTTCCTCTAGCTTATCCGGTTATGACTACTCTAGCACAATAGTGTTCAGTGAAATACAACCCTCCTTTATATTTCTGTGATTATTATACAAGCCTGCTTTCCATCTCCCTTGCTTGCAATACATTTTTTTCAAATTTACAGTAAAATCTAGTTAATATGCATTACATTTTTGCATCTTAAAAGGATATTAGGATGACACACGTCTGAAATAATTCAATAGTTTTATAATAGGTTTGTATCATCCATTGCTATTTAAGGCATTAAAAAATGCATTGTTTATCTCAGCAAGCACACCACTTACCCTCAGCATAGGGCCATTCTGGAACACATGGGGTTTGTCACAAACTACACAGTATTCATTCAACACTGGTATCCGCTGCTCAGCAAATTCAATAGTCTGAGAACAATGAAAATGAGAAAAACAACATCTGCTTAAAAATAATTAACAGTCAGCTCATGTTCCACAGTGTTTCATAAATGGGCAAGATATGAAATCTTACCTGCACAAGAAAGCCACGGTCTTGTACCAGAATACATTTTGCACCATAATTTTGCTGCAAGGAAAAAGTTCAGGCAACTTCAGTGTTGGTAGACTAATTATAAGTAAATGGTAAAACATTTGTATCTTTTGCATGCAAATATGTTAAACAATATTTGCATCTAAAAAGATCTTTCATTTGCATAAATCAACCATTACAAATAATCAATCCTTTTATTGTTTGCTGAGTGTGGGGTAGATTTTTAGCATTTCTTTTTAGTTCTTAAATCTGATGAGGTTTAGTATCTCAGCATCTCAGAACCTTTAATCTCAAATGGAAACACCAGTGCCTTCATTCTAATAAAATGACATTTGGTAACTTCCTTTAAATTTTAACTGTGTATTGTCTGTCCAAATATGGGCTATATGTTTAGGACTGAATGAATAATTTAACTCTCAGAACAGCTGAAAATCTTTTTCTTTTATATATTTACTAAGATCTCACTTCTGTGAGCACCACACTGACAGACCTCTCTGCTCAGATCCCACTCAGATTCTTTCTGCCTTTTTATTTCAACGTATAACAAATAAATTAGAAGGAACTTTTGTTATAGGAGACACTAAGTTGCAAAAGTCCCTCTGGGCTGATATCTATTTCAGCCAAGCCTTGTTTTGAATGAGTCAGATCAGCTCCATTTACAGCTTTTTGGGGTTTTGTTTTTGTTTATAGTCTTATTTCCTTTCATTTCTCTAACTGCTTATTTGGGAAACTTTTCCCTTTTTTCTCCTGGGAAATAATCCTCCTATTTGTATTCATATATGAGATTCAAATATTTAAGATGAGAACTGAAGAGAAATTAGGGTCCTGATTCATTGCTTCCACATTCCACTGACTTCAAATCGCAGTTAGACACCCAGGTTACCCATATATCTGGTGCCTGCATGTAAAATGTGAAATAGACTCTTGATGCCATTCTGCTAACATCAGTCAAACTGCATCTGACCATGTATGTGATGGTTTTCCCGCAAATTAAATGCATTATAGCAATAAATCACTGGTAGTTTTTATAGACTGTCAAGCAGGGCTTGTATTTTTTCCATATCAGCTGATAACATCAGTAAGAAAACCACTTAGTCAACTCTTCATTATCTTATAAAAACCAATGAGACTTTTTGTATTAACTTCAGAAGAGAAAAGTCTGCTAAGTTAAGACATTCTTTGCTGATTCAGAAAAAAATGAATCTCTAAACCGTGACAAGTAAAAAGTGTATTGGCTCACCTTAAATTAATTTTGCTGTGCACATTACAGGAACCAACCACACAGCATGTATATAAAATATTTTATGATAGTATATAACTTCTTTTAGATTTGATGAGTGTCCTGGTTTCAGCCAGGGTAGAGTTAATTTTCTGCACAGAAGCTAGCGTGGGGCTATGTTTTGGATTTGGGATGAGAAAATGTTGATAACGTACTGATGTTTTGAGCTGTTGCTAAGTAGTCAAGGATAGTCCAGCTTCTCGTGCTGGCCTGCTAGCAAGAAGGCTGAGGGTGCATGGGAAGCTGGGAGGGGACACAGCCAGGACAGCTGACCCAGGCTGGCCAAAGAGATATTCCATACCATATGACGTCATGCTCAGTATATAAAGCTGGGACGAAGAAGAAGGAAGGGGTGGAGGGATGTTCGGAGTGATGGCGTCTGTCTTCCCAAGAAACCATTACGCGTGATGCAGCTCTGCTTCCTTGGAGATGGCTGAACCCCTGCCTGCCCATGGGGAGTAGTGAATGAATTCCCTGTTTTGCTCTGCTTGCGTGTGCGGCTTTTGCTTTACTTATTAAACTGTCTTTATCTCAAACCATGAGTTTCCTCACTTTTACTCTTCTGATTCTCTCCCCCATCCCACCGTGGGGGAGTGAGGGAGCAGCTGCGTGGTGCTTAGTTGCCTGCTGGGGCTAAACCACGACAATGAGTATAGCTCACAGCTTATTAAACTAATTTACCATGAGACATAACACACTCACTGTAACTTCATTATTCAGAATACACGATTTTGAATATATGTATGGTATTTCAAGCAAGAATCAGCTTTTGCATGCTGAGAACATCAAGGTACCACCAGGCTAAGGGAGTGGAGAGGACTGTCTCCTAAGTGTCTCTCCTCAGGTCTAACACAGAAAACAGACCAGTGCCTTGAAAGAGTGCAGACAGACCCGCTCTTTCCTCTACAGTATAAAAGACATCTTTTAAGAAGCAGAGGCAGAAGAATTCAGTTTGAGCTCTCTCCCTTAAATTTAAGAATATGTGCAACCCTTTGTTTTCCCAATTGATCATGTCTCTGGGGAAAGAAAGGGGGGCAGTGTGGGCCTAATTCCTTCCCTAACCTCCGGCTGCCACCAGTGCTTTTGAAGGTTAAACCTTTCACAAAGCACAAATGTGCAAGAGGTGAACCGAATCATGACTGCATTCCTTCCAGTATGATGATGATCACAGCTTAAAAGAGCAGAAGGAGAGGTGACTTGGCACCCGAACGAGCCAACGGACAGTTGCTTCCCCCATGAAGCAAACAGGGAAACGGGAAGAGATTTGTGTGACCAAGCCAATTTTGCAGCACAGAAGCTCACACTCTCCCTTCTTCCTGCAGCAACAAAGGAGGCGGGGAAGGAAGTGGATGATTGAACTTTTCCCATGGCTAGCTGCTGTACATTGAGCTGTATTCAATGTGAGATGTAAAATCTCTGTCTTGACCTAAGCAAATTCTGGTTTTATAACTTAAATATATGTGCATGCACAGTTGTTTAAATCCTCCTTAAAAAGCTGACTCCATTGCTCTTGTTTTCCAATATATTCAGTATATACGACATATTCACTAACAAACATATGTCCTAAGTATTAATGCTTTTGCATAATAAGCATAATAGTACATTTGGAAAATAATAGGAAGGAAAATGAGCTGAATAAAAAAATTATTACGCACAGCAGCTTGTGAAGGTGATGATGAAGATGATGTTAAGATACCAATAAGCCCTGAGGTAAGAGGGAGACTCCTGCCCTCTGCTATGATGGACTCCTTGAAAGGCTCCATTTTGGATGATTTAGGGACATTGGAGTAAGTCTTGCTGAGTAACTTGTGATTCTTCAATCCATCCAATTCTTCCATTCTAAGATTACTGGAGTAGGACCTGCTTAAAAGTTTGTGGGGCTTCAAGGTGCTGTTGTGCTCACATCGAGGGTCCCCAGAACACGACCTACTTAATAGCTTATGGGGCTTTAAAGTGATGCACTCCTCCTGCTTGACGGCTGAAGAGCAAGAACGGTTCAACGGTTTGTGCGATTTAATAGCTATTGTCTGTTCAGCCCTAGGGTCACTCGATAATAAGCGGCAAAAAGTTCTGTGAGATTTTGTGGCGCACACATCCTCTGCCTTAACTGTGCTAGAGTAAGTCTTTCTCAGTAGCTTGTGAGTTTTGGAGATCCCATCCTGTTGTGACTTCAGTTTTGATTTATTTTTACCACAGCCAGGTAGAGGATAACTTGGCGACCTTAAAAATAAAGAAGGGGAAGCTGTAGTTGGAGAATAATCAGTCTTGTGCAAATCAAACACATAAGTCCAGACATATGTACAAATTTTTAAGTGCCACCTGTCTTTATGTATTTGACTAGTGATAAACACAGCCCAACATTAAAAAAATGAACAATTGTACGTAGGACTAATTTCCCAATACCAAATAGACCTCTTACTCCTATTTATACACAAGAAAAGATGACTAACTATTTAAGACAAATTCTATGTCCAGATCCAATGGAAGATATAATGAGCAGTGAAACTTGCAGGCAGTAAATCAAATTTAATTCATCTGAAATGAACATTTTTTAAAAAAACACAATAAACTGGGTGCTTTGTAGAAGACAATTTGATGCCCTTCTCTCCTGTTTTAGACAAATTCTAGCTCTTTAACACTAGAAATGAGAATGTGAGGGACCTAAATTATGAATGCAGAAAGTAAAGAACAAAAGTTTTTTATGAAACAACATTCACACGAACTGTCACATTTCTATAAGGTTCACATTCACCTGTCCTTGCAAAGCTAGAACCAGTATCAGGTATACTGAATAATTTTTCTACACTTTATAATCAACCTTAATCTTTGGAGTATTTTTTGGTCTTCAGTCAAATAGAAAAGACATGAAAGCCCAAGGGGAGAGGCTGACAGGTTTCACCACCCAGTTAGCAATTGGTGACAGTGGAAAATGCACGTAGAGGTTGCTGACTCACTGTTACAGTTGGCTCATTACCACCCTTGGGCAGACAGGAGGTAGGAATGGTGCTCCAGGGAGAGAGAGAGAGGGTCCCTGTGTTTGGGCTGAGTGGTCTTTGGACAGGCACTGCAGCAGCAGCCAAATCATGAGAAGAAAGATCAGACCGGCTTTTGTATGACCTTTCTGAATAAAACCAAATCCCAAATTACAGCCTGCTCTAGGCAATGGTGTGTGGCATGGTAAGCTTTCTACTTCAAACACCATCTTCCTCTTCTACCTTTGAAAAAACAAATAATCATTTACATTCCTCCCTTCATCAATGTGAGTGATCACTGTACTCCCTCTCTTTTTTTTATACATGGAATTTAGAATGGCAAAACTGGGAACTGGGTTTGTTCAGTCTGGAGAAGAGGAGGCTGAGGGGAGACCTCATCACTCTCTACAACTACCTGAAAGGGAGTTGTGGTGATGTGGGTGTTGGTGCCTTCTCCCAAGTAACTAGCGATAGGACAAGAGGAAATGGCCTCAAGTTGCGCCAGGGGAGGTTTAGATTGGATATTAGGAAAAATTTCTTTACAGAGAGAGCGGTCAAGCATTGGAACAGGCTGCCCAGGGAGGTGGTGGAGTCGCCATCTCTGGAAGTGTTCAAAAAATGTGTGGACGTGGCACTTCAGGACATGGTTTAGGGAACATGGTGGTGTTGGATTGATGGTTGGACTTGATGATCTTAAAGGTCTTTTCCAACCTTAATGATTCTGTGATTCTGTGAAAATTCATCAAAAAGAAGGAATGTTCAAAGAAGCATTCAATTCAAATGTACAGAAGGGGTGATCTGTCCACCCTTCATAAGCAGGAAAACACGCTAGAGTAAATAGTCACATTCTTGAAAGAGGTAAAATTTGTAAAATTGATTTGTAAATAAATTTGTAAAATTGATTTTACAGACACTTAAGAGTATGAATAACTGACAGAAGTCATAATAAATGAACTATTCACAAACTACTTGTTATATTTTTAATGCCTTTGTTCTTTGAAATTCTGTGCCTGCATTTCAGAAGTGGTAAACATTCATCTACTCAAACAGTGGAGAGGGGTGGGTGCTCAGCAGCTCTAAAGATCAGTCTTTCATTAATGACCATTTGAGTTTTAAAAAAATAAAAAAATACACAGATGTGGAAATAACAGCTAGACAAACACAAAATTATATATAAAAACATATATAATATATATATTATTGCTATTCAAGTAACAGTCAAATGCTACCAAGCTAGTAAAATACAAATACAACCAAGTTAAGCAATATCAAATGAATTATTTCCAATTCTTGACGAATCATGGCTGTTTCAGAGAGCAGGGCACTGAAATGCTCTGCCTTCAAAAAGTCTTAGAAGTTGCAATAGTACCTAGTTCACTTTTGATGTCATGCAAGGCAAGGACTGGAAAGCTATGAGGTAAGATATAAACAGAGCACTTCTCTATGGAGAAAAGTCAACATTTCATCTTTTGAAGTCTCCTGTGGATTTTTAACAGGATATGGTGGTAACAGCTCATTTTCCTTGCTATTACCTGCACAATGTAGAAAAGATGTGCAGAGGGGATTTCACCTTTTTGTCAGACACCTTCTTATTGTGCGTACAATTAGATTTCTCTTTGCTGTTCTTCCACTGTTGTGTAACAAATGTCTGCATGATTCTGCAAATTAAGAAAGAAAAAAGATTTTCTTATCCTAGCCCAGACATACTCACTTTAATACTAGGGTCTCAGTTCATCACATACATAGGCGACATGATGCAATGTCCTCAGACAGTTTCTCTGTCACATATGTGGACTGACGATTGGGTGCTTAAGCTCCTTAAAAATGCTTTTTTTCCCCACATAAAGCTAATTCACATGGAACTCTTATTGACAATACAGTTTGTGTAAACAAGCACTGCAAGACATATAATTATGCCTCTCATGGAGACCTAGAGACAAACTGATTCAAAGGCATTCTGTCCAACTATAGGCATCTGTCTCTCCAGTGACTACAGAGGTAGGCTACAGCACCCACACTACTCAAGTAGGAGCATATTCTCCTAAAGCACAAACATGAAGGTAAGGATGTTGAATATTACACTACACAAAGGGATTTACAGAGAAGACAGAGCCAGAAACTTCTGAGACGCACAGCAAAAGGCAGTGGTCACAAGTTGTAGCAAGTGAAGCTAAAAAACATAAAGGCTATAAAAAAAACATCCACAGAAGAGTGTATAAGTACATGTATTGGGTTTGCGTGGCAAGGTTTTGGTAGCAGGGGGGCTGCAGGGGTGGCTTCTGTGAGAAGCTGCTAGAAGCTTCCCCTGTGTCCGATAGAGCCAACGCCAGCCGGCTCCAAGACAGACCCGCTGTTGGCCAAGGCTGAGCCAATCAGTGGTGGTGGTAGCACCTCTGTGATAACATATTTAAGGGGGAAAAAACCCAGCAACAGCAACTGCAGCCAGAGAGAGGAGTGAGAATATGTGAGAAAAACAACTCTGCAGACACCAAGGTCAGTGAAGAAGGAGGGGGAGGAGGTGCTCCAGGCGCTGGAGCAGAGATTCCCCTGCAGCCTGTGGTGAAGACCATGGTGAGGCAGGCTGTCCTCCTGCAGCCCGTGGAGGACCCCACACCGGAGCAGGTGCATGCCCAAAGGAGTCTGTGACCCCGTGGGAAGCCTGCACTGGAGCAGGCTCCTGGCAGGACCTGTGGCCACATGGAGAGAGGAGCCTATGAGTGATAAAGTTGAAGTGGAAGTTGGTATGGTCTATATAAAAAATTTACTGACTCTTCAAAGATGAATATCCTGTTGTACACAGCCATGAGGAGCCACAGGGTTCATAGGTATTCTGACTTCCGCTCAACTGTGAATTATGCAGATATGTACCTAAATATCTTATGGGAAACTTTGGCAATTACCCAGTGCACAAATCAGAGACAGTGTAAGTACTAAAATGTTTTAAGAGACTTTTCAATCCTGAGAAGTTTTTTACTTTTTTTCTTCCAAGTCATGTACCATAGAGATTTTAATAACATTGCTACATTTGTATGATTATGAAAATGCTGAACTGAATTTCTTGAAACACCAAAAAGCAAAAGATTTTTTTTTATTAAGGGATTCTTACTGTTGTAAGGGTCAGATATTCCACATACACAAGCATATCTGAAAAGATGACTCAGCAAAATGTTATTAAATTGAATTGTACCATGAACACATGAAACTGCTAATTTTTTCAACTTTTCTTCCCTCTTGTCCTCAAAACATGGATGGCCTAATTACTGTGGTCCTAGAGGCCACCATGAAAGCATGGCCCCCTTAGGGTATGCATGATACTAAAAAAGATTCCTGCTCCAGAGGCTTCACAGTCTAAGCAAAAACATGAACTTGAACACTCCTAGCTGCAGTCTTTTTGGACTTTTGTAGCTTACTTCCTACAGGCAGTAAAGTAACAGAAAACCCTGACAGGCAGCACAAATCAAGATCTCTCCAACAACTATCAAAACTGAACTTAAAAAGGCAAAACCTGTAATTTCTTATTTAAAGAAAAACAAGTTCAAAACACTTTGATCCAACTAACCTGACAACCTGTGAATTTTATCCTACTTTGACGTGGTCTGGGAACTAAGAGTGTAATATTTACTTAAAAACAGGGGTTTACATTTTTTCAGACTTACTTTTTCAGCTGATGTCCCAGCCCAAATCTTTCTTTAGTAGAGATCTGAAATACATCCACAGTTGGCACTACGGAAAAAGGAGATATTGTTGACATATGAACTTAAAGCAATAATCAAGAACTCGTGACCATACAAGTCATATTTAAGGACTCTGTTCTATCTGCACCTTTACTATAGGCAATGCCACTGAAGCAATGGTGAAAGCAGACATGTCATCTAAGTCTATGAAGAAATGAATGGTCATTTTTGGAATATTAGCCAATATAATTTGTAATTTTATAAATTAATATTTTAGAAATTGAATTCCCCAAAACGTATACCTTCTCGCTAACTTTAATTACATATTTTTTTTTTTAATATTACAGAAGTATTAGAGAGCAGCATCAGATTAAATGTATCTGGACTTGTAATTCATCTCCTTTAATCTCTTAAACTTTCTTCCAAGTAAGTAGTCTTTACACACTACAGTTCCTGTGACTATGAAGAAAACCTGGAGTGGAATAAACAGAATTAACTAATATCTGGGTTTTCTGAGGGCGTTTTAATACAAGATTCATAATCATCATCTAAGTGCCTGATGTATGAATTCCAGTGGCCAAGGATTACCCTGAATTTTCCTCAAGACCCATCTTAATGTTGGTATATCCATATTCATCTGTCAGAAAATTGAAAGTGTAAGGGGAAAGGGCTAGAAATTAGCTCCTGGTGTTACTAAAATCCTTTAATAACATTTACTAGACTGGAAGTGGCAGATGGAATCCAGCACTTGTTGAGAGAGTCTCAGGTCCTCGAGGCAGGACAACAGCCAACACATATTACAAGCACAAATAGACCTTATACTTTGTTTTACATAAGGAAGTAATGACTATAGTAAAATAAAAAGGAATGAAAAGAAAAAAACTGGGGTCAGTTCAAATTTCATAAGAAAAAGAAAATCCGTATTTTAAAATCTATATTATTCTGATCACTCAGAAAACCAGATTTTATTCAGAACGTCAAAGTTTATCCTTTAATTTCACTTTAATAAATTAATTTAAAAAAAATTACAATATATATGTAAGCTAGCCATCCAAGTTCACTTAGTTCAAAGCACTGTAGATACCCTTCCTCTAATGTTATTATTCAAATATATTCTCATCTTTTAAAGACAAACTGATGAATTTTTCAAAAGGGATAAATGATTTTATTAGGGGTAGCAACATCTTTAGATTGGCAAATCTAGGACACATGGTAGGGGGAAGAATATTTTCAATGAGAATAATCATACCTAGATCAGAAATCTAAAAATCTGACATTTAGACAACAATTGTTGTCTAAGCTCTACAGCCAGAGGAGACAACCTGGTACCTCCAAAGGCTGATTCATCCTAATGCAAGACAGGTTGCTAAAGCACATGAGAGAAACTGCCCAAAAGTACAGAAATGAGATAAGGTATTAACTAGAAGAATGACTATCCAAAATCAGGATATTAAACAGCTACAATGTGGTCTGTATAATGATATATATGAAGAATCATAGAATGGTTTGGGTTGGAAAGGACCTTAAAGATCATCTAGTTCCAACCCCCCTGCCATGGGCAAGGACACCTTCCACTAGATCAGGTTGCTCAAAGCCTCATCCAACCGGGCCTTGAACACTTCCAGGGATGGGGCATCCACAACTTCTCTGGGCAACCTGTTCCAGTGTCTCACCACCCTCACAGTAAAGAATTTCTTCCTAATATCTAATCTAAATCTATCCTCTTTCGGTTTAAAAACATTACCCCTTGTCCTATCACTACACTCCCTGATAAAGAGTCCCTCCCCATCTTTACTGTAAGTCCCCTTTAAGTACTGGAAGGCTGCTATATGGTCTCCCTGGAGCCTTCTCTTCTCCAGGCTGAACAACCCCAACTCTCTCAGCCTGTCCTCATAGGGGAGGTGCTCCAGCCCCCGATCATCTTCGTGGCCCTCCTCTGGACCCACTCCAACAGGTCCATGCCTTTCTTATGCTGGGGGCCCCAGAGCTAAATGCAGTATTCCAGGTGGGGTCTCACCAGAGCGGAGTAGAGGGGCAGAATCACCTCCCTTGACCTGCTGGCCACACTTCTTGTGATGCAGCCCAGGATGCGATTAGCTTTCTGGGCTGCAAGTGCACATTGCTGGGTCATGTTCAGCTCCTCATCCACTAATACCCCCAAGTCCTTCTCCGCAGGGCTGCTCTCAATCCATTCTCCGCCCAGCCTGCATTTGTGCTTGGGATTGCCCTGACCCAGGTGCACGACCCTGCACTTGGCCTTGTTGAACTTCATAAGGTTCACAGGGGTACACCTCTCAAGCCTGTCAGGGTCCCTCTGGATGGCATCCCTTCCCTTCAGCGTGTCAACTGCACCACACAACTTGGTGTCATCGGTAAACTTGCTGAGGGTGCACTCAATCCCGCTGTCCATTTCACTGACAAAGATGTTAAACAGCGCCAGTCCCAATACTGACCCCTGAGGAATGCCACTCATCACTGGTCTCCACTTAGACATTGAGCTGTTGACCACAACTCTTTAAGTGTGACCATCCAGTCAATTTCTTATCCACTGTCCTTGTTTAGGCTGGGATAGAGTTAATTTTCTTCCTGATAGCTGGTATAGTGCTGCGTTTTGGATTTGGGATGAAAATAATGTTAATAACTGTATTGGGTCTGGCTGAGATGGAGTTAATTTTCCCCATAGCAGCCCTCATAGTGCTGTGCTTTGTACTGGTAGATTGTAGCGGACCGATATGCGGTTTCTGTCTTAAACATTTCACGGTTCCGAGGAACCCACACCTTTTTTGGTACAACGGCTCGAACATGTCTTGATATGGAGTGGACCCCAGAGAAGACCGGGATACCGGTTCCCACAGAGCAGAGATACGGTGCAGGCGCAATGACCAGTTCCTGCAGAGCAGAGATACAGTGGGAGGAGACACCAAGGCCTGCAGATGTGCCGTTGCCTGTTGCATCAGCCTGTTGCATCAGCATGAAGTTTCTTGGAATCAGCCTGTTGTATATGCATGAAGTGTCTTGGGATCAGATGGAGACTGTGGGACTCTGTATAAAAATGACACCATCAGAAGCGAAAATGGGGACCCCCACCACCAAGGAACATCAAGAGGACCAACGGGACACCGCTGGATCCACAGGTTGTGATATCTTCTTTGCGTGCTCTCTCTCTCTCTCTATCTCTTTGTCAAAGTATAAAAGACATGTTGCACAGAACTTGTTTGTTTAGTTGACCGAGAGTGAATCTTATGGACTGAATTGCAAGAAAATGGACAGGTGTTTGGCAACAGGAGGGAAACGGGCTAACGTTCTCCCACTGAATCGGACTGTCGGGACACTGCAGCTCCGTGGTGGTAGCTATTGCAACTAATTCTTTCTTTCTTTCCTTCCTTTCTTTTCTCTTTCTCTTGCATTTGCGAACCTGTTGTCAGGCAAATAAAGTTACCTGATGCTTGACTCCATTTTGAGTCTTAATTCTGTTCCCGAGAATACAAACAAAACCTCACTACAGTCTATGACCAGCACGCGACATAGATACAGTGCTCACACAGCATCAAGGCTGTCTCTCCAACATTTCCCCTTTCCCTCACCAGTAGGCTGGAGGTGGGCAAGATCTTGGGAGGGGACACAGCCAGGACAGCTGACCCAAACTGGCCCAAGGGATATTCCATACCATATGACATCATGCTCAGCAATAAAAGCTAAGAGAAAGGAGGAGGGGGGGGGCATTCATTTTTCCGACGTTTGTCTTCTGGAGTAACCGCTACACGTACTGAAGCCCTGCTTCCCAGGAAGTGGCTAAACATCGCCTGCTGATGGGAAGCAGAGAGTAAATCTTTTGTTTTCAAAACAAAATCTTTTTTGTTTCTGCATGTGGCCTTTGCTTTTTGCTTATTGAACTGCCTTTATCTTGACCCATGTCTTCAGCTATTTTTTTCCATCCTAATTTCTCCCCCCCGTCCTGTTGAGGAAGGGAGTGATAGAGCAGCATAGTGGCATCTGGCATCCAGCCAAGGTCAACCCACCACAATAACATACTGATGATTTTAGTTCATAGAATCATAGAATCTTTGGGTTGGAAGGGACCTTTTAAAGTCATCTAGTCCAACAGCTCCTGCAATAAGCTTAGTTGTTGCTAAGCAGTCCAGGACTGTCCAGCTTTTCATGCTGGCCTGCCAGAGACAAGGCGGGGGGTGCACAGGAAGCTGGGAGGGCACACAATCAGGACAGCTGACCCAAACTGGCCAAAGGGATATTCCATACCATACGACATCATGCTCAGTATATAAACTGGGGGAGTTGGCTGGGGAGGCGCCATGGCTCATGAACTAACTGGGCATTGGTCAGCAGGTGATTAGCTGTGCATCACTGGTTTTATATATTCTTTTATCATTATTATTATTCTTCCCCCCCCCGTCCTATTAAACTGTCTTTATCTCAACCCATGAGTTCTATTTTTTTTTTTCTGATTCTTTCCCCATCCCGCTGGGTGGGGAGGGTGAGCAAACAGCTGTGTAGTTGTTGTAGCTACCTGCTGGGTTAAACCACAACATCCACTGAGTGGTCCATCCGTCAAATCCATGTCTCTCCCATTTAAAGACGAGGATGTTGTGTGGGACAGTGTCAAATGCTTTGCACAAGTCCAGGTAGATGACACCAGTTGCTCTTCCCTTATCTATCAGCACTGTAGCCCCATCCAAATTTGTCAGACGCTACTTGCCCTTGGTTTCAGCCAGGGTAGAGTTAATTTTCTTCATAGAAGCTAGCGTGAGGCTATGTTTTGGATTTGGGATGAGAAAATGTTGATAAGGTGTTGATGTTTTGAGTTGTTGCTAAGTACTCAAGGACAGTCCAGCTTCTCGTGCTGGCCTGCAGCGAGCAGGCTGGGGGTGCACGGGAAGCTGGGAGGGGACACAGCTGGGACAGCTGACCCAGGCTGGCCAAAGAGATATTCCATACCATATAACGTCATGCTCAGTATATAAAGTTGGGACAAAGAAGAAGGAAGGGGTGGAGGGACGTTCGGCGTTATGGCGTCTGTCTTCCCAAGAAACCATTACGCGTGACGGAGCCCTGCTTCCCTGGAGATGGCTGAACACCTGCCTGCCCATGGGGAGTGGTGAACAAATTCCTTGCTTTGCTTTGCTTGCGTGCGCGGCTTTTGCTTTACTTATTAAACTGTCTTTATCTCAAACCATGAGTTTCCTCACTTTTACTCTTCCAATTCTCTCCCCCGTGCCACCGTGGGGGAGTGAGCGAGCGGCTGCGTGGTGCTTAGTTGCTGGCTGGGGCTAAACCACGACAGTCCTTTTTGGCGCCCAACGTGGGGCTCGAAGGGTTTGAGATAATGACAAGTTTGATTGGAATGTGCTAGATGATAGAATTTATAGCTGTTATTGCTGCTTAGCCATTAATTGCCAGGCCCCTGTGCTTGCCATGGGTTTGCCTTCCCTGCATGTATTAGCGTCCAGTGCTCGTTAGTGGCTGCTTTGTGCTTTCGCTGCTGCTGTACTGCTGATCGTCTGACTCTGCTGTGCCTGGGAAGATTCTGATAACAGCAATATGGCCTTGGGCCTGGGCTGGCAGATGGCCGGGGTAATGCTGGTTTTTTTCCTGTGTTGCTGTACTGAATAGGCTGGAACTCCACTGTGAACTCGAGTCGAAGGGACTGTGACCTGTGGGTGAGTCCATGTGGGAGCAGGACACCCCGAAGCGTCTGTGACCATGCGTAAGCCCATGCCAGGAGCAGGTATACCTCGAAGCATCTGTGGCCATGGTTGTGTCTGTGCTGCAGCAGGTATACCTCTGATGGGATTGTGGCACACGGATAAGTCCACGCTGAAGAAGGTACAGCTCGAAGCGTCTGTGGCTGTGGATAAGTCTATGTTGCAGCAGGTGCACCTTGAAGCATTATTGGTTGTGCATGAGGTCATGCTTGGAGCACCTCAAAGTGTGTGGCCATGGAGAAGCCCTCAACAGTGCAGGTATATTGCTGGAGGAACTGGAACTATGGGTAAGGCCACGTTGGAGCAGATTTATCTCTGGAGGTAGTGTGGCCTGTGGAGACGGCCGTTTTGGAGCAGGTGCACCTCGAAGTGACTGCAACTATGGATAAATCTATGCCGCAGCAGATATACCCCTGGAGACTGTGGCTCATGGAAGGGACTGCAGTCTGTGGATAAGTCCAAGCTGGAGCAGGGGCAAGGGGAGGAGTTCATTGCAATGTTAAACCCTATGGTCCAGTACAAAGGGCCCAGGGGTGGAGACTGTAATGGAAATACCTTTAAACTGTTGTAACCCATGATTTGAGTTGCATGTTATAGGAACTACTATAGCAGGAACCACCTGAACGAATGGAGGACAAGCCTTACAAGAAGCAGTGCCAGTGCAGCAGTGACCTGACCTGAGCTGGCTTTGGTGCCCAGTAACTCCATGCAACACCCCACCTCGCCTGTCCTGAGTGACCACCATAAGGGATGGAGCCCAAAGTCATGGACTAAATGAACTCAGCAGACATTTCACGGACATTTTGGAGGGAAGTCTATGGACTAAGGGGATGATAATCTGTGTATTATATTAAAGGATGGGAAGGGGTGGTGGTGGTTAATGAGGTTATATTGGATAGTGTGGTACCTGAGCATAACGTAAATGGTATGGAATAAGGGGTGGATAATGTCCTGGTTTCAGCCAGGGTAGAGTTAATTTTCTTCATAGAAGCTAGCGTGAGGCTATGTTTTGGATTTGGGATGAGAAAATGTTGATAAGGTGTTGATGTTTTGAGTTGTTGCTAAGTACTCAAGGACAGTCCAGCTTCTCGTGCTGGCCTGCAGCGAGCAGGCTGGGGGTGCACGGGAAGCTGGGAGGGGACACAGCTGGGACAGCTGACCCAGGCTGGCCAAAGAGATATTCCATACCATATAACGTCATGCTCAGTATATAAAGTTGGGACAAAGAAGAAGGAAGGGGTGGAGGGACGTTCGGCGTTATGGCGTCTGTCTTCCCAAGAAACCATTACGCGTGACGGAGCCCTGCTTCCCTGGAGATGGCTGAACACCTGCCTGCTGATGGGAAGTAGTGAATGAATTCCCTGTTTTGCTCTGCTTGTGTGCGCGGCTTTTGCTTTACCTATTAAACTGTCTTTATCTCAAACCATGAGTTTCCTCACTTTTACTCTTCCAATTCTCTCCCCCGTGCCACCGTGGGGGAGTGAGCGAGCGGCTGCGTGGTGCTTAGTTGCTGGCTGGGGCTAAACCACGACATTGGCTGTCACCAATCACCTCCTTATTTTCCATGTGCCTGAGCATAGTTTCCAGGAGGATCTGCTCCATGATCTTGCTGGGCAGAGAGGTGAGACTGACTGGCCCGTAGTTCCCCAGGTCTTCTTTTTTTCCCTTTTTAAAAATGGGGGCTATGTTTCCCCTTTTCCAGTCAGTGGGAACTTCACCGGACTGCCATGACTTCTGAAATATGATGGAGAGTGGTTTAGAAAATTCTTCCACCAGTTCTGTCAGGACCCATGGATGCATCTCATCAGGTCCCATCGACTCATGCACCTTCAGGTTTCTTAGATGGTCTTGAACCTGATCTCCTACAGTGGGCAGTTCTTCATTCTCCCAGTCTCTGCCTTTGCCTTCTGCGACTTGGGTGGTGTGGCTTGAGCACTTGCTGGTGAAGACTGAGGCAAGAAAGTCATTGAGTACCTCAGCCTTCTCCATATCCCAGGTAACCAAATCTCCTATTTCCTTCTGGAGAGGGCCCACATTCTCACTAGTCTTCCTTTTATCACCAACATACCTATAGAAGCTTGGAATATACTGCATTTCTGTTTCTTTTATCAATGAACAGAAAGTACTATAGGAGAAAAATATGTAGCATAAAGTTATGGCCCAGTAGTCTCAAAACAACATAAAATTAAGGGGGAAGAGGAATACACAGAGAAAAGGTTTTGTTAACACAAAAGATGGTGGATCTCATTGTCCTTTTCTGGTAAATAAACAAACATGGCTGCAACAGCAGCTGAGCTCATAAAACCAGTAGCAGTGAAGCACATGCCTCTGGCCCTGATCTTGCCTTTCTCAGTACTCAGGCACTCCAACAGTCAGTCAGCTGCAGGACTAGGAACTAAGCTTCCTGTTTTAACCTTGTTAATGGTGCAGAAGATATCTTGTTGTTACTTCTCATTTCACTAGATCATTTCTTAATGCACATTGCTCTTCACACTTCACTCTCTCATTTGCTGCACTTTTTTATTTTTTAAATTACATTGATAGAAGTATTCTGAATACTAACACTGCTACCTGCTATGGCAAATACATATTTTAATATCTGCATTTTTACAAAAAAGATTGAAGCAATAAAATACTGACAAAAAGACCAAAGTCAAGCAAAAAAAAAGAATGAATGATGTAACGAAATGCTTATTTGAATGAACAGAATATACCTTATAGTTAGAAACAGCAGACAACATATCCTATAAAAATAGCTTATTGGGACAGAATTTGCTAAATGTATTATGACTGGAAATATCTATTCATTTTCCAGAGGCAGAATTCTCCCACAAATACTCCCTGCCTGAACTGACAGCTTGCACTGGAAGCCTCCAAAGCCAGGCAAGTTATGATCCAAATTACACATAGTTCTGACTTTCCATTGTAAAAATATATCTGAAGTTGACTCTTGCATATGAATATTTCCAAACCTTCAATCTCAGTTGATTCTTCATGATTTTGACCATTTTTACTTTCATGAGAAAGTTCTACTATCATAACAACCAGAGAGTAGGATGCCAATATAACATTTAAAATTCTCATTCAAATTTAAAGATCCCCAGAGTTCAGAGAGTCATACAGAAATCAGAAGCTGGCAGGATAATTACCATTGCCCAATTCTTCGAAGGTGCATAAAAAAGGGCATATTAATGTGCTGCACAGATCTATGTATGTATACCTTATCAGTGATATCTGCATCTGTGAAGATGATCCCCGATTTCCAAAATTGGGAAATCACATATTAGAAACTGTCGATCTTTATTCCTTAACCCCTGGTTCCTAGGGGAAGCAGCTGCATTTCAAAGGATATCAAGAAAACAAGTTCCAAAACTCAACCTATGAAAGTTTAAACTAGATGCCCACATCATTATTGAGGGCCTAGCCATGCAAATATATGTAAGCATAATTTCAAACCAGTAGGATGGCTCTCAGCAGTAGATTTAAGCACATTCAGGGTCAAAGATTTGGCAGTGAATGAGTATCTATCACCTAGTACATGGCTCAGATTGAGACACCATACAAGGAACATGAAGAATACACAGGTGACTAACCTGGACCGTTTAAGTACTGTGTAAGCGAACAGTGCAATCGCACTATTATAGGCTCTGTGCGAATTACATCCCAAGCCACAGCGATCTCTTCCTAGTTCAAGATAAAAAGAAAACAACAGACACCATTAGCCATCATGAGGAACTGTTGCATTTTGTCAGTCTACCTTAGGGTTGTTATAAACACCATCCATCCATTTACCCAGTCGTGGAATATCTATTCCAACTTTAAACTTGAGAATTAGGACAAACTATTGCCTGCTGATGCCCCTAAGAGCAGTGTTAGACTGCTTCCAGTTCTTGAGCATGCTCATTTAAACTGAGCCCAGGTTTCTACACAACACTACATCTGCAGTGCAGGCAGACATGTTCCCACCTATCAAGAGATACGGTTTCAAAGCTGAGAAGCAAAGGAGCAAATAAAGATGGAAAGGAAACTCATCCCATAACATAGGGCAAAGGAAACATTTGCTCCTTCTTAAGACTGATTAAAATAATTCAAGGTATGATCAGATTTTCTTAAGTTTTAGAAGAGTCTGAACTTATGTGCTGTGCTGACCCGAGAATATGACATAACTGTGCAAAAGCTAATGATGCCCCTAAAAGCACTAGTTTTCATTCTGCATCTAGAGAACAGGAAGTTACTGCACAGATGAGGTGAGGTGTGAGTGTGGAGTTAATGACAGCATAACTGTTACAGAAGTCATGCTGCCAGTTCACAGCACCACTGTCCTGTCTCCTTTCCCACTCAAGCCTCCCCCTAATCAGCTGCAGATGCTGAGAAACACACAGGAAAGCTCCAGCCAAGGTCTTCCCTCGAGGACTCTATGAAGTGCTTTCACCTAACTAATGTCTAGGACAGCAAAAAGTATTTCATTTATATCAGTTAAAACATTTACCATTCACAAAGCATGTTTGGAAGGAAATACATATGCAGTAAATAAAAGCCTACAAAACATTTTAACAATGTGATCATAAAAGGAAAAGGAAACCTTTCCACTGAGTAGCAATCAATGTGACAGGCGCTTGTGAAGATCAAGCCTCTGAAAAAGGAACGTTTCAGTGGTTTTCTAGAGAGTCTGATGTGTAGCAGAATTAAATGGTTATTAATGTTCATTATGTAATCCTGTGATTAGATTACTTACATCAAGAAAGCTAACATCAATATGCAGATCAATATCTACATCATCAATGGCTCCATATTCCCTGAAAGGAAAGAATTACATTAGAGCTCTTTAAGATACTCCTCAGCCCAGAAGTACTTAGAAGATTTTATAAAGGATAATCTTGTCTGTAAAATCAGAATGGTGATAAAATACACATTTACATAGATTGGATCAATATTCCCAGCGGGTGACTGTCTGCTGCACTGAAACATTCTTTCAGTAGATCTTGCTTAAATAGGCTAAATCTTTTTTCTATCAATTCCCCCCACTACTCTCTCCATTGCTGCTATGTATTTTTGTCTCACATATTGCACAAATAAATCAAGAAAACAATAATGGTCACATGCTGCTCCTATTTATGACAAAAGAAAACCCTATTTATTTTTCAAAAGTATTTTAGGTTAACAGCCAGCAACTTAAGGAGGAGCTTAAGATAAATCATTGAAGACAAATACAACATAGCCTAGAGGGTGGCCTATTATACCTGTGGTATTGCTTCATACATTCAATAATTTGTTTGTCAAAACATAAAAATTGCCCTGTAATGTGCTTAAGGCAATAGTTACCTTATTTTATCTGTTACATGTAGTATTGTTGGAATCCCCAAGGTGCAGATTTAACTTATGTTCATAGGTGTTTCATTGCCATCTGAAATCTTACATTTAAAGTGTGACTTTTCGGCCTCTTATTTTCTGACTCATTCTGATTGCCCTCCCCCAACATACTTGAAGACTTTTGAAAAATAGGGCTAGAAAATACTCATTCATACCTAAATAAAAAATTAATTTCCTTTTCATTTAAATTACTTAAGTGGACAATTCTGTAAAAGTGCAATCACTCTCAATTTTTCACAAATTAGTTTCTAGTCAATAGGTTTCTGCTTTACACTGCATTTATATGCTTGTTCTCATGACTTCCATGTTTTTCTATTAAACTAGACTAAGACAGTGCACAGTAGCAGCTGTGCATAAATAAGTTAAGGCAATTTTGAAATACAAAAATATCTCCTAACAAAGTGGCCTCTCAGCCCATGGTAGGGCCCAGCTTGCACTGGAAATGGCTTGACCTCTTGTGAAATTTTTTGGAGGGAACCCCTTCCACCAAACCTCAGCATCCCAGTAGTTCTTTCTGGTAAGGTCAAACCCAAAGTCTCTCTCTAGATCAGACGCATCCACGCATGGCACACGTGGGGCAGGTGAACAGTTGACCAGGGTTGCATTACCTGGACACTTCCCAGACACTGTTATGGTTGCTCCAGAGTCTGCTCACCCAGACCCATACAGGCACTTGCTGACCTCCTACAGCTCACTGAAGACCTGACTTTGAAACAGTGAAATTCTCCACCTACTGAATGGCTTAGCCACTATGCTATACAGCAGTGGCCTCAGATTTTTTTGTAAATTTTCCAGAAGATCCAAAGAACAGATTGCTATGAACTCACAAGTAATATTTATGAATGCAGGCTGGTATTACTCACATGACCGAGATTCAAAAGGCTGTGTGAACTGGCATAATTTTATAAATTAAACAGAAACGTAGTTGAACTAACTACACAAAGAAATATTAGTGGAAGAAAGGATAAAAGTAAGTTACAACTGTGGAATTTCCATACTCACTGAAATCCCTTTTGCCCCCACTCCATTACCATCATAGAAAATTGATTTTAGACACATGATGCTGACTCTAGTTTTACTTTTCCAAGCTGAAAGGGAGAAAGAAATCATGGTTGCTTTCCAGCGCCTGAAGCTTATGATCTGTTGCCTACAATAGCTCCAAGAACACATCTTGATTTTGAAGCTCCCAGAGGTCCTTTGTCAATCAATGCATAAGAAAAGTAAATAGATACTGAAGAGTTTGGATCAGTCGGTCCAGAGGGCTTTCTCATGGCTTTGGTGGCCAGATTTCAAAGGGCAGTGGTGAAAAGCATGCAGGTATAGGAATTTCCCTTTTATATGTATAGTTGACTGACAGCAGAAGACTACTAAAAGAGGGTCAACTGTCTAGGAAATATGCATCTTGGTGGGTGTCACGGTCAGAAAGACTTGTTGCAGTCACAAAAGTGGAGCTGCAGGAGAGAGATTAAACTAAATGCTTAATGCTGTATTTGTCATTTCCAAGAATTTATGAATATTTTCAACTGCAACAGAGTGGAAAAAGCATGAAAGGTTTCCACATGCCAAAAGCAGCCATAGATGCTGTCCTGGTTTCAGCCAGGATAGAGCTGGTTTTCTTCACAGAAGCTAGTGTGAGACTGAGTTTTGGATTTGGGATGAGGAACTGTTGATAATGTGCTGATGTTTTGGGTTGTTGCTGAGCAGTCAAGGACAGTCCAGCTTCTTGTGCTGGCCTGCCAGCAAGCAGGCTGGGGGTGCACGGGAAGCTGGGAGGGGACACAGCCGGGACAGCTGACCCAGACTGGCCAAAGAGATATTCCCTACCATCCGACGTCATGCCCAGCACATAAACTGGAGTTGGCCGGGGGGCGGAAATCGCTGCTCGGGGATGGGCTGTCGATCACTGGGTGGTGAGCAATCACTGTATTGGGCATCACTTGTTCTTGTACATTCCTTTGTTGGTATTATCATTGTTGTTCCCTTCTTTCTTTCTGTCCTATTAAACCGTGTTTATCTCAGCCCACGAGGTTTTTCCTAATTCTCTCCCCCGTCCCACTGTGGAAGGGAGAGTGAGCGAGCGGCTGCGTGGTGCTTAGTTGCCGGCTGGGGCTAAACCACGACAGTCCTTTTTGGCGCCCAACGTGGGGCACGAGGCTTGAGATAATAACGGTTGCAGGTCACAATATCAGTTTATTTGATTTGCATCATGCTCTCGTCTTTGCTGTACATGTTAAGGATCGGTGTTGGTTTCTGCAGGCTGCTGTACTCTGCAATGATTAGTAATGTCTCGCCTGTGAATTTTGTTTTTAGAACACTGACCTTGAGCTTAATGTGGTATCATCTGAGCTCTGTACTAAAGCCGTTACTGTATTTTGGCTACTGTCTTGTGGAGACGATTAGCAATTATACTTCTGTCTCTGAAAGGCTTTTTATGGAGGAAATGCAGAATGGTACCTTTGCTACCCTCTATCATAACATTTCCTCCTTCATCACAATAATTTTTCCGTATTTTGAATACCCTTGGGTAGTTAAAATACCTCTATTGCTACTTCTGGGGAACATTGTTTCGGTTTTGTCTAAGGTTGGCAAGCAATTTAAGAATATCACCCGGAGATCTGCCCCAAGGCTGGATAGTTATGAATGGCAGGGTGTGTGGAACAGCATGGGCAAATGCCTGGGGCGGTGGGCACCTCCGGTGTTTTGGAACTTCACTCCCGAACAAGTGCAGAATCCTGATAAACTAGCAGAATATTTGGAAGAAGTATGCTGTCAGCCTGGCAGCTCCAAGGAGACACAAATCATTGCAATGTGCTGGGGCCTGGCCCATGCCTACCGAGCTCTATTTAACACTATGCAAAGGGGAGAGAGGCTCTCTGGGTCTGATGGCAATGTGGCAGGCACTGTGACTACTCCAACCCCTGTGGCAGGCACTGTGACTACTCCAACCCCTGCAACGGGCACTGTAGCTACTCAGACTGTTGCAGCTGAACCAGAGAACCAGCCCATCCCGGTATCAGTTGCCCCTGTACAAAAGAAGAAATCTTGGAAGTGGAAGTCAGCTCGTTTAGTAAGGGAGGAGGAAGATTCTGCTAAGAAGGAGCCAGAGGAAGAGAGTGAGGAGGCAGAGTGCTCTGAAGCAGGGCCATCACAAGGACAGAAGAGGGAAGAGAGCGAGTCATCGCTTGAAGAGGAGGAAGAGGAAGAACTCATAAAAGAGACGGTAACTACCCAATCTCTATCCCTGAGTGAATTGCGAGATATGAGAAAGGATTTCAGCCGTCGTCCAGGTGAGCACATTGTCACCTGGCTGCTCCGATGCTGGGATAATGGGGCCAGTAGCCTGGAATTAGAGGGTAGGGAAGCCAAGCAGCTGGGATCCCTTTCTAGGGAAGGGGGCATTGACAAAGCTATTGGAAAAGGTGCACGAGTCCTCAGCCTCTGGAGACGACTCCTGTCGGGTGTGAAGGAAAGGTATCCCTTCAAGGAAGATGTTCTATGTCACCCAGGCAAGTGGACCACCATGGAGAAAGGTATCCAGTACCTGAGGGAGCTAGCTGTGCTGGAAGTGATTTATGGTGACTTGGACAATGGACAATCATCCGAAGAGCCAGATGAAGTCAATTGCACGCAACCTATGTGGCGGAAGTTTGTACGGAGTGCACCATCATCATATGCCGACTCATTAGCAGTAATGGCCTGGAAAGACGGAGAGAGACCAACGGTGGATGAATTGGCTGGCCAGCTCCGGCAATACGAAGAAAGTCTCTCTTCCTCCCTACGGGCCTGCGTCTCTGCTGTAGAGAAACTGTCCCGGGAGTTCCGGCAATTCAAAGAGGATATGCCCTACCCTCCACCCGTACGGACCAGTGTCTCAGCCATTAGGAGTAAGCGCTCTTCTGCTCAAGAGAGAAGATATAGAGGATACACACCACGAGCTACCCTGTGGTTTCAATTGCGTGACTACGGAGAGGACATGAGGAGGTGGGACGGAAAACCTACCTCGACCCTAGAGGCACGAGTACGTGAGCTGCAAGGAAAAACAATTACAAAAGGGGGTTCAGGTTCCTCCAGAAAAATCGTCGCTCCACTTTCCAGTGGGCAGCTTCCCAGAAAGAATAGAAGAGCTGATCACACCTCTGATCCTCTTGAAGGGACTTCTGATTCCTATTTACAAGAAGTGGGTAACGAGTACTATGACCAGGATTAGAGGGGCCCTGCCTCCAGCCAGGTGGAGGAGAGGGACAACCGAGTTTATTGGACTGTGTGGATTAGATGGCCTCGCACATCAGACCCACAGGAATATAAGGCTTTAGTGGACACCGGTGCACAATGTACCCTGATGCCATCAAGCCATATAGGGGCAGAACCCATCTGTATTTCTGGAGTGACAGGGGGATCCCAACAGCTGACTGTGCTGGAGGCCGAAGTGAGCCTAACTGGGAATGAGTGGCAGAAGCACCCCATTGTGACTGGCCCGGAGGCTCCATGCATCCTGGGCATAGACTACCTCAGCAGAGGGTATTTCAAGGACCCAAAAGGGTACCGGTGGGCTTTTGGTATAGCTGCCTTGGAGATGGAAGAAATTAAACAGCTGTCCACCTTGCCTGGTCTCTCAGAGGACCCTTCTGTGGTGGGGTTGCTCAGGGTCAAAGAACAACAGGTGCCGATCGCTACCACAACAGTGCACCGGCAGCAATATCGCACCAACAGAGACTCCCTGATCCCCCATCCATGAGATGATTCGTCAGCTGGAGAGCCAAGGAGTGATCAGCAAGACTCGTTCACCCTTTAACAGCCCCATATGGCCAGTGTGAAAGTCTAACAGAGAGTGGAGACTGACAGTAGACTATCGTGGCCTGAATGAAGTCACGCCACCACTGAGCGCTGCCGTGCCGGACATGCTAGAACTTCAATATGAACTGGAGTCAAAGGCAGCCCAGTGGTACGCCACCACTGATATTGCTAACGCATTTTTCTCAATCCCTTTGGCGGCAGAGTGCAGGCCACAGTTTGCTTTCACTTGGAGGACTGT
Organism: Phaethon aethereus; assembly: GCF_964289735.1. NCBI lineage: Eukaryota > Metazoa > Chordata > Aves > Phaethontiformes > Phaethontidae > Phaethon > Phaethon aethereus. The sequence goes on from NC_138581.1 coordinate 13,429,982, forward strand.
CCAATACACCTGGAATCAACTGCCCCAGGGGTGGAAACACAGCCCTACCATTTGCCATGGGCTGATACAAACTGCACTGGAACAGGGTGAAGCTCCAGAGCATCTACAATACATTGATGACATCATCGTATGGGGCAACACAGCAGAAGAAGTTTTCGAGAAAGGGAAGAAAATAATTCAAGTCCTTCTGAAAGCTGGTTTTGCTATAAAACAAAGTAAAGTCAAGGGACCTGCACAAGAGATCCAGTTTTTAGGAATAAAATGGCAAGATGGATGTCGACAGATCCCAACGGATGTGATCAACAAAATAACAGCTATGTCTCCACCAACAAGCAAAAAAGAAACACAAGCATTTTTGGGCATTGTGGGTTTCTGGAGAATGCATATTCCAAATTACAGTCTGATTGTAAGCCCTCTTTATCAAGTGACCCGGAAGAAGAACGATTTTAAATGGGGCCCTGAGCAACGACAAGCCTTCGAACAAATCAAACAGGAGATAGTTCATGCCGTAGCCCTCGGGCCAGTCCGGGCAGGACAAGATGTTAAAAATGTGCTCTACACGGCAGCCGGGGAGAATGGCCCTACCTGGAGTCTCTGGCAGAAGGCACCAGGAGAGACTCGAGGTCGACCTCTAGGGTTTTGGAGTCGAGGATATAGGGGATCTGAGTCCCGCTATACTCCAACTGAAAAGGAGATATTGGCAGCATATGAAGGAGTTCGAGCTGCCTCAGAAGTGGTTGGTACTGAAGCACAGCTCCTCCTGGCACCCCGACTGCCGGTGCTGGGCTGGATGTTCAAAGGGAGGGTCCCCTCTACACATCATGCGACTGATGCTACGTGGAGTAAGTGGGTCGCGCTTATTACACAGCGGGCTCGAATAGGAAACCTTAATCGCCCGGGAATCTTGGAAGTGATCATGGACTGGCCAGAAGGCAAAGATTTTGGAATATCACCAGAAGAGGAGGTGGCGCGTGCTGAAGAGGCTCCACCATATAATGAACTGCCAGAGAATGAAAGGCAATATGCCCTGTTTACTGATGGGTCCTGTCGTATTGTAGGCAAACATCGAAGGTGGAAAGCTGCTGTATGGAGCCCTATACGACGAGTTGCAGAAGTGGCTGAAGGACAAGGTGAATCAAGTCAGTTTGCGGAGGTGAAAGCCATCCAGCTGGCTTTAGATATTGCTGAACGAGAAAAATGGCCAGTACTCTATCTTTATACTGACGCATGGATGGTAGCAAATGCTCTATGGGGGTGGCTACAGCAATGGAGGCAGAGCAACTGGCAACGCAGAGGCAAGCCCATCTGGGCTGCTGAATTGTGGCAAGATATTGCTGCCCGACTAGAGAATCTGGTCATAAAAGTACGCCATGTAGATGCTCACGTACCCAAGAGTCGGGCCACCGAAGAACATCAAAACAACCATCAGGTGGATCAGGCTGCTAAGATTGAAGTGGCTCAGGTGGATCTGGACTGGCAACATAAGGGTGAATTATTTATAGCTCGGTGGGCCCATGACACCTCAGGCCATCAGGGAAGAGATGCAACATATAGATGGGCTCGGGATCGAGGGGTGGACCTGACCATGGACGCTATTGCACAGGTTATCCATGAATGTGAAACGTGTGCTGCGATCAAACAAGCCAAGCGGTTAAAGCCCCTCTGGTATGAAGGACGATGGTTGAAATACAAATATGGGGAGGCCTGGCAGATTGACTATATCACACTTCCACAAACCCGCCAAGGCAAGCGCTATGTGCTTACCATGGTGGAAGCAACCACCGGATGGCTGGAAACATACCCTGTGCCCCATGCCACTGCCCGGAACACTATCCTGGGCCTTGAAAAGCAAGTCTTATGGCGACATGGCACCCCCGAAAGAATTGAGTCAGACAATGGGACTCATTTCCGAAACAACCTCATAGACACCTGGGCCAAAGAGCATGGCATTGAGTGGGTGTATCATATCCCCTATCATGCACCAGCTTCCAGAAAAATTGAACGATACAACGGACTGTTAAAGACTACACTGAGAGCAATGGGTGGTGGGACATTCAAACATTGGGATAAACATTTAGCCAAAGCCACCTGGTTAGTCAACGCTAGGGGATCTACTAATAGAGCCGGCCCTGCCCAATCAAAACTTCTACGTACTGTAGAAGGGGATAAGTCCCTGTGGTGCATGTGAGAAACATGCTGGGGAAGACAGTCTGGGTTACTCCTGCCTTAGGCAAAGGCAAACCCGTTCGTGGGATTGCCTTTGCCCAGGGACCTGGGTGCACTTGGTGGGTAATGCGGAAGGATGGGGAAGTCCGATGTGTACCTCAAGGAGACTTGATTTTGGGTGAAAACAGTCAATGATTTGAATTGTATTATGTTAATTGTTCAGTATGACATTACTACTATGGCTGCTATCTACCATATCAATGGTATTATAGTAAGAATCACCCAGACTGATGAAGAATGAGCTTCACTGAAACCAAGCAATGTGCAGCAGTGATGGAACCAGAACTGGCTTCAGCAGCTTGCGCCCAACAAATCCCTCGAGACTGACATCTTCGACCTGCAGATCATGGACATGGACCGTGCCAGATGACAATCCAACACCACATACCATCTCCCCTGCCCTGAGAGACTGCTATGATGGATGAAGCCCGGAGTCATGGACTGACTGAACTCCACAGACATTTTAAAGTGATGGCCCATGGACTAAGAAAGTGATATCTGTGTGTATATATTAAAAGACAGGAAGAGTAATAATGAATAATTGGAATGTATTGAAAAGTATAGGACCTGGGCATGACGTAAATGGTATGGAATAAGGGGTGGATACTGTCCTGGTTTCAGCCAGGATAGAGCTGGTTTTCTTCACAGAAGCTAGTGTGAGACTGTGTTTTGGATTTGGGATGAGGAACTGTTGATAATGTGCTGATGTTTTGGGTTGTTGCTGAGCAGTCAAGGACAGTCCAGCTTCTTGTGCTGGCCTGCCAGCAAGCAGGCTGGGGGTGCACGGGAAGCTGGGAGGGGACACAGCCGGGACAGCTGACCCAGACTGGCCAAAGAGATATTCCCTACCATCCGACGTCATGCCCAGCACATAAACTGGAGTTGGCCGGGGGGCGGAAATCGCTGCTCGGGGACGGGCTGTCGATCACTGGGTGGTGAGCAATTGCTGTATTGGGCATCACTTGTTCTTGTACATTCCTTTGTTGGTATTATCATTGTTGTTCCCTTCTTTCTTTCTGTCCTATTAAACCGTGTTTATCTCAACCCACGAGGTTTTTCCTAATTCTCTCCCCCGTCCCACTGTGGAAGGGGGAGTGAGCAAGCGGCTGCGTGGTGCTTAGTTGCCGGCTGGGGCTAAACCATGACAGATGCCAATTTCTACTACAGTGAGCTCAAGGAGATCACAATGCTTCCAATGAAACAGCTGACTCAATAAATTATATGCATTAAAGTTTTTGAAAGGTTACATATAATGTTTCAATTTCAGTAGCCTGAGAGAGCCTATGATCAAGATATGCTCAATTTCATAGTTATCAGTTTGGCAGCTAAATATTTATCTCATTCATTTGCTTGAATGTCTCATTCTTTGCTCACGAGCTAGCAGGGCTCATTGACAGGGGTTTAAACTAGACTTGAAGTGGGGGAGTGGTAATATCAGGCTTGCCCATGACAAGTTGTGGGGTGACACGATAAGGTTAGAGGGATGGGGTGCTAGCGAGGGCCCTCAGCCTGTTGCTCCAAGACATGCTGAGTACACTGGAGCACACTTGAAGTCTTACAGAGATGAGCCAGGGGCTCCCGAGGTAATAGGAAGCAGCAGGGAAACACCAGTGAAAGACCTCAAAGGAATTAAGAGGTGTTCCTCTAAGAGGGTGACACAGCTGACAGCCCAGCTCAAGTGTCTCTACACCAATGCATGCAGCATGGGCAACAAACAGGAGGAGCTGGAAGCCACCATGCTGCTAGAAAGCTATGACCTAGTTGCCATTATTGAAACTTGGTGAGACAAATCCCATGACTGGAGTGCAGCTATCGATGGCTACAGACTGTTCAGAAGGGACAGGCGAGGAAGGAAGGACAGAGGCATTGCCCTCTACATGAAGAAATGGATAGAGTGTGAAGAGCTGTCTCTGAAGAATAGCCACAAGCAGGTGGAAATGGCAGTCAGGTGGAGTCCCTGGAGACTGGAAAAAGGAAAACATTGCATCAATTTTAAAAAAGGTAGCGAGGAGGACCCTGGGAACTATTGACCTATCAGCCTCACCTCTGTGCCTGGGAAGATCATGGAACAGATCCTCCTAGAAGCTATGCTATGGCACATGGAGGACAGGGAGGTGATTCAAGACAGCCAGCATGGCTTCACCAAGGGCAAGTCCTGCCTGACCAACCTAGTGGCCTTCTCTGATGGAGTGACCACATCAGTGGACAAGGGAAGAGCTATGAATGTCATCTATCTGGACTTCTGGATGGTTGCATCCAGAGGGTAGTGGTCAACAGCTCAATATCCAGATGGAGATCAGTGACAAGTGGTGTCCCTCGGGGGTCTGTACTGGGACGAGTACTATTTAGTATCTTCTTCAGTATCATAGACAGTGGGATCGAGTGCATCCTCAGAAAGTTTGCAGATGACACCAAGCTGAGTGGTATGGTTGACATGCCTGAGGGACAGGATGCCATCCAGAGGGACTTGGACAAGCTTGAGGAATGGGCCCATGTGAACCTCATGAGGTTCAACAAGGCCAAGTGCAGGGTCCTGCACCTGGGCTGGGGCAACCCCTGGCATCAATACAGGCTGGGGGATGGAGGGATTGAGAGCAGCCCTGCCAAGAAGGACTTGGGGGTACTGGGGGATGAAAAGCTGGATGTGAGCTGGCAGTGTACGCTCACAGCCCAGAAGGCCAACCATATCCTGGGCTGCATCAAAAGAAGCATGGCCAGCAGGTTGAGGGAGGTGATTCTGCCCCTCTACTCTGCTCTGGTGAGACCCCATCTGGAGTACTGCATCCAGCTCTGGAGCCCTCAGCACAGGAAAGACATGGACCTGTTGGAGCAGGTCCAGAGGAGGGCCACAGAAATGATCAGAGGGATCATGGAACACCTCTCCTATGAAGAAAGGCTGAGAGAGTTGGGGTTGTTCAGCCTGGAGGAAAGAAGGCTCCAGGGAGACCTTATTGCAGCCTTCCAATACTTAAAAGGGGCTTATAAGTAAGATGGGGACAGACTTTTTAGCAGGGCCTGCAGTGACAGGACAAGGGTAGATTCAGACTGGATATAAGGAAGAAATTCTTCACGATGAGGGTGGTGAAACACTGGAACAGGTTGCCCAGAGAGGTGGTAGCTGCCCCATCCCTGGAAACATTCCAGGTCAGGTTGGACGGGGCTCTGAGCAACCTGATCTAGTTGAAGATGTCCCTGCTCACTGCAGGGGGGTTGGACTAGATGACCTTTAAAGGTCCCTTCCAACCCAAACTATTCTATGACTCTATGATTTCCTAAACCCATATACAACTATTTGGATTTCAGTTCCCCAGGTCCTCGAAATGTAATGAATTTCCACTTAGTTTGAAAAGGTATAGTACACCATAGTTGTTGACATGCTCTCTGTGTTCTTAAACTAAAATAACAGAGCTTATTGTTTAGAGGTTATTGGGAATTGTTACTTGCAATATATGTATGTCTAAGGATATTATCTTCACTGTATTTTATTACTTGGTTTGTATGACAACTTTGATATTTTCTTTGAAATACATCTGACAGGTCTGTTTCATTTTGCATACCTGTTATTTTTATGAAATTATGAAGAGTACATAGATGGAAAATGACATTATAAAAGACCTGAGGCATATTAAAAATATCATAAGCTATGTCCTACAGCAGAATCATGCACACTCATATATGCCCAACAGAATTTTTGTGTAATTACTTTTTGCAATCCACCCTTGACTGAGGTTCCACCACTTCCCTTCGTAGGCTACTTTGTTTTCCACAATTAGAAAGCTTTCCTAAAATCTAATCAAATTCTTGTTTGTTGCTAACAAAGCTAGTTTCTTATTGTCTCTCTCATGATGACAATCGAGAACATTTGATCACTCCTCATATCTACAAACAGCTTTATTTTTGAAGAACTAGACAAATCCAATTCCTTGAATCTTTCCCTAAGGAAAAGATTTACTACATCTCTTACCATTCCTCTTGTTCGCCTCCAGGGTAAAAGACAGGATATGATAGAAAACAAGTTTACCAAGGGTTTAGAGTAATGCTGAATAGTAATTTTCAAGAAAATACAGTAGCCTGATCAAATACCGACTGAACTACAGAAGACAATGATGTTTTAGAACAGGCTTCCAGGGTGTGTTCTCAGCATAGCCAGTTGTATCTGTACTCAACCACAAAAAGAAAAAACAAAACCAGCAATATTGCTCACCAGTAGTGCTCCTTTCTTTTGCTACAATATACAGAAATCATCAGAAGATACTTGTGTGTTCACAGTGAGGGAAGGTCCACATGGAAGTCAATCTCCGAAACATTAAAGGTTCCACAATACAAAAGGGTCAGTGACATACCTGAGAGATACTGCATTAGATCCATAGATCTCTCTCACTGCTGTCAAATCAGCTTCCAGCTGTGGGTGCTTGTGAAGTTCTCCATCATAGCTAACCTACCGGAAAAAAAAAAATATTCTAGGAGTTATTATTTCATTACTGGCACCTAATCTAGCCTCTTGAAAGTTCCCCCTGCAAAATATGCTGCATAAAGATTCCTTAATGCTATGCTCAGAAAGGACACTGTTGATAAACTGAAGCACTGAGGTGGTTTAGCTCTCTTAAGCAATGTGATTTGCAAAGCAGGCACTTCTGCATCGAAATTCCATAGGGTCCCACTCTTGTTTGTGGGAAGAGAAGCTGCAAAGGACTCATCCCTCTGTCCTGTCTTGTCCTGGGGTCTGTTCTGGGCCACTTGTGCATTTTAAAACTGGTAAGTAGGAGAAGAACCAGGTCTCCCCAGTCGTAGCATCCCAGACCAACCACTACTGGTCAAAGGCTTGCTCCCTCTTGGTTGTTGTCACACTCTCATACATTTTAGACACAGAATGGCTTGGGCTCAACAAGAGAAGCATGAGACTATACTATATACCAAGTGTTTTGTCATCTAAGTTACATTTTCAACCTATTCATTGGCTGTATTTGACTTTTCTATCTACCAATGCAATTAGATCAAAAAGAAAAATAATTAAAGAGCACTTTTCCATTTTAAGTATTTTACCAGAGAAGATGTAAAGAAACGTGTTTAGGCATCATGCCCATTTTTTAAAATTCTGCATGGAAAGTAGAAACAGTTATGTTAGTACTTACACTATAAAGAAAAATTATGAGCTGGTTTGGTTGGGCTGTATGAAGTCAGAATAATTAATATACTCCTATCTTCTACAAGGATCAAAATACCTTTTTAGACTTGTAACAATCTGTTAAAAGTCTATTACTACTTTCTCTTTAAGCAATATGAGCCTGATTGTGTGAGCCTAATTCTACTTCTTTACACCAATTAGAATGACCATAATTCTACAAAAGTTGATGAACTTCCTAGATTTGGACAGATTCAGAAAGTAGGATTTGTCTTGCACCTTTGACAAATTCAGAGAGCAAAGCACAAAAGTGCAATTTATCCCTTTAGACATATATACATCCTTATACAGGAAATTCTGCTGAGAATTCTTGCTATTGCAGAATCATATCTAACTGCAGTACTGTTTCTTCCATTTGTACATCCAAATCCGTAGGAGACCAGTGCTGTGACACTTTCAGCTCTCATACCTAGAGACGCACTTTTCAATCTAATTAAATAAATTTCAATGGAATTAAAATAATAATCAGCTGATCACTTCTTACATGTGAAAATTAGCAAAGAATAATTTGATTAGACTTAGAATTCTTCAAATATAAGGCACAGAATTCATCAGCACAGCATGGGCATGTATTTATCAGATATATCAGTGACATTCATGACCAGAAGGGTATAAGCCAAGTATCCCTGCCTTGTTTGGGCAGGCATGTCAGAATAATTTCCCAAGTAGAAGAGCACAGGAAGAAAATTTTATTATAATTCTTTTTCGACTTAAGGTAGGAGCAAACCAATCCTTTTTACATGCTCATTACTCAAAGATGAATTCTTTAAAGATGCATCAATAATTGCTGTCCTGCTTCCAAAGAGAGCGCAGCAATCATTTCACAAATCGTGGCTGTGGTTCAACCATCACCTTTGTTGGTGCTAAACCACATTTTTTTAAGCAGTCTTCTGTATCAGTAATAGTACAATACAAAAGGAACACTATGCAGAACATGGAACTGATCAACATAATGCTTTCTCCAATCTGTTTTCTGATGGTAAGAGGTTATGAACTCAAAAAGGAAACAAAGCAGTGTTCTGTCAAATTGTAAGATCACAGTGTGGTATCTTCTATCCCTGAATTAGTGCCACAGACATGCTGATGTACGCAGAGGAGACTGCCAGAGTTTTGTATATCTGCATTTGCAAGTATGTGCTGTAACTGAAGCACAAGAGAGAGGGAGAGAGAGTGCCAAAGGCAGTAGTAGTACTGTTTCAATCTCCTGTTCTCTTTTGCAAATGTAGAAGATAGAGACTCAAAGTAAGAATTAACAAAGAGTCTCAGAGAAAGTGAATATAAAAGCTAAAAAAATCTGATAGCTTTGCTATGTCTGAAGGGTTTGTGTTTAGAAAGTCTCAATTTTTAATCTGAGACCTGATTCAGATTATGTTGTCCCACATAATGACCCATTGAAAATCAGTAGGACTTAGGCTATTGAATCATTTAGATACTTTAAAGTATTTATCCATTAAATCCTTAGGGAGGATTACAACAAGCAGGTGCCTAGGAAGCAGATACAAACATTTAATTTATGACCAAGAGGTCATATCTTGTTCACTGCCCATCAAATGCCATTTCTCATTTTCCTTGTTTAATCATCAGTTGGTCTCATCTTTCCAGCTGTAACCACTTAGAAATGTTAGAATTATCCTTGACCTCCACCTTTTCCAAGTGTATTGCACACAATTACACTAGCATCTATTCTCTCTAGTTGCTAAAGTTACCATTTTTGTCCCCTTTCTCTGTGGGCACAGCACACATTTGTATCAAACGAAGCAGCTTACCTTACTGGTTTCCCACATATACAGTCAACTACTTTGTTTTTCCAATACACCTAGTGCTCACTTAACTCTTACAATCAATTTCTTTGAAAAAGGACTGTTCTTTTTATCTCTCAAGGGACTTTGCTCATTATCTGATTTCCTATTTATTTACCAAGTCCTCAATCATTTTTTTTAAATTCTTCTTTAGAATTTTGTCATTTTGACCATGAAATTTTAAATTAAAAATTTCCTTTTTTCTCTCTTGTTAAATATACTTTCTGTGATGTCTTTGGGTTTTTTGTTTTTTCTCCTTATTATGCTTTTTGAGTATTCTATACTCAAGACATTCAGAGTCATCTGATATTTTATTTTTATTGCTGATTTAATTGTAACTTTACTGCTTTTTTTCCAGTTATCATTCCTTCAATTAAATGTACTACCTTAAAAAATGACAATGCAATATTAGTGTAGTTTCCACTTCAAATATAAGGCAACTAAATTCTAACCAGTATTTCCTATTACACAGCTCTTTTACACCTTGCAAAATGATTTACTGCGCTCTGTGTTCATATCGCATAGGCAGTGTTAATATTTATTCATTCATTTGGGCACTGGCTGGCATCCTTTACTAAATGTATTTGTGCTGGTTCAAGAAGCACTCTCAACTGTTTGCTGCCTTTTCCTTCACCTTAAGGTTACTGCCCTTTCTGCAGATTTGAAAAATGAAGCCAGTACACACAACTCATCACTACAGGGCAAAATCAGAAGATTTTTCTTTTCAGGCAAATTAAAATAAGACATCACTCTTTGCACTGAAGTATGCGTACACAGTCCTTCCCAGTTATCCACAGGGCCGTAGGAGTCAGCAGCTGAAGGGAGGCATTTCCTGCAGTCATTTCTAAAGTGAACATGAGTCAATACCCCATATGTCAGTTATTTTCTGACACTGAAAATACATTCTTTCAGTTCTAGTTTCAATATCACTTTTAATAGCTTTTTAGGGGCATGCTTTTTTTTAGAATAAAGCACCTCAACATGTATTTTGTGTTCAAACCCCATCACGCTGTTGGCTCTGCAAGAGAAGAGGCTCGGTGATGTCCTGCTCAACAGCATCCAACGCTCTCTGCACTGACCCAATCAGTTGGCACTGCTGGCACACTCCTGCAGCCTCGGTTCTGCACACCCAGGGCACAGATGGTTTCAGTCTGAAGGCTGAGGCAGTGACAACTTTCATAAACAGCGACCATAATTCATTAAAATGTTCATCAAAATAAACAGTTCTAATAACATGAGTGAGGAATGATTCCTTTGGGGCAATAGACTAAAAAGATAAGAAAAATCTGAATAAAGAGACTAGCAGCGTGAAGCACTCTATTGACATTGTAAAAGGAAAAGATATGAAGAGATTTTATTTCCCAACACATAAGACGATGTAATAATAACTAATTCTGCTGAGGGAACAAGAAGTAAAGACACAGAGCAGTACATTAATCTAAAAATATGCAGCATTTTTCAAGGTGAATTTAACTGTAGAGCTCAGAAAAACAATGGACTATTGCCTAGGTCAAAATTGTTTTGTAACAAACTTTTTACCATTAAATTCCAGTGCTCTTGACTACAAAATGGCAGTCCTCCAGAAGGAAACAGATTTGAATCCAGCCTGACTTCCCATTTTTATCAATAATGGGATATGCTTTAAAGAGTGAATATCTATTTCCTGGAAGTAAGCAACTGGCTTCTATTTTCAAATGTCCTGAAGAGCACTTGGTTTTTCTATTCTTACAGCTTTACAACTGTAGAAAAAACTTATCTTATTTTCAATTTGATATAATTATACAGTATAACATATTCAATACTTCTACTACAAAATACTACATATTATACACATGGCATTCTATTCTATGTTAAATAAACATAAGAAATTAATTATCATAAATTTATAATGGAATTAACCACAGAAGCTTTCAAATATTAATTTCTTGAAACTTGTGCAAAAATATCCTCCATTACCTGTCCTCCATAATAAAATTCCTCAGAGTCATTATCTCCTTCAGAGTCTTCTTCAACTGTGCTGTTGTGCTGTGACTCCTTAATGGAAAAGGAAAGTTAACAATGATACAAGCATTTATAGTTCTAATTATAACTACAGTAATTATGTTTTTACAAAGAAGCTCTAAGCACCCTTTATTAAGAGATCTCAGACAAAACAAGCACCCACTAACTAGATACATAAAAACACCCTGAATATATGTTGGAGAAATAATACTTTGTCTAGGTACAGACACAGTGTGGTATTTTATGGAATTGGAGAATTCAGTAGACTATGCAGGGATACTTCACTCTGTACTTCTGCTAAACAAAGCATAATTTACCCACCAAGAGAGGTTCTGGACTTAATTCATTTGGCATTTCAGTGACCTAAAAAGAATTTACTTTACTTTATTCTGGTAAATCAGATTCTAATAGTTTAAGGAAATAATTCAAGCCTGAGCATGGAATCTCTTAAGTTCCTTTCTGTGAAAAACTCTGACACACTGCTGCTTAATTATTGCTTTTAACAGAAGTATCAGCCTGTTGCCAGAAAAGTTCAAATAAACTCATAATAATAATAAAATCATAATTCTTCAACCTGAACGTGATGTATTTATTGTATATTTTTTATTTATGTCCTGCACAGAACTACCATAATGGAATAGAAATCAGGGAAGTTGGACTAGATAAACTTGAAAGGTCCCTTCCAACCCAAACTATCCTATGATTCTACGATTCTATGTATGAATCAAAGATTAGAAGTTACCCCTAAATCCCATATATTCATAAATGTCAAATATAGTCTTATCACCAATTTCTATGGTCAGACATTCTAATCCCATTTCCTTACCTTTGTCTCTAAATTTACTGTATGTATACATAGAACAAAAATTGTATTTCAGATGATTTCATGGCAATTTTCTAAGATGAGGCATAATAATAATTTCTGCTTCTACTTTACTGAAAAGAAACAAAGTGACTTTGGTTGTCTTTTTTATAATAAACTTAGCTCAAGGGGAAGTCTGTGTTGAAAGAGAACTCAACTGAACAAAAATTCAATGCAAAGCAAAGAGAACAAACTCTCATACTACAATAGTGACAAACCCATCCTATTCTAACCAAAACCTCTAACTGTCTAGACAACATAAATGGTCAGTCTTTTATTTAAAGGCTTTTTTCAGTACTTTCATACTTAAGTACCTCATTCAACTGGAAAAATAAATAAAAGCTCAAACTCTGTCCCATAGAAGTTAACTGTATCTCAGGCTTTTAATCAAAAGGGTAAATTCTTATTGTGCTTGAATTTCTAATGTTTACAGAGCACTGAATACAATTATGAGGCAGCCGAAGCAAAATATTTCCAGTGCAGCTTTTTACATCAAATTAGGTTTCATCTACAAAAAACCGAACCATATCCATTATCGTATCTGAGCATGCTTTTCCAGGATCAAATACAAATGGGAGCCTAAAAAGCAGTAGTCAAGAAACAAGTATTCCAAACAAAGCAACCACCCTTACCAAAGGAAGTCTAAGTCAAGCACTTGAATTCTCAATACATTGCTCAATTTCTTTCTTTGGGTGGGAGCCTATGTGGTACTTTCTTTGAGCTCACAACACTGTCAACACCTGTATACCTTACACTAGTGCCACTCCTTTCTTGAGTTAATGTCTCAGTGAGACTGGTCAGAGACCCATGCCAGAGGTACAGCACAAATACAGCTGTGACTGGAAGGACTTAATACTCCAGATGCTACTTATGGTGAATAGTGTCATGCAGAGGTCCAGAGACTCCAGCAGGACTGCTGTAGGCCACATGAAGAAGCAATGAGCTAATAAATGGGATGTGGTCCTATGTGCAAGACTAGGTTAAAAGGTAATGGCATCGTGATCTACTTCTCCAGGAGAGCTGTATTTTTAGGGCAGACAAGGTCTATGCCACCACTGAACAAAAAATAAAATAAAACGTCAAAACCATATCTCATAGGATGGGAGCATTCCTATCCCAAGTGATTCACCAGTTAATCCATGTATGAAACCCAGAGAACTACACTCACAAAATGTGTAAACCTACAGTTTGGGTAAGCATAGATTTGATAGGAAATCTATGGTAAATATTCATATTTTATTATTTTCTGTTGTTTCTTAAAATAACTTGTTAAAATATACATACAAGAAATACATACCTCTCCATTCTCCCTCTGTAATTTTGATTTTATGGATAAGCAATAGTTGACATCACTGGTTTTTCTTAATGCTTAAAAGAAATGGGAAAATAGGGAACATATGTGAAAAATGTGAAACAATTTTGCATATGCAGACTTGAAATACTTGGAGTAGTAGAACAAATAAGGAACAAAAAGTTACAGATATGAAAAGCACCAGAGAGTTTACAATACAACAGTCTAAAATTAAGAAGGCCAAACATCTCAGAAGACACATATTTTTAATTGTGAAATGAAACTCAGCTGGTCCATCCAGGAGATTTGTTTTTCCCATTTTGTAATTTACACTTCCGTGCCATTCGTTAATTTTGTATACTACATAAAAGAAAAAAATTCAAAATCCCTCAGCAAAACTGAATCAGATAATCTTCTATATAAGATTTAGGTTTTTATTCTATTTTAAATTACAGGCTTTATTTCTTTTTAAATTACAGAAATGTTTGCAAGTAAAATTTATCTTAAACTTCTTACTATAATGGCCAGTTTTTGTTTGGGTGCTACTCCACTGACTTAAATAAAATAATAAAATTATTTTTTATTTACATCAGTATAAATGAGATCAGAGACTGAAGAACATAATGGTTTTCCAGATAAATTCAAAGTAATTCTGCGTTATGCAAAAAAAGCCCTAAAGTATTGTAATACTAAAGAGTTTGCAAAAAGTCAAGTGTTCCTACCTGAAGAATTGCCAGAATTAAGGCTGCTCTATGCAATTTCTCCTGCAGTCTGAAATCATCAGGGAATTTGGCTGCTAAAATCTAAAAAAATCTCTATGGAGTATGCACAAATCTTGTTTATATATTGTATAAATGTGCCTAGATGTCTGAAAAGCATGCCCTTTCATTGATCAAATACTTTTTGAAGGTATGGAAATAATTTCAAATGAAGAGGTTCCCAAAATCACTGGGGAAAAAAAAAATATTTTTTCTATAGTCTAATTTAGTGAAACAGCTGAACCATTTTGTTTGAAATTTCCTGAAATAATTCACCAGAGGCAATGGTAGTTATACTGTTTCATCCCCAATGGTGAAGATTTAGTGAAGTTTTAAGCAAGTGGGCAGATTTCTGTTCTGAAATGTAGGACAATTTACTACAGCAAGACTGTGAGAAAATAGCAAACTGTACAAACATTAACATATCTCCCTTTAAGTACAGGCAACGCCTTTCCTCACAAAACATGAACTTGATGAAACACTCAGGACATAAGATTACCTGTAGCGATTTGGTGGAAAATTACTGGAATTGGCTCTGTTGTAACTAACACATCTTCATTGTTATCAGAACTGGAAACATAAGTGTTATCTACAAAAGAAAAACACCTTGCATGGTGAAGTCCAATTGTGCTCTGCCAGCCCCTTCTAACGTTGCCCATCCCACCCTTGTACCATAAGGAACCACTTCCCACGTGGTTAGGGAAGCCCAGCACTGTCATCTTCCCGGTGTGTTTTTTGTTGAGATTGCTAATGAAAAGAAAAATACCAAAAGGATGGAAGATTTGGACCCAAATTTTATAAAAGCAAATCCCTGGAGTCCAATGTCTTGGCTTTCAGGAATCACACCAAGTGCTGTTCTGAACTGTACCACAAGGCTTATGGGGGTTTGAGCCAAGCTTTTCCAAAATGAAGACTTATTCTATGCTTTTTGTCATGCCTGACGCTAAAACTCAAGCTAGGTCTGATGTGCAGAGTGAAGGCTGCATTCAGAGCTGGGTGTTAACAGCCCACAATGCAAAATACCTGTGCCTCTTTGCCTAGCCACATAAAGGATGTTTCAAGTATCTTCTAACCAGTGTATAACCTTTCTTGTGCCTAATTCAGGAGAAAAAAAAAAAATCATCTTTCCTCCCACTTAACAAAAACTTTAGGTATGGATATAAATATGGAAAGCCTATTCCAAACTTTCTTACAAAATGTGGAGATTAGGCTGTGATTTTCTTTTTTCTTTCCAGCCAAATGTTTAGTAACAACAAACAAGGAGCAGCAAGCTTTTATGTAGTATCTGCAGAAGCTTATTTTGCATTAATTGCTGAACTGCCTATGAAAGTAATAAGATTTTGTTTACTACTGATCTGGGCTGAATTGAAACGTATGCTCTAGAGCAGAAAGGCTGACAAGATAATAGCAGATAAAGAGACAAATAAAAGAACTGAAACAAGGACTCGATCTATCATAATTTTGAACACTCCAGTCCCACATCAGCAAAGTGCATGAACTCACACATAATTTTAAGCACACTGCTGCAATCTCAAAGCCTTTGACCACAGTGCTTCCAGTGAAATGTTAAAAATGTTAACATTAATTGATCGGTAAATTCAGCAATATTATTATTTGTATTACAGTGGTTCTTAGAAGCCTGTATCCAGATGAAGCCCTGGCGCTGCCACCCCTTTCTCACACAGGGCTGCCTTTGCAGACTAGCAGCTGCACTGCCACACACAGACAGGTGTGTGGGACTTTCCCAGTCCACCGCCTGTGAAACAGCCTGACACATTCACACAGATCTACTGAGTCTGATGCTATCCCACACCTTCACCTACTTCTACTCCTGCACTATCCCATGAGTTCAGCTCAACAAACACATATTGCAAGCAGGCAATTGCTGCAGGAGGCTGACACCACTTTTCCCTGAGCACTGCACTCCAGTGGGCACAGCAACCTGCTCCACCTGCTCGGTTTGTGTCTGCTCAGCTACGCACTTGGTACAGGGATGTGTTTTAGAGACACAGCATTGTGCTAATAAAACAGGGTCCCTCCAGCCATCTTTGCCAGCATTCACTCCTTCTCCCACTTTTGACTATCAGCAGGACACACTGTAAACTATGCCTCTGGGACAGCTGCATCTCACCCTCTCCACAAACCCCTGCCTTGCCTCTATTTGCATGCTCCACCTTGCTGCCATCATTTCAGTGTCAGCCTCACCATACTCAATGGCTCTGGGTATACAACACACGCCCGTTCTTTTCCCAGGTTTGGGAGTGTAATTTACTGGTATAGAGTCTAATGAGCTAGAAGAACTGAGGTCAGAGTTTCACTCTAAATATACCTAACACCATATATATGGAAGGGAGAAAGGAAATCCATGTGCTAGAACTTATTGCTGTATGAAAAAGTAGGAAAAACAACAATATGTGCCATACAGAATATACAATTATCAAGATATACATACATGGATTTTAATTATATTTTTGTCAATTGTTTGTCATTCTTTCTTGGCAGCTGGATAATATACTTCTCACTGACAAGTTTTTGTATTCCTTTTCTATTTGGCAACCACTGCAGGTTTTTTTCTTTCATTCCATCACTCTAATAAAACCTGAAATTGAGATACTGGGTTTGGTTTGCTTTCTTCAACATGCAGTTTCTACCACACTACACCTAGGAATACCTCTTAAGTGGAGTCTGCCTGGACCTTTGCGCAGTAGAAAAGGACCTGGGGGTGCTGGTTGACAGCCGGCTGAACACGAGCCAGTGGCGTGCCCAGGTGGCCAAGAAGGCCAACAGCAGCCTGAACTGTATCAGTGTGGCCAGCAGGAGCAGGGAAGTGATTGTGCCCCTGTACTCGGCACTGGTGAGGCTGCACCTCGAATACTGTGTTCAGTTTTGGGCCCCTCACTACAAGAAGGACAGCGAGTTGCTAGAGCATGTCCGGAGACAGGCAATGAAGCCGGTGAGGAGTCTGGAGAACAAGTCCTATGAGGAGCAGCTGACTGAACTGGGGTTGTTTAGTCTGGAGAAGAGGAGGCTGAGGGGAGACCTTATCGCTCTCTACAACTACCTGAAAGGGTGTTGTGGTGACATGGATGTTGGTCTCTTCTCCCAAGTAACTAGCGATAGGACGAGAGGAAACGGCTTCAAGTTGTTCCAGGGGAGGTTTAGATTGGATATTAGGAAAAATTTCTTTACTGAGACAGTGGTCAAACATCGGAACAGGCTGCCCAGGGAGGTGGTAAAGTCACTATTGTGGAGTAATCGCTGAGGGGTACTTTGGAAATTTACCCTCTAAGAACAGCCTTGAAACCAGATGGAACGTAGCACTCGTACAACGGGTCTATGCCATGGAGATTCCCTGGACGGCCTTGGATGTTGGCAACAAAAGGGGCACCTGGTGTGCTGACTCTGGGAGAGATTACATGGAGGGTGGAGCGGAGTGGAGACATCGCGGCCACACTCTGTGAACAGGGGAGTTTAGGGATGCACAGGATGTACATTGATAAGCTGCGCTTGCGATGCCCTGGGTCAAGGACCTGTCAACTTTGATGAAGTGCTGTACTTAGAGTGAACTTTGCTAATTATAATATCATTATAATACTAAAACGCACACCCCTCTCAACAGTTACCACCCTCCCAAGGTGCGACCCCTCCTCAATGAGCGTGCGCACTGAATTTTTCCTAGTCTGTACCTTTAAACGCGAAGCGAGAGAATTCTGCACCAATCCTGATAAAGGTATGTATGACTAGAGTCACTCAAGCTCCACCTGCAAAGTAAAATGCTATAAAATAGTGTTTTACGAGCTGGATGTTAGGGAAGATACCATCTTCCTGTACTATTCTAACTTCTGGGATCAGTTGACGGGCTGAGCGTCTCTTCCCCCCCATCAGGACACCGTTGGGTAAGATTCGAACACTTGGTCATACCAAGTGCCTCCCCGGGAAACTTAGAAATCTCTATATAGAGTCACTTTACATCTTTTAACGCATTTATAGCCAAGTAGTGTTACTCATATTTTTGGCATTTGCACATCCTTTGTATGCAGTGAATTTATCACCGGCAATCCAAAGAACCTGTGTATCTGTTGCTTCAATAAATCGCACTATTGATTGACTCAGACGTGTGTGTGTTGTCCCTGAATGCGACCGTACCTCTGAGTGCGGCCGTGTGAGTTCAGGTGTCCGGCTGAGCAGGTAGTGTGATGTTAGTAGTGCATCCGGACCCGTGATAGTCCAACAAAGGTGTTGGGCGCGACCGGACTACTAACGCTGACTTTGGGCATCACTCAGAACCTAAGCTCAGCCGCCCCCAGTCCCTCTGATATCTGAGGATCGACTGGAAAGCAAGAGGGTTTAGTTTCTGCCAAATTGCTCTGCCTCTTAACGCAACAACTATCACGGGAAGTGTTCAAAAAACGTGTAGACATGGCACTTCAGGACATGGTTTAGGGGGCATGGCGGTGTCCACTGAAGAATGTCCAGCCTTCCTGGACCCTTCTGCCCTTCAAGACTGTCTCCCAAGGGACTCTCTCAACCAGTGACATGAACAGGCCAAAGTCTGCCCTCCGGAGGTCCATGGTAGCAGTTTTGCTGACCCCTCTCCTTACCTCACCAAGAATCAAGAATTCTATCATTTTGTGGTCGCTAAGCCCAAGACGGCCTCTGACCATCACATCTCCTACCAGTCCTTCACTGTTCGTAAACAGCAGGTCAAGCGAGGCACCTCCCCTGGTGGGCTCACTCACCAGCTGTGTCCAGGAAGTTATCCTCCACACACTCCAGGAACCTCCTAGACTGTTTCCTCTCTGCTGTCTTATACTTCCAGCTGATGTCCGGTAAGTTGAAGTCTCCCACAAGAACAAGGGCTAGCAATTGTGAGACTTCCGCCAGCTGCTTGTGGAATTCTTCATCAGTCTCTTTGTCCTGGTTGGGTGTTCTATAACAGACTCACAGCAGGATATCTGCCTTCTTGGCCTTTCCCCTCATCCCTACCCATAAGCACTCGACCTTGTCATCACAATCGTTGATTTCTATACAATCAAAACACTACCTAACACACAGAGCCACCCCACCTCCTCTCCTTCCATGCCTATCCCTTCTGAAGAGCTTATAGCCATCCACTGCAGCACTCCAGTCATGAGAGTCATCCCACCATGTTTCTGTGATGAGAACCGTCATAGCTGTCCTGCTGCACAATGACTTCCAGCTCCTCCTGTTTGGTGCCCATGCTGCATGCATTGGTGTAGATGCACTTGAGCTGGGCTATCAGTTTCACCCCCAACTCCGGCATGTCACCCCTAGGCTCATCTCTAATGATCCTGGTTTTATCCCCTTCCCCCTTCGAATCTAGTTTAAAGCCCTCTCAATGTGGCCTGCCAACTCATAAGCAAGAATCTTTTTGCCCCTTGGAGACAGTTGCACTCCATCTGCTGCCAGCAGGCCCGGTGCTGTGTAAACCACCCCATGGTCAAAAAAAACCCAAAATTCTGCCGACAGCACCAGCTTCTGAGCCACATGTTAACCAGGTGTGTTTTCCTGTTCCTTTCAGTGTTCCTCCCTGCCACTGAAGGGATTGACAAAAACACTACCTATACTCCTGCTCCATCGACCAGTCGCCCCAGCACTCTGAAGTCCCTTTCAATTGCTTTTAGCCTTCATAGCACAACCTCGTCATTGCCAACCTGCATGACTAACACCAGTTAGTAATCAGTGGGACAAACCAGACCAGGGAGTTTCCTGGGCTGACTCACCCTAGGCAACCCCCTGGATGGGCTTTCATCAATATTCTCATGTGCCTGGCCCTTAAGTTCCAGAGTCCCATATCTGTTGTGTAAGGGCAGCTGGGACGGTCAGGGAGGCCAGGAGGGGATTTGCCCTCCACCCCAAGCAGGGACCTGCTTCCATTCCCCTCATCTCTTAGGTCCCCTCCTTCTTCCCAGCAGCAAGAGGGCAGGGGATCCCCTGTTGCTTATGGAGCCTCTATCTGCTGCCTCTGCCTCAGGGACAGCAGGGTGTGGCTCCACCAATCTGTCTCTCTCTCATACTCCCTGATGCTCCTCAGCCTCTCCACTGCCTCTTTCAGCTCTGCCACCAGGTTTAGCAGATCATTCACCTGGTCACACCACACACAGGTGTTGTCTCTGCTGCCCTCCGGCACAAGTGACAGGCTCAGGCACTCCCTGCAGCCAGACACCTGGACAGCCACGTGCTTGAGTGGGAGCTCTGTCTGGGTCACCACATTCCTTCTGGCCACGGCTTTCAGCCCAGTGGAGACCATAGCTGGGCCTCTTCTGGGAGGACGATGACCACTCGTCAAGAGAGCCTCTAGTGCCGGGAGAGGAACTGCACCCTGCCCGCATGCCTTCCCTGCGCGAACTGACGTGCCATATCCGGGCCACCCACGCTCCCTGGGGCTCCTCTTGTGCGTGAGGAGCTTTGGCCTCCGCCGCTCTAGGTCCCGCCCATGCTGAGTCAGAGCTGCCGCTCGTCAGGAGCCCGCTCTGCAGGCTCGGGGAGGGGGGGCTGGGGCACCCGCTCTCTCCCTGCGCTTTCCCCTTCGCGGTTTTGCCGCTTTAGGAAGCGATCCTCCGCTCCGGAGCCCTTCGCCTCGGTGGCTTCGCCTTCCTAACACACTAAACACCTCTTCATCACAAAGCAAACATACATACTGCAAAAGCTTGAGATATGAATGAAATCAGCTCTTCCAAATGCTTGAAGGGTTAGTTTTTTAATTAGTAAACATCTACAGTTGGTTTATACACACACCCCCCTCCCCCCCCCAGTTAGCTACAGTTCTATCTGGCTTTAAAATACAGGGGGTGATGGCAGATAATATTCGTTAGGTTTTAGAGCTATAAGGCAACTTTGAGGTCTGTCAGTCAGAAGAGTTTGCCAGGGGATGAGATATTATGTGCTGTGGGAGTAACTGCTGGTTCAGTGCTCCAGCTTGCCATTTAGTTTAGGGGTTCATAGAGATCAAGTTCAGTGCCTTCATAATAGCTTAATCCCTGAAATGAATAAATCTATTACTGATGTTTAATAAAACAAACTGTTAATAAAATATAATGCAGATTTTTTTCAATTATTTGTCCCTCCTTTCATTGTCAGGTCAATGGAATAATCAGTGAATTAATTTATCACTGCTATGACTGTGTATTTTATGAATTTCAGTTTCTCTGCTTACTACATGTTGAATAGATTATTTTTAGTAGCAGTTTTTCCTCCAGTTTTTACTGGTGAAGAAAAATATCTCTCTCAAAGGTTGTGAGCATTCTTTCACATAATGCACTGTATATAGCATCACTGCTGATGTTGATTTCTCTCTGCATCTGCTTCAGACACTCTGGTGTTTTGAACATAGTCTACTCCTGCTTATCAGTAAAGAAGATCAGACTCACTTCTTTAGAGATTCTAAAAGAAACAAGAAATATTTCTTTTAGAAATACTACAGAGATGTTGCGGATAATGATCATAAAAGGCCAGAAGGTTTCATACCATTCATGGTACATACACTATTAAATATTCCCAGATGCAAAATACACAATGTGGTGCAATCCAACAGTACTACCATGTACCTTTACTTGCACAGTGCCTGTCTGCCCTCACCCTTGCTTCCCTCTCCTGCTTCTGCTAACCTCTGTGCCACCTGAAGTATCTGTGCAGTCTCTTTGTGAAGGAAATCAGGGAAACAAGCTAGCTGAAAACTAGCTTTTGCTCTTTCCTGGTTGTCTTTAATATGGATAATTCCCCTTGTCTGGGTTGGCCACATGGTAACACAAATGCTTTTGCCAACCCAGCTCAGGGTATGACAGGGAGGCAGAGCTGAGCATCCGGGAAAAGCTTTGCAAGCTTATGTTACCCATACACAAACCCTTGGCTGCAACAGACCCCGAGAAGCATCAACACACAATCCATAGGCTTAACTTTAAGAATGTGAGTAGTCTCATTGAAGTCTAAAACAGAAGTGCTTTGCGAGCCCTGTGCCAGACTGTGCAGCCTCTTGAAAGATCAAGCTTTATCTACCATGGCAAAGAGAAGCTGGGCGCTTTCTCACTCCCATCACCGTTGGCTTCAGACACTGAAAGCATCACAAGCTCCAGTCTCTGTAAACTTGTGAACCAGGATTTCTCACCATGACCCAGTGTACTGGGTTTGAGTGGCAAGGTTTTGGTAGCAGGGAGGGGGCTGCAGGGGTGGCTTCTGAGAGAAGCTGCTAGAAGCTTCCCCTATGTCCAATAGAGCCAATGCCAGCTGGCTCCAAGATGGACCCACCGCTGGCCAAGGCTGAGCCAATCAGTGATGGTGGTAGCGCCTCTGTGATAACATATTTAAGAAGGGGGAAAACACTGCTGTGCAACATCAGCTGGGAGAGAGGAGAGAGAATATGTGAGAGAAAAAACTCTGCAGGCACTAAGGTTAGTGAAGAAGGAGGGGAAGGAGGCGCTCCAGGCGCTGGAGCAGAGATCCCCCTGCAGCCTGTGGTGAAGACCATGGTGAGGCAGGCTGTCCCCTTGCGGCCCATGGAGGTTAACGGTGGAGCAGATATCCACCTGCAGCCCATGGAGGACCCCACGCCCGAGCAGGTGGATGCCTGAAGGAGGCTGTGACCCTGTGGGAAGCCTGCGCTGGAGGAAGCTCCTGGCAGGACCTATGGACCCATGGAGAGAGGAGCCCAGGCTGGAGCAGGTTTGCTGGCAGGACTTGTGACCCTGTGGGAGACCCACGCTGGAGCAGTCTGTTCCTGAAGGACTGCACCCTGTGGAAGAGACCCAGGCTGGAGCAGTTTGTGAAGAACTGCAGCCTGTGGGAAGTACTCACATTGGAGAAGTTTGTGGAGGACTGTCTCCCGTGGGAGGGACCCTACGCTGGAGCAGGGGAAGAGTGCGAGGAGTCCACCCCGTGAGGAGGAAGGAGTGGCAGAAACAACATGTGATGAACTAACCACAACCCCTATTCCTTGTCCCCCTGCACCGCTTGGGGGGAGAAGGTAGAGAAAATCAGGAGTGAAGTTGAGCCTGGGAAGAAGGAAGGGTGAGGGGTTTTAAGATTTAGTTTTAGTTCTCATTACCCTACTCTGCTTTGATTGACAATAAATTAAATTAATTTTTCCCCAAGTTGAGTCTGTTTTGCCCATGATGGTAATTGCTGAGTGATCTCTCCCTGTCCTTTTCTAGACCCACAAGTTTTTTGTTATATTTTCTGTCCCCTGTACAGCTGAGGGGAGTGATAGATCAGTTTTGGTGGACACCTGGCATCCAGCCAGGGTCAACCCACCACCACCACACCCACTTGATAAATGGTGCCTGAAAAGGAGAAATTACTGTGAAAATAATCTAACTAATGGAAAATGATTAGCACAAGGATGCACCTGGAAGACATTAACACCCTTTCAAATATTCTCATCTGAATATTACAAATTGCAGTAACATGCATACAAGTGTCATGGATAAGAACTTTGCACTGTACCTGGGTAATCCTCAGAGACATGCACTGAGTAGGATACACTGTAAAAAGAAAAAAAAGGAAACAACAGAATTAATAACAGCAACATTAACTGCTGGCATAAGATTCTTTTCTTATTCCTGTGTTATTTTATGTTTATTTATAGGTTCCTGACAGTTTACAGGACAGAAGGTAGCAGCTATTTTGATGGCTTTTGAAGCGTGCAGCTAAAAAAAAAGTCATGCCCATTTTGAAAGCTTACTTTGCTCAACTGGCACATCCCTATTTCAACCTTTGTAAAAAGCCTATCAAGACTGCATTATATTCACTTCAGAGTAATATTTCACAATGTCTCTACTTATGCTTAAAAAAAAAAATGTTGCTCTTTGTACACCAGAACTAGAAAAGCCCAGTTTTCTCTGCATCTGTTTGTGGGGTTTACTCAAGGTTCAGTAGTGCTTCTGTATGTTCGTGTTAGTCTCAGCAAAGGCTCTGTACGATTTGGACTCCTTCCTCTTGTCAGCCCCCCATATTTATAACAGTCGTGGCAATCTTATTTGACACCTCTACCTCTTTGTCAAGCTGAGTTCAAATCAACTTTGAAAGAGCCACGGTCACAGTAAAGGGTAGCTTCACTACATGGATTACCTGAATCTGTTTCATGAGAAAAGGGACATAGAAACATACTGTCCCAGTCCTCCAGCTCAGCCCACATGTGCTTTCCCTACCACCCAGTGAGATGTTCACTAAATTCATTGCTGAGAGCAGGACAAGTGATGGTCTGCTCAGTTATCTAAATACGCACCAAGTCCCTTAGATTTTTTTAAGGTTAATGTGTGTCTTGATTTTGCATTGAAAACATTCAAGTCTGCAACACGCTGAAAGTTTTCTGTTGTATAATTTGTGTTCTTTCCACTTTAAAATCCTATAAATTGTATGTGTCAACCTACAAATTTAAATAATACATGATGTATGTTCATGTCTGTAGTGAGTTAAACAGACAAAGGCAGGATGGCACAGTCCTCAAATTTTTGTATGTACTATACATTGCTGAAAAACGCTTCGGTGGATCTTTCTAAATTATGTGAATACAACTCCCAGGTAGACTATAAAATAAAACCATGGATGATTTTTTTCTTTTTCTCTCTCAAGGACTTCCATTAAATGAGGTATACTTTCACAATCCAATGACTGGAAGAGGCAATCAATACGAAAAAGTAGGTGTCATACTTTCTTCCATAAGCCAATCTATTACCACACAGCTCTGTTACCTGTTTTTGCACATAATCTGTTCTAGCATAATTCATTTTATGTATTGTTTGACTAAGAAGCAAAGATGCCTGTTTCTTTGACAGCTGAAAATGTTCATATAAATTGAAGCAGAAAGTGTTTATTACAGTTGTGTCCTGGTTTCAGCCAGGATAGAGTTAATTTTCTTCACAGAAGCTAGCCTGAGGCTATGTTTTGGATTTGGGATGAGAAAATGTTGATAATGTGCTGATGTTTTGAGTTGTTGCTAAGCAGTCAAGGACAGTCCAGCTTCTCGTGCTGGCCTGCTAGCAAGAAGGCTGGGGGTGCACGGGAAGCTGGGAGGGGACACAGCCAGGACAGCTGACCCAGGCTGGCCAAAGGGATATTCCCTACCATATGACATCATGCTCAGTATATAAAGTTGAGGTGAAGAAGAAGGAAGGGGAGGGTAGACGTTGGGAGTTATGGTGTCTGCCTTCCCAAGAAACCACTACGCGTGATGCAGCCCTGCTTCCCTGGAGATGGCTGAACCCCTGCCTGCCCATGGGGAGTGGTGAATGAATTCCTTGTTTTGCTCTGCTTGGGTGTGTGGCTTTTGCTTTCCTTGTTAAACTGTCTTTATCTCAAACCATGAGTTTCCTCACTTTTGCTCTTCCGATTCTGTCACCTGTCCCACTGTGGGGGAGTGAGTGGCTGTGTGGTTTTTAGTTGCCAGCTGGGGTTAAATCACAAGCTGACAACAGATTTATCCACACAACTCGATAGCCTCAGTCAAGCCAGAATTAAATCCCATCACTGTGTAAATTCAACATTTTGTAATTTTTCTCTTTTAGTTATTTTTCAGATATTTGTAATAGGCAGCATCTGTATCTCCTCATCTTGGAGTATTTTTCCTAACGCCTGGAAAATTAATTCAATTAATTAATTTAATTAATTTAATTAATTTAAAACTAATTAATCTGTAATGGCATAAAATATCACTATTTTAAATAGGGTATTATTCCAAAAGAAGGAAATGTTATATCTCAGTGCAATCATGTGTGGAGAGTTTTGTCCTGTGGTGCAAAAAAAACCCACCAAAAAAGCCCCGAAGAAGTTAACTAAGGGCCTGTTCTTACCGAAAACTATCTTCTAGACATTGTGTTTGTAACCATGACTTCTACCTTCTACTACCAAAAGAAGTACTTCAGTCTTATTATTTTAGACTGACTGCTTGCCACACCTCTTTGCTGCCTCCAGAATTGCTGTGTATAGGTTTGTTTGACTATTGTTATATAGGATCATCTTCAAGTGTGGACTTTTATTCTAAGAAAAGAAAAATCTTTCTAGAACTCAGGAATTACTCCATGTTCAAATTTAAAAACTATCTATCTCAATCCAATTGAAAAGCTGCAGCAAAGCAGGGAAATTCCACGTACATATTAAAAAAAAAAGTTCTTCATATTGAGGACAGGAACAGGGGCTAGAGAAATTACAGAATTTCTATCAGTGAAGAAATTAAAAACTCAACTGGATAAGGCCCTCAGCAACCTAATCTAACTTTGAAGCTGGACTTAACTTTGATGTTGGTTCTTCTTTGAGTGGGGGTGGACCAGGTAGTCTGCAAAGGTCATCCCCCCACATAATTACTCTATGCTCCTATGTGCAGAAATCCTATGAAAGTGTGTTTCTCCTCTTTCTTCTTCATCATGTGGTATCTGTGACAGCAGCAGCTGTGGTGACATTAAATGGAAATTAATGAGAAAAAAATATACTGTAGCTCTTATGAGATGGAACTAAACTGAAAAGGTTCGTGAAGATGCAGGTTAGAAATAGTCTCAAATCAGATCCTGTAATGACTGCAAGCAAATTCAGAGTCTGATACAGAGCCCACTGAATCCAGTAGTGGTCTCACTACTAAGATGAGTATTACCAGAGAGGGGAAAGGAAAGATAAAAATCATATAAAGTAAAATTATTCTGTGATCCCAGTAATAAAAAGTCCCCTTACAGAAAAAATTTTGCCACCAAAATCTGATGCCACCTCCATCTTAAAAGCATTAATAGAAAATCTATCTGCCAAACCAAAATCAAATGGTAATATGTTGGAAATAATAATGGAATCTGATAAGCCTGTGCTGCCACTTCAGAGGAAAGCATTTAAAGGAGATGTGAACCAAAGATTATAAACCAAAATGCCTGAAAATGGGATATTTGCTTCCAATTAAAATAAACCATCAGTTTTTATTAGAAGCACTACTGACTCAGTTTAGGAACTGAACAAACTTAGTTTAGTCCTCGACTCAGCAGAACTATTTGTTTATTATGCTGGGTGTGTTTAACCCTTTACACTATTAGCGCCCCCCCGCCAAGGAATTTCTAATTGTCTTCTTTCTATCTAAATTCACATCTTCAGCACATGTTGGAATCTCTGTACTGCCTTCTCTTCAGTGTCCCCAGATCGGTGTACTCTGAGAAGTATTAGTGAAGTATTATGCCAGAGAAAGCTCTCGTGGGAACAGCCTCTTAGATAGGCCATTCCTCTCACATGTATTTAAACTCATATTCAGGGAGAATAAATGGATTATTTGAGCCCCCAGAGAGAGGTGGTGGTGCTTTGCTTGGGCTTGTAATCATGTTAGTTATGTGCAGGCTATGGAAGCAAAAAGCAGAAATAAAACTACTGAACAGAAAAAAACTTGGGTTTGTGTCCCAGCTCACCACTGTGATTGTCACATATGATCACACTTTGGCACATTTTTCTGCACTCAGGATAAACTTGCTTCCGAATGACACTGCACCTAATTTGTCAGAAAACAAGATATACCAGGCTAACAGAGGTCTCTTAAGAAGTTCCAGTCCTGCAAGCTACCCAAGCATTTTCCTGCTGACTTCAGTGAGGTTTAGAGCCAAGACAGAAATAGAGGACTGTGATAGCTTACAGCACCTTCAAAAAGCACAGACTTCAGTGGAGATGCAGATGTTAAACACCCTTTGGTGTTAAATCTTCTCAGAGCCAAAGCCAAAGCTGAAGCAGCTTTCTCATTTCAGTACTCAGAAATGCAACTGGAATTAATTTAGGCCTGGCCTCCACATAGAAGTACAACGTGATTATTCCAGTGAGGGATGTGATTTTTCCTTCTGGCAATGCAATTCCTCTGTACAACCCTATTGCAGTTACATTGCTATAAATACAAATTATAGCGCTTCTCCTGGTTTCAGCTAGGATGGATAGAGTTATTTTTATTCCTCATAGATGGTATAGTGCTGTGTTTTAGATTTGGGATGAAAAAATGTTGATAACGTACTGATGTTTTCAGTTGTTGCTAAGCAGTAGAGGACTGTCCAGCTTCTCATGCTCTGGCCTGCCAGTGAGCAGGCTGGGGGTGCACGAGAAGCTGGGAGGGGACACAGCCAGGACAGCTGACCCAGGCTGGCCAAAGGGATATTCCATACCATACGACATCATGCTCAGTATATAAGCTGGGGGAAGAAAGAAGCGGGGAGGGGATGACATTCAGAGTTATGGCGTTTGTCTTCCCAGGTAACCATTATGCGTCATGGAGCTCTGCTTTCCTGGAGATGGCTGAACACCTGCCTGCCCATGGGGAGTGGTGAATGAATTCCTGGTTTTGCTTTGCTTGTGTGCACGGCTTTTGCTTTGCCTATTAAACTGTCTTTACCTCAACCCACAAGTTCTCACTTTTACACTCTGATTCTCTCCCCCATCCCACCAGGGGGGAGTGAGTGAGCAGCTATGTGGTGCTTCATTGCTGGCTGGAGTTAAACTATGACAGCACTATAATTTATTTCCATTCCCATAAACACATTCTAACCAGTCAACCATTGTCCTTGCTCGTTCAGTTACATTGCTTTAGCTATAATGTCCTGGTTTCAGCCAGGATAGAGTTAGTCTTCTTCACAGAAGAATCTGTGAATGTGGCTGTGGATAAATCCATGTTGCAGCAGGTACACCTTGAAGCATCAGTGGCTGTGCATGAGGTCATGCTGGAGCACCTCAAAGTGTGTGGCCATGGAGAAGCCCTCAACGGTGCAGGTGCATTCCTGGCGGGACTGGAACTATGGGTAAGGCCACGCTGGAGCAGATTTACTCCTGAAGGGACTGTGGCTTTGGATGAGGCCATGCTGGAGCAGGTAGTTCTCTGGAGGCATTGTGGCCCATGGAGGAGGAGGCCATTTTGGAGCAGGTGCACCTCGAAGTGACTGTGACTGTGGATAAGTCTATGCCGCAGCAGGTATACCCCGGAGAGACTGTGGCTCATGGAAGGGACTGCAGTCTGTGGATAAGTCCAAGCCAGAGCAGGGGCAAAGGGAGGAGTTCATTGCAATGTTAAACCCTATGGTCCAGTCCAAAGGGCCCAGGGGTGGAGATTGTAGTGGAAATACCTTTAAATTGTTGTAACCCATGATTTGAGTTGCATGTTATAGGAACTACTATAGCAGGAACCACCTGAGCCAATGGAGGACAAGCCTTACGAGAAGCAGTGCAAGTGCAGCAGTGACCTGACCTGAGCTGGCTTTGGTGCCCAGTAACTCCACACAACACACCACCTGTCCTGTCCTGAGTGACCACCATAAGAGATGGAACCCAAAGTCATGGACTAAATTAACTCAATGGACATTTCATGGACATTTCACGGACATTTTACAGAGATGGTCTATGGACTAAGGGAATGATAATCTGTGTATTATGTCAAAGGATGGGAAGGGGAGTGGTGGTCAATGAGATAAGGTGAAAAGAAAAGAAAAAAGAAAAGAAAAAGAAAATTAACTCTATCCTGGCTGAAACCAGGACATACATGAACACAGTTAAACTCTTGGATGTGAACAAAGCCTCAATAATCTTGTTATTTGTTTTATTCAGCTTAGACCCTCTGCAGAAAACATCCTACAATACATATATTTCTCAACCCTTAAGCTCAGAACAAGCTTCATACTAGAAATGGCCTTGTAAAATTTTTGTTATTTAACAAATAATAAAGCACCATATGAGAAACCAATGAGGGTTGACATGTTTCACTGCTTATGAGTTTCTAATGTAAACTTTGTATTGCTTGAAATAATAATAACATGTAGAGCCGCAGCCTTGGCATCATGTGGTAGGTTGACACTGACTGGCTGCCAGGTGCCCTCCAAGCCGCTCTATCACTCCTCTTCTCAGCTGGACTGGGGAGAGAAAGTATAACAAAAAACTTGTGGGTCGAGATAAGGACAGGGAGAGATCATTCACCAATTACCGTCACAGGCAAAACAGACTCGACTTGGGGAAATTAATTTAATTTATTATCAATCAAATCAGAGTAGGATAATGAGAAATAAAAACAAATCTTAAAACACCTTCCCCCCACCCCTCTTTTCTTCCTGTGCTCAAATTCACTCCCAATTTTTTCTACATTCTCCCCCCGAGCGGCGGCAGGGAGACAGGGAATGGGGGTTGTGGTTAGTTCAAAACACTTTGTTTCTGCTGCTCCTTCCTCCTCACACTCTTCCCTGGCTCCAACGTGGGGCCCCACCCATGGGAGACAGTCCTCCACAAACTTCTCCAACGTGACTCTTTCCCGCAGGCTGCAGTTCTTCATGAACTGCTCCAGCCTGGGTCTCTTCCATGGGGTGCAGTCCTTCAGGAACAGGCTGCTCCAGCGTGGATCCCCCATGGGGGTCACAAGTACTGCCAGCAAACCTGCTCCAGCGTGGGCTCCTCTCTCCACTGGTCCTGCCAGGAGCTTCCTCCAGCGCAGGTTTCCCACGGGGTCACGGCCTCCTTCGGGCATCCACCTGCTCCAGCGTGGGGTCTTCCACGGGCTGCAGGTGGATATCTGCTCCACCATTAACCTCCATGGGCTGCAGGGGCACAGCCTGCCTCACCATGGTCTTCTCCACTGCAGGGGAATCTCTGCTCCGGCGCATGGAGCACCTCCTCCCCCTCCTTCTTCACTGACCTTGGTGTCCGCAGAGTTGTTTCTTTCACATATTCTCACTCCTCTCCCAGCTGCTCTTGTGCAGCAGATTTTTACCTCTTCTTAAATATGTTGTCCCAGAGGCGCTACCACTGTTGCTTATTGGCTCCGCTTTGGCCAGCGGTGGGTCCGTCTTGGAGCTGGCTGGCATTGGCTCTTTCGGACATAGGGGAAGCTTCTAGCAGCTTCTCACAGAAGCCCCCCCTGTAGCCCCCCCACTACCATAACCTTGCCACTCATACCCAATACACTTAGTAACAATTCTATTCACAGGGCATTTCTTGCAAGCTCTTTCTAATGTGTTTTAACATTTGTTCTTTCTTCAGAGAGATTATCCTGCAACAGTCTATCCTCCTTTGAGAACTAATTCATAAACTAGATCGGGGTCCAAAATATAATTGCTATTTTTCAGATGAATCTGTCCCATCTTGATACAGAACAAGCAGATTCACCTGCATTTAACATTGCTATAATTTCTCAAAGCTAGTTAAAAAGGAGTACAGAGTCCAAACTGATCATACTACCAGGCAAAATATTACCCCAAAATTTAAGCTCTTAGGCAAAGAAAAAAAAACATGAAAACTTTTCATAGTGTAACCCCAGTCAGCAACTAAGCACCACGCAGCCGCTCCCTCACTCCCCCACAGTGGGCTGGGGGAGACAATTGGAAGAGTAAAAGTGAGGAAAGTCATGGTTTGAGATAAAGACTGTTAACTGTCTTTAAACTTATATAACTTTATAACATAACTCTCAATGTCCACCCTCCCCTTCCTTCTTCTTCGCCCCAGCTTTATATACTGAGCATGATGTTATATGGTATGGCATATCCCTTTGGCCATCCTGGGTCAGCTGTCCTGGCTGTGTCCCCTCGCAGCTTCCCATGCACCTCCAGCCTTCTCACTGGCAGGCCAGCATGAAAAGCTGGACAGTCCTTGACTGCTTAGCAACAACTCAAAACATCAGCACCTTATCAACATTTTCTCATCCCAGATTCAAAACTTAGTCTCATATTATCATCTATGAAGAAAATTAACTCTATCCCAGCTGAAACCAGGAGAAAACTGAAAAAGGCAGCAAAGGAACGGTTACTGCAAAAACACATGTTCATAAAAAGGAAAAGTACCAGCTTCATCTCTTTATATCAATTTGTAAGACTGTTTCCTGTGCCGTGAACTGCAGTTTTTACCCATCACAGTATAAACCTCGGAATCTGACATGCATCCTGAAGCCACAACAGTGACGCTGGAGCTAGATGCATGACGTATCTTCTCATCAAATTCACGTTATCTCAACTCTATGCTACCTGTAGTTTCTCTCTCGAAAAGAAATACTTTAAGTTGAATATCCAGCTGTTTTGCATAGCAGCAACAGCATGAAGCATCTGGAGCAAATCTAAGATTTATGCCTATGGAATGGTTATGACAATTCAACCAGCTCTGTCCCATAGCAACAGCTCACTTACTTACTGCCTTATTAAGTGTGGAAATTGTGATCCAGTTTCTATTCCAGTTTTAGCTGTCTCTACTAGAGCCAGAGCTCCATGTGCTAATGTTGTAGCTCACAAACTTGCTGAAGAAAGGAAACAAGATTTTTTGTCATGTCGAAACTTATGATAGTCTAATGCCAATCTATAACAAGATATATGAAGAGAGTAAATGAGACTTTCTTAATGCATCTGGAGCTACAGAATTCAGAAGAGATTATTTTTTGTTTACAATATCCAAAATCCTAGATCTAGCTCATCAATGAAGTAATGCAAGAAGTTAATAGGATGCACAAAGCTCTATACCTGAAGAAAAATACTAAGACTAGGCAAAGCATGCTATGGACGAATATGTAAGATTAAATGCTACTGTTATAAGGCAACCAAGAGTTAATCTGTATATGCATAAATGTGGATATAGCTGAGGTATATTCTTTGCTGGGAACAAGCTAGGCATCCTTGAGTTAGTCAGGACTGAGTAATGAAGGCATTTCTAATCTCAATTTTGCCTCAAATTTGTCCTTCAAGGCAGGAACATCCCAAAGCATGAGTGAACTAACTGTGTGGTTAATTAGTATGTTTAGAATAGTCAGCCAAAAGCATGATTAAAACTGAACCTTGAGTGAACTATCCTAATTAACATATAATTGGCATAACAGAAACCTGCCCCTGGGTGGGGAAAACCCCCTACTCACAAAAGCCCCTTCCTCACTGAGCATGTGCAGTAAAAAAGGACACAGTTGACAGCTGGCTGAACATGAGCCAGCAGTGTGCCCAGGTGTCCAAGGCGGCCAACAGCGTCCTGGCCTGTATCAGAAATAGTGTGGCCAGCAGGAGTAGGGAAGTGATCGTGCCCCTGTACTCGGCACTGGTGAGGCTGCACCTTGAATACTGTGTTTGGTTTTGGGCCCCTCACTACAAGAAGCATGCTGAGGTGCTGGAGCGTGTCCAGAGAAGGGCAACGAAGCTGGTGAGGGGTCTGGAGCACAAGTCTTATGAGGAGCATTTGAGGGAACTAGGATTGTTTAGTCTGGAGAAGAGGAGGCTGAGGGGAGACCTCATCGCTTCCGACAACTACGTGAAAGGGGGTTGTAATGAGGTGGGTGTTGATCTCTTCTCCCAAGTAACTAGTGATAGGATGAGAGGAAATGGCCTCAAGTTGCACCAGGGGAGGTTTAGATTGGATATTAGGAAAAGTTTCTTTAGTGAGAGAATGGTCAAACATTGGAACAGGCTGCCCAGGGAGGTGGTGGAGTCACCATCACTGGAGGTGTTCAAAAAACGTGCAGACGTGGCACTTCATGTTATGATTTAGTGGGCATGGTGGTGTTGGGTTGATGGTTGGACTTGATGATCTTAAAGGTCTTTTCCAACCTTAATGATTCTATGATTCTATTCTATGACTTTAAGTGAAGGTGAGGCTTCCAAGAACCAATGGGAACAAGGGTAACTGAGCCAACTTTTTAAATACTGATAACTGTTGCTCGAAGTGTATGTATATTTTCCGTCTGTTAACTGGGGTGTGCTAGCTTTGTGGGCCCACTACCTAGCACCCAACTCTGCGCAGATTTGGAATAAACCGATATCTTGTCTCTGTGTGTGAAATTGTCTTATTGCACACCGGGTAATGAATCCACCTTTTACGGACAACAGTTTTTGGCAGCCCAGATGGGACCACCGTAAGGCCTTGCCTGGATCAACTTGCTGCGACCGGCAGGGAGCTGTGGACCGATTAGAATGCAGCATGCACCGACCTCTTGTTCCAGGACTCTATCGGGCCATCTCCCCTGCTGGAGCGGTAAGTGACACAAAGGTGCAATGCTTAAATCGAGATATCGATTAGTAGGATAGCAAGGAAAGAAAAGAGGATTCGGTTTATTAGTATTGGTATTGGATAACTTTGATAAAAGAGCCAGCATTTGGTATTGGTATTTGGTTTGGTAGAACTGATCATAACATACACGTAGATGCCTGGGTGCTGAGTGTATGAGATCCTAAGTAAAGGACTTTAACAATAATATGGGGACTGGTCTTTCCTCTGAAGTATCTCCTTGCTCTCCTTTAGGATGCATCCTTAAATATTGTGGGAGGTTTGGTGGGGATCCCTTAACAAAGGAAAAATTGAAACGCTATTGCATGCAATGGTGGCCAGTGTATAAATTGGAAGATGGGGAAAAATGGCCAGCTATGGGAACTCTGGGATATAACACTGTATTGCAGTTGATGCTATTTTGTCGCCGAACAGGAAAATGGGATGAGGTCCCATATGTAGATTTGTTTTTCACATTACGAAATGACTGTGATGTTAGAAAAAAATGTAAATTAATGGAAACTGATTCAGGAGCTATAATGTTGTTGTCGGAAAATGAGAAAACCAAGAATGAAAAGAGGTGTTGTTCTGCATGTAGCCTTGGGAAAAAAAATGCTTAAAACAGAATAATGAGGAGGAGGATATGCAGTTGTTGGTGGCTGGTGCTGTGGACAGAAGGTGGGACGATGATGTTTCAAATGCTAGTGAGGAAGTAGGAAATGGTCAAACGATGGGATCGGAGGGATTTAGTCCGAATGCAGGAAGAACTAGGTCTCAGCAAGCCCCTGTTGTCCAGGCACCACTGAGGCAGGCTGTAGGGCCCATGGAAGCGCCTGTCTGGGTGCAGGTTCCTTTTTCTTCTTCAGATCTAATGAACTGGAAGGAGTTGGCTGGGTGTTATAGGGAAAATCCAGAAAAAGTTTATAGAACTATGCAAATGATAATTTTAAATCATAATCCTGATTGTAAAAATATGCAAGTTCTATTAAATATGTTGTTACTTCCTGAAGAAAAGTGGCTGATTTTAGAGAAAGCAAATGAGGAAAATAGAAGGGTAAATGCGAGGGAAGGTCCAGAAAGATTTCTGCCCGAAGAAGAACCAAGGTGGGATCCCAACACAGAGGGAGGGCATTTGATGACCACACAATACCAGCAATTGATATTATATGGAATAAAACATGGAGTACCGAGACCTAAAAATATTTTGAAATTATATCAAGTAACTCAGGGCCTGACTGAAGATCCATCAGCTTTCTATGAGAGATTATGCGAAACTGCTAGGAAATGGACTGATTTGAATCCAGAAGTAGAAGAGAACAAAACTATGTTCAATATGTTATTTATCAGACAATCGGCCCCTGATATCCGAAAGAAATTACAGAAGGTTGATGGAGTTTCAGGAATGTCCATTTCCCAATTAATTGAAATATCATACAAGGTGTATAATAATAGGGAGGAAGTGGAAAAAGAAAGCAAGCAAAGGGACGAGCAGAAGAATAGTAAGCTGCAAGCAAGCTTTTTGGCAGCAGCTATAGTCCAAGTGACCAATCAGAGAGGAAGAGGTCGTGCAGTGAGCTATAGGGGAAGGGGTTGTGGGGCGAGTTGCAGAGAAAGGGGTCGTGGAAGGGGATTTAGTCCCCAACCCACAACAATGATCAATGGACCCCTAGGATCAAATCAACGTGCATATTGCCGGCAAGAGGGACACTGGAAGAGGGAGTGCCCTAAGTTGAACTGGCAGAATGGCTCCATGCCAGTGCAGGTGCTGGAAGCGGATCTGTTAATGATGGGAGTGAAAGATTCTGATTGACGGGGACTGGGGGTAAATATGCCAATCTCCCCAGCCAAACCCCTGGTTCCAGTAGAGCTGGGGAATGAAGTTATTAATTTTTTAGTGGATACTGGAGCTACGTACTCTGTTTTGAATTGTTGTAAGGGTTCTGTAAGTAAATTTTCTATGCCAGTGATTGGAGCCACAGGAAAGCGAGAAGTAAGGCCTTTTTTTCAACCAATTAAATGTGAAGTAGGAGATAAAGTTTTAACTCATGAAGTTTTGTATATGCCAGAGTGCCCCTTACCTCTCATGGGATGGGATTTACTGAGTAAATTAGGAGCACAAATAACTTTTGATAAGAATAGGATTCGCATACATATCCCAGAAGATAATGCTTGGCAGGCGCAAGTTTATCTGTTACTTTCAAAAGAAAAAGAAGAACTAAAAGAACAAATACCAGCAGAAATTATGGATGCAGTAGTCCCCTTTGTGTGGGCATCAGAGAAACTGGGGAGAGATAAATCTGCTGAACCAGTAAAGGTAGAGTTAAAACCAGGAGCAAAATCGGTAAGACAAAAACAATACCCCATGAAGTTAGAGGCTCGGATTGGATTAAAACCGATAATCAAGAATTTTCTCGAGTATGGACTTGTTGTGAGAGTGCCAATCAGAATACAATATTCTGATTTTATCAGTAAAAAAGCCCCGCTTGCAGGAATACTGTTTGGTCCAGGATTTGCAGGCCATCAATCAAATTGTAGTTAATGTGCATCCTGTGGTGCCAAATCCATATATATACCTTGCTGACCACAATGAATGATTCTAACGATAATACAGGAAGCCCAAAAATTTACTTTAGAAAAAAAAATGCCACATGCTGTTGTATCTGTTTTGAAACAAAAGGGTCACCACTGGTTATCCCCAAGCCAGATGTTACAATATCAGACTATATTACTTGAACAGGATGATGTGATATTAAAAATGTCTAGTGTTTTGAATCCTGCATCCTTGCTACCTGTTAACGGAGAAGAAGAATTAACACATAATTGCTTGCAGACTATTGA
Source organism: Phaethon aethereus (assembly GCF_964289735.1). Lineage (NCBI taxonomy): Eukaryota > Metazoa > Chordata > Aves > Phaethontiformes > Phaethontidae > Phaethon > Phaethon aethereus. The sequence continues at coordinate 13,466,874 of NC_138581.1, forward strand.
GCAGGTATATTCTAGTCGAATGGACTTGAAAGATACCCCCCTGGAAGATCCTGATGGGGATAAAGGAGAACGAAGAGCTGGATACGCTGTCGTGACTTTGGAAGAAGAATTAGGAGCAAAACCCTTACCAGCTAATACATCAGCTCAAAAAGCAGAACTGATCTCTTTAATATGAGCCCTGGAATTATCAAATGAAAAGCAGGTTAACATATATACAGATTCAAAATATGCTTTTGGGGTAGTGCATGCCCATGGAGCAATTTAGAGAGAAAGAGGACTATTACCCTCACAGGGAAGTCCTATAAAATATAGATCTGAAATTATGAGATTGTTGGAAGAGGTCAATAAACCTAAAGAGGTAGCAATAATGCACTGTAAGGCCCATCAATCAGGATACACCAATGTTGTCAGAGGAAACACGAAGGCTGATGAGGCTGCAAAAAGGGCAGCATCATCGATATGGATAGAAGCATTGGTTCCAGAGAAATCACTGAATGTAGAAATCCCTGAATACGGCCAAAAGGAGAACAGGTTAGCTGAGCTGCTAAAATGTACCAAAACTGAGGAAGGATGGTGGATCACCCCCCAAGGACAATGCATAGTTACCCCTTCAGTAATGAAGATATTGATGGAGAGAACTCATAAGAGCACTCATATGGGAGTTGATGCTCTGATTGAAGCAGTAGAGAGATATGCAATTGGGGTAAACATGGTACTAATTGCTAAGAGTGTTGTACAAAGGTGTGAAATTTGTCTTAGAAATAATCCTAAAATCCAAAAGAAACCCCCTCCAGGAGAGGTAAGAAAAGGTATAGTACCTGGGGAATACTGGAAAATTGATTTTTCTGAATTACCAAAGTGTAATGGATATAAATATCTATTGGTGTTAGTGGACACTTTTTCAGGATGGCCTGAAGCTTTCCCATGTTGAACCAACAGGGCATGGGAGGTGGTTAGGATATTGTTAAAGGAAATAATCCCAAGATTTGGGATACCAGAAGGGCCCTCCTTGAATCGAGGACCCCACTTTGTTGCAGAAGTAGTGCGGGATATATCCAAGTTCTTACAAATAAGATGGGATCTGCACACAGCATGGTGACCACAGTCGAGTGGTCAAGTAGAGAGAATGAATCAGACACTGAAAAGACAGATAGGGAAGCTTTGTCAGGAAACACATCTGAAATGGGTAGAATTATTACCCTTGGCACTGATGAGAATTTAGATAAATCCTAGAGTTAAGGAAGGAGTTAGCCCTTTTGAGATTTTGTATGGAAGACCTTATATGGTAAATCTAACTGGAAAGGCAGATCTAATGCATGTGATGAGTAATCAAATATTAACAGAATACCTCTTGTCTTTCTTTGGCAAGGGTCCCTTCCTCCCTCCACAGGTACGTGCAATTGAGAGCCACCATACCTTTGGATGTACCAGTACATACCTTCAACCCAGGGGACTTTGTGTATCTCCGAACTTGGAAGGATGAGCCTTTGACAGAAAGGTGGAAAGGACCATACTTGGTACTCCTGATGACAAACACAGCAATAAAGGTGAAAGGAGTGGACTCTTGAATACATTATATGAGAGTCAAGAAGGCCCTGCAACAAGAGAGAACTTCTACTGAATTAGGACCCTTGAAGTTGAAATTTCAGTGGACTTAAGGACTCTTGGGAAAATAAGTGTTGAAGCAGATTGTAAATAAGAATATAAGGATTGATGGTTCTATGTTAGGCTTACTGTAACAATATAGTCTTGTGTTGAGATGTATACTTTCTACGTGTGAGAAATGAAAGTACTAAGGGGGGTGATATTCCTCTGTTACCTCTGGATAGTAAAGAAAGCTGTAGGACAGGATCGGGAACCAGGAACTCCCTGGAACCAAAATTTGTTTCATAAAGTAGTCCAAAACAGTCCATGTAGCAAATAAATCTGATTATTGGGTATGTACCCACCTCCCCGAACATGCTGATCAGGGTATTCCTTTAGCTGGAGTGCCTATTCCAGCTAACATATCTTGGAGGAATTTATGGACAGGAATTTCACTGCGGATGAAGGGAATAACCAGCAAGAGTGGGATGTGAAAACTCCTAGTGGCACTCAAAGACATTGTAAATGTGTTCAAAGATGTTTTCCCCCAAAAGGGACAGGAAGGTTTGATTGTCTGACTAATACTATTGAAGTGGGAAACTATCCAAATTGTCATAAGATTGATAACTGGGGAGGAAATTACCAGAAATCCTGGCCAGTGCCAGCAGGAAAAGGTTGGTATTGGTTATGTGGAAATAAAGCAAGGAAAGTATTACCACCGAATTGGAAGGGAATATGCGCTCTAGGAGCTGTCCTACCAAATATCACAATTGTTAATCGGATAAATGAAGAGCCTTCTTGGCTACGAACATATGTTAGGTGACAGAAATGGGGCAATCCCCTAATTGAAAGACCTACTGGATTTCACTCCTTTGCTAGATGGTTTCTCCCATGGTTAGGAGTTAGTCAATCAGAAAAAGCTATAGCAAACATATCCGCAGCTCTGGAGGTAATAAAAAATCAAATGATGTATGCTATACATCCATTACAAGAGGAAGTTTCACAGGCAGGAAAGATAGTCCTTCAAAATAGGATGGCATTGGATATGCTATTATCATTGAAGGGGGGAGTTGTACAGTAATTAACACTAGTTGTGTTTATGTAGATCAAAGTGGGAGGATTTCCACAGATTTGGAAAAAATTTGGAAACAAACTACATGAAATACAGAAGGATGATACTTTTTATGGATTTGAAGAAGTTTTCCACTGGCTGACTTCCTGGTTCCCTAACCCGAAGTTATGGGTTAAGAAAATCATAGTGGTAGTGATTATAGCTATTTTGATTTTAGTCTGCTTATATGTCATGCTACAGTGCATATCCAAGTGCTGTGTTGTGTTAGTAAATAAGACTTCGGAGATGATGAAACTAATTTAACTTTATTAGTTAGACAAATCTCAAAGGGGGGAATTGTTATAAGGCAACCAAGGCATTTTCAGAAATACACATAAAACTATGGCAGCATTCTGAATTTTCTAATTAGGTAAATTATTTAATCAACTATTGCTACTATACACTTCAAAATGTCTTTAGTAAAAAATATAGGAGACTTTAAAAAAGTATTTGTAAATATACATTTATAATAATATAATGCACATTTTTAATGTATTGCAAATCACATTCATGAGTGAAGTAAATACTATTAGCAAATACAAGTGTAAATATCAGCAAGTACTGCATTCCATTCATTCATGGTACCTTTACAATACAGTCCCAGTAATGTGACAAAAATATAAATGGAACTGAAAAAAGTCCCACTTGTGTAAAACACTAACCACAAAGTGATGTGCATCTCCAAACAGATAGACAGATGAACAGTACTTAGAATCACGTGACTTAGAAATATGGAAGATAGCACATGACATGACATGGTTCTGAAAATAAAAGTTTGCATAAGGCTTTTTAAAATACAAATAAATATACAGGCTTTTTGCTCTTTCACACAGTGAAATAACTATTGAAGCAGACTGTGCTTTTTTTAAACAGTGAAATATAAACTGAGGTAATTACATAAAATAGCAATTACTGAAAATCAGTCTTCTTATCTTCTGGAAATGAGAATTAGAAGTCTCCACAAATAAGACAAAAAGGAGGTGGACCTAGGTTTTCATGCACATATTAGCACAGCTATGGAAAAAGTGACTGTTAATCAAGGGCAGCAAGAATATTCTCACTATATTAAAATTTAGTTTCTTTTCTGTTACAGATTTTAGAACTTGAATTAAATCCTACTGAAGTCCAAGGGAGTCTTTAGCACTTGACAAAGAAGGTTACAGACAAGTTGCACAGAAGATACAAGACTTCTGGCCCCTGCCACACTACTGGTATTTCTAAAAACAAGTACTTAATCGCTTTGCTAAAAGTATCAAGACGTATTCCAAAAGGTTCAAATTTTGGTCAGCACTTTTTTTTTTTTTTAATATTTGCAGCTTGCTATACAACTGGCCTGTGAACCATTTCATATCCATGCTATTTTCTGGATTCCTGATTAAAACAAAGTTCATGGATTTCTAAACAGCTTTTTAAGTACCCTTTAAAATGTTTTGAATGTGCATGTCTGCATCTCAGCAATTTGTTTTCAAATATATAGGCCACCTTAAATCTCTTTCTGAAACACATTAGTTCAACGAGTTTCTGTATCCCCTGTGATCCAGTAACTGATGACCCAGCGTCACAGCTATTTTTTGCTGCTAGATAGAGCCAGGTGCTTGCAAAGAACTGAAATTTGTCTTTCTTCCTTTCACTATACATCAAAACTCCCCATGGTGCACCTGCAATTGTACAGAAAATAACAAGTGACTCTGAGTAATCTTCTCCTCTGGATGTTGGAGAATGCATGTGTGTGATGACATATGAAAAGTCCCAGGCAAATCTATTGGTGACAAATGAGAACTATTCCAGAGATGAGCAGTGTCAATATGTCAAAAATGGCACTGCTTTTATTTCTTGACATAACCTGGAGGAACAGAGGTGCTGAGTCAAAGTTGTTATATGTTTGCATTTGTCACTAAGAATAATTGTGCTACTGGTCCTTTCACACAAAGTGCATCTGAATCAAATGGTGAACATTATTCATAAAGCCCTGATTGATTTAGCATGTTATTCAAATAAAGGGGATACAGAAGACTGCAACTCAACCATTTCCCTTTTGCAAAGCTTCCAGTGAAAAAAGCATGACAACTTCTAGTAAATGCACAGAAGTCTACAGAATTAATCATCACTCCAACAAACACGAGGGCACTCCTAAAAATAAAAATAGCACTTATGAAAATAGCAAATCAAAGACACTTGGGGAGGGAAAAATGTGTGCTGTGTGTCATTCATTTTGTATACAGAGTTACACTAAAATATGTCTACGTGTGCAAAGCCAGGTTGTCCACAATCAGACTATACCAGAATCAGACCATACCAGAATCAGACCATTTCATCCAGAACTACAAAAGCAGCCTCTTCTTGCAGTCACCCTGTCTGACCAGGTCCAGCTCCCTCCTGTTGACAGATTCTCTTTAAACCTCTCTTCTGTGTTCTTCCTTCTCTCCACTGATCCCACTGGTTTGAATTCTCCCTCCAGCCTCCCCATTAGCTCTTCATTCAATTTCAGTCTTCTCCAGGACACAGAGCGCAAAGCAAACTCGGGACAGTAAAGTCTTAACCCAGCTCAGCTGCAGCCAGAGCAGCATATATGATCATAGCCTTTAGGCACCTTATTTCCAGGGTTGGGCCCATCATCTTCCACTACATGTTTTCTACAGTTTTGGGTTTTGTTTTGGTTTGGTTTGATTTTGGGGTTTTGTTTTGGGATTTTGTTTTGTTTGTTCTTTTTAAGGAAAACAATTTTTCCTCTCTTCAGTTTCTTTCTTTTCCTTTTGGAGCACTGCTGTCAGAAGCAACCATGATATGCTCTTTTTGGAGCCAGTTAAGAGCTATCTTAAAGCCATGAAGTTTTGGTCCATATTGTTCCTATTGGAAGGCTGTTCTGAGGCTCTTGTGACTGTAATTCTAGTAACTCAGTTTTCAATTCAGATCGATTGAACAGAAACTCCTTGTCCAGCCCCTGTATGAAGCCTCTGTGTTGATATCTTTCAAAATAAAAATAAAAGGACACAAAAAGAAACAACCATGATCCCAAGGCAGAGACATAACGCAAATTACAAACTGAACAGTTGTAGTTTAACAATGATCCAAGCAACAGAAGAGAGTATCATGATAGGAAGTTTTACTCGATCATTTTAGCAGATCATTCCAGCATTTTACAAATCATTAAAAACATAAATAAAGCTCATATAAATCTCTGGAGACATTTACTGTTTAACTTCATTGTGCCCCTATGTCATGGTCAGACCCTCTGCTGCTATCTGCCCCTTGAAGGAATAAGGTTCTGAGTCCAAGGTACAAAGTGAGGTTTATTGGGTTAAGGCACTTATTAAGTGGATAACAATTACACCACCCTGCAAGTGAGGACTATTCTGCTTCTATTCCAAATTCCTTATAATCTACCTAATAGGTATCATTCAGTTCCTGGGAAAGTATCCTTACCCGGTGTCCCAAGTAAGGGGAGATCACCAAGGTGTGGGCCAGCCATTCCTCAGGAGCACTCTAATCCGGCTCTCAGGGAGCAGTTTATATACCCTTCTTCGGTGGTTTCTGTGGTCACCGTCTAGCGGTATCATTTCGCTACTGCCGGGCAAACTCAGGGCTTGCAGTTGCCAGGCAAGCTGGGGACTCGCTGATGCCTGGCAAACTCAGGCCCAGCACAACAAAAGGTCAGACCCCCGAACAAAGCATCGCCACTCGGTCTGGATCGTCTCCCCGCACCTTAACAAGTGGAATGGTTCCTTTCCTTTACATGCAGTGTTCGGCAAAGGAGAAAAGTGCTAAGCATCCTTCTTAGACCACTCAACACATTCATTAATTAGTTGGCATTTTGCTTGTTTATCTAATGAGGTATGTGACAACCACTGCTGTGCAGGGAAAAAGTAACAAATTGAAATACTCTTGCTTCCATTAACATCAATACAAACTGAATATATAGCTTCCAAATATAGAATTTGGATGTCAAACTATAGGTTTTTTTCAATACTCTAAACTAAAAAAATGCATATTCTTGCACACATTCAACATAGGAAAATCACATAGGGCAAGATTTTCAATAGATATTGCATATGAAATTGTCCAACCCAGTATAATACATTCACATAATTCAGGACCACTGGCATACCTACAGCCAGCTACTTATCTGTTGTTTACAGGTGCACACAATCTCCTGGTCAAGTCAATAAGGCAGCACCCAGCACCTCTGAAAACTGCTAGATTATGATACACCACGGACCCATATCCTGGCACACATTTTAATCCAAGGCAACAATCGCTGTTCCTGACTACTATGCTACATAGCTGCAAGGATTGCTTGCAAAACTGAGGGGTTGGCTCATCCTGCTGTCCCATTACACTAACATGGTCAAAAATACACCATTTTCTGTGGTTAGAGACACAAAAGGAGGCACTATGGCTATCTGCAATTCCAGCAGGCTTTGCCTGCTCAGTCCAGTAGACTCAAAAACTACAGGGATAATGTGAAGCATGAGAGTGAATCAAACTCTCACCCCTGGCCCCACACTGGGATACCTGTAACATCTCTGCCACTATGCCACAGTCATGAACCTCCCTGAGGAGGAAGGAGTGGTAGAAACAATATGTGATGAGCTGACTGCAACCCCCATTCCACATCCCCTGGTGCCGCTCAGGGCAGAGGAGGTAGAGAAAATCAGGAGCGAAGTTTAGCCCAGGAAGAAGGGAGGGGAGGGGGAGAAGGTGTTTTAAGATTTGGTTTTAGTTTTCATTACCCTATGCCAATTTGACTGGCAACAAATTAAACTAATTCCCCCAAGTCGAATCTGTTTTGCCTGTGACGGTAATTGCTGAATGATCTCTCCCTGTCCTTATCTCGACCCAAGAGCCTTTCATTATATTTTCTCTCCCCTGTCCAGATGAGGAGGGGAGTGTGATTGAGCAGCTTTGGTGGGCACCTGGCGTATAGCCAGGGTCAACCCACCACAGAATGAGTAAAATGTTACTTGCCTTTCTCACTAGTAGCTTGGAGAACAAAGTTGTAGGTTGAATATGACATTGATGACTCAATATTACTCATGGAAAGAAATTCAAAGCATACCCCTGTACTATATTTCAATAGCGTGCAAAATAATAGCAGCAGGGAATTTCTGTTAAAGAGCTTTTTATGCATTTAAAGTGGCAGCATTGGCTAAGAGCTGAAACAGTTCTTCCACTAATATCTCATGAATCTTAGCTGTTCTTGAATACGACACTCTCTGATTTCTTCTTCATGATAGAATGCAATAGAAAGCATACTGTACTCTTTTTTTTTTGCTATTAGGCATATTTAGCAACAGCCCACCTAATAAGGAATAATTCCTAAATATATAGGCTGCTCTTGGGCCAAAAAATGCTTCTAGATGCATTACTGCTCACAGAATATTAATTTCATACTATACTCAGACAACCATACCTGAATATAGTCTGGCAGACATTCCTACAGAAAATGCTAAGCAAACTATAGAACAAATAACAAAAGATAATTTTAGTACCCTATCCCAACATGTAGTTAGATTTTGAATACCAGTTTAATTTGTAAAGATACAATTAAAAATCCCTCCACTAGTCTTAATTAAATCCCTGTCTTACCATAAAACTAATTACATGTCAGATGAAACACTGCTGTAGGAAGCCCCTGTATTCTTGCAAAGGCAGAGGTAGTTCTATTCCCAGCTCTGTTAAAGTGATTTGCAATATGCCTCCCGGCAAGAAAAAACCCACACATTTTCAAAAGGCGATCAGTAACTACAAAGTATTCTAGAAACTGATTTACCTTTCATCTGTGCTAAACCTCTATATCTCCAACAGAAATCAGTGGGAGCCATCAGCAGTTTTGAAAAATAAGGCTTTATAGTTCAGATTTAAAACATAATTAGGCAACAAAATTTGTGCAGAAATGGCAGTTAGACACTTAAACATTTTATATTCCCTTGAAAATCCCATCAGTACATATTCACCATTTTAGATAATTCAGTGTATTTACAAACATACTGAATACATTCAAAGGCTGAGTCAAGACCTTCTGGGCAAACCAAAGGGCAAGAAGGAAATGCACAGGCAGTGGAAGCAGGGACAGGTATCCTGGGAAGAGTACAGGGACGCTGCCTGGTTGTGTATGGATGGGGTCAGGAAGGCCAAGGCATGGCTGGAGCTGAACTTGACAGGGGATGCAAAGAATAATAAGAAGGGCTTCTACGGGTATGTCAGTCAGAAAAGGAAGGTGAAAGAAAGTGTACCCCTCCTTGATGAGCAAAACTGGCAGATTGGTAACAACGGATGAGAAGGTTGAGGTACTCAACAACTTTTTTGCCTCAGTTGTCACTGGCAACCTCTCTTCCCAGACCTCTTGAGTGGATGGACTGCAAGACGAGGACTGGAGAAGCAAAACCCCTCCCACTATCAGAGAAGATCAGGTTCGACACCATCTGAGGAACGTGAACACACACAAGTCCATGGGACCTGACGAGATGCAACCCAGAGTCACAGACTCATTAATAGAACCATTAAGGTTGGAAAAGACCTTTAAGATCAAGTCCAACCGTCAAACTAACACCACCATGCCCCCTAAACCATGTCCCTAAGAGCCACGTCTACAAGTTTTTTGAACACTTCCAGTGATGGTGACTCTACCACTTTCCTGGGCAGCCTGTTCCAATGCTTAACCACTCTTTTGGTAAAGACATTTTTCCTAATATCCAGTCTAAACCTCCCCTGGCGCAACTTGAGGCCATTTCCTCTCGTCCTATCGCTGGTTACTTGGGAGAAGAGACCAACATCCACCTCACCACAACCCCCTTTCACGTAGTTGTCGGAAGTGATGAGGTCTCCCCTCAGCCTCCTCTTCTCCAGACTAAACAATCCTAGTTCCCTCAGCTGCTCCTCATAAGACTTGTGCTCTAGGCCCTTCACCAGCTTCGTTGCCCTTCTCTGGACACGCTCCAGCAACTCACTGTCCTTCTTGTAGTGAGGGGCCCAAAACCGAACACAGTATTTGAGGTGCGGCCTCAACAGTGCTGAGTACAGGGGCACAATCACTTCCCTACTCCTGCTGGCCACACTATTCCTGATACAGGCCAGGATGCCGTTGGCCACCTTGGCTACCTGGGCACACTGCTGGCTCATGTTAAGCTGGCTGTCAACCAGCACCCCCAGGTCCCTCTCTGCCGGGCAGCTCTCCAGCCACTCCTCCCCAAGCCTGTAGCATTGCATGGGGTTGTTGTGGCCAAAGTGCACAACCCAGCACTTGGCCTTATTAAACCTCATACAGTTGACCTCCGCCCATCGATCCAGCCTGTCCAGATCCCTCTGCAGAGTCTTCCTGCCCTCGAGCAGATCAACACTCTCGCCCAACTTGGTGTCATCTGCAAACTTACTGAGGGAGCACTCGATCCCCTCATCCAGATCATCAATAAAGATATTGAACAAGACAGGCCCCAAAACTGAGCCCTGGGGAACACCGCTTGTGACTGGCCACCAACTGGATTTAATTTCATTCACCACAACTCTCTGGGCTCGGCCATCCAGCCAGTTCTTTACCCAGCAAAGAGTACACCTGTCTAAGCCTTGAGCCACCAGCTTCTCTAGGAGAATGCTGTGGGAGACAGTGTCAAAGGCTTTACTAAAGTCCAGGTAGACAACATCCACAGCAGTCCTGAGGGAACTGGCTGATGTAATTGCCAGGCCACTCTCCATGATATTTAAAAAGTCATGGCAGTCAGGTGAAGTCCCTGGAGACTGAAAAAAGGGTAACATTGCACCCATTTTTAAAAAGGTTAGCAAGGAGGACCGTGGGAACTACCGACCCATCAGCCTCCCCTCTGTGCCTGGGAAGATCATGGAACAGATCCTCCTAGAAGCTATGCTATGGCACATGGAGGGCAGGGACGTGATTTGAGATAGCCAGCATGGCTTCACCAAGGGCAAGTCCTGCCTGACCAACCTAGTGGCCTTCTGTGATGGAGTGACCACATCAGTGGACAAGGGAAGAGCTACCTGTGTCATCTATCTGGACTTCTGTAAGGCCTTTGACACGGTCCCCCACAACATCCTTCTCTCTAAATTGGAGAGATATGGATTTGATGGGTGGACTGTTCGATGGATGAGAAATTAGCTGCATGTTCGCATCCAGAAGGTAGTGGTCAATGGCTCAATGTCCAGATGGAGATCAGTGACAAGTGGTGTCCCTTGTCCATATGTTTATGGACACCGGTACTGTTTAACATCATCATCAGTGACATAGACACTGGGATTGAGTGCACCCTCAGCAAGTTTGCAGATGACACCAAGCTGAGTGGTGCGGTTGACACTCCTGAGGGATGGGATGACATCCAGAGGGACTTGGACAAGCTCGAGGAATGGGCCCGTGTGAACCTCATGAGGTTCAACAAGGCCAAGTACAGGGTCCTGCACCTGGGTCGGGGCAACCCTTGGCATCAATACAGGCTGGGGGATGGAGGGATTGAGAGCAGCCCTGCCGAGAAGGACTTGGGGGTACTGGTGGGTGAAAAGCTGGACATGAGCCAGCAATGTGCGCTCACAGCCCAGAAGGCCAACCGTATCCTGGGCTGCATCCAAAGAAGCGTGGCCAGCAGGTTGAGGGAGGTGATTCTGCCCCTCTACTCTGCTCTGGTGAGACCCCACCTGCAGTAGTGCGTCCAGCTCTGGAGCCCTCAGCACAGGAAAGACATGGACCTGTTGGAGCAGGTCCAGAGGAGGGCCACAGAAATGGTCAGAGGGATGGAGCACCTCTCCTATGAAGAAAGGCTGAGAGAGTTGGTGTTGTTCAGCCTGGAGAAGAGAAGGCTCCAGGGAGACCTTATTGCAGCCTTCCAGTACTTAAAAGAGGCTTATAGGAAAGATGGGGACAGACTTCTTAGCAGGGCCTGTTGTGATAGGACAAGGGTAATGGTTTTAAACTAAAAGAGGGTAGATTCAGACTAGATATAAGGAAGAAATTTTTCACAGTGAGGGTGTTGAAACACTGGCCCAGGTTGCCCATAGAGGTGGTAGATGCCCCATCCCTAGGAACATTCCATTTCAGGTTGGATGAAGCTCTGAGCAACCTGATCTCGTTGAAGATGTCCCTGCTCATTGCAGGGGGGTTGGACTAGATGACCTTTAAAGGTCCCTTCCAACCCAAACTATTCTATGAGTATATGATTGTAAGTGGGAGCGACGTCTGAGCTGTTTGTGAATTCTGGGCAGCTCAAGTTCGTCACTTCTTCCTGTGACTTCCCAGTGGTTTCAAAGAACAGAAGGTCTGTGTAGGGGGATGAAAGCAGGATCAGACCTTTTGAGTGGTAAATTAATTGACACACAATTTGTTTGAAGATCAACATTTCTCTAATGCTTGTTGCAAAGTAAAAATATCTTTTCTTGAAGACTCATTTTCCACACTAAAGAATGTCCATGGGTGGAAGAACAGAGCTGAAGTAATTCTATTTTTTCCTCCTGTCACTGTTGTAGCAGTTCTAAACTCCAGCATGAAATAGAAATGAAGCACTTGCAAAATGTTTCCAGCAAGTGAACTGAACAACACTATTTTGTTACCTCTTTTCATATTTTTTATCTAGATGTGTATTACATTCAAATCATTTCAGCACTGTTCACTCACCCTCAGAATCTGACCTTCCAAACACACAGGCATAAGTGGGGTTTTTATTGCATCCATCAAATGGATGGTGCGTTATTTGCAACAACTTCTTTGCTATTAGTGTTATGAGTCCAGTCATGCTTTAGTTAAGTTAGGAATGAATGAATTTAATGAGAATATAGGATTAGACTCTAAACAATAGCCTCTCAGAGTAAGGAGTGCCTCAGAAAACCTCTGCAACATCGCTAGACCCTGAAACTCTATAGACCTCGGCAAGGGCTTTCTGCCTCCTGTCCCAGCACCCCCCTACTACACTCACATGGAGATGATAACATAATCCCTTTTGTTCTAGATGACAAAAGGTGTGGGATATTAACACCTAGAATCAGGAGAAGTAGGTGATCCCAGCATCTTCATAGGGAAGGAACAATTTTCATACACTCAGAAGTTGGGCAGAAAACAGCCACAGCTTCTGGAACCAGTGTGCCCAAAACAGAAACAGCAGGAAGTATGGGAAGACTTATCATAAAAGGAGATTTCCTTGCCTCCTCCTCCTTCCCTTGAGCAATCTGACTCACGGTTTCTCAGCAGCACAGGCACAGAGTCTTTCCCAGAAACTCCAGTGGGTTGAAAGGGGATGACAGAAAAAGTGGGGGTTTTTTGGAAAGGTAGGGGGATAGGAGGAGCTAGTTTCAAGGGGGATCAGAAAGCTCTCATCAGGTGGTAAGCGGCAGCAGGCACCTCTTGCCCTCCAGTATCGCACACTGCCCCCATACACCTCCAGTATCCTTTTTCTCTATCAGAGAGATGAGGACCCCAGCCCACACCTCTTCTGCAACCTGAAGAGCCACTCTGCCTCCCACATACTGAGCATCCATTCTGCCCTTACCCACATGTGCCTCCCTGCCTGCTGCGGAGGGGAGAGGCCGAGGCCAGCTGAGGGGGAGGCCAGTACAGTTTGTTTCTTGCCACCACAGAAGGAGCAAGCATTAAAAAGAAGAAACTTTTCTGTGTGGAGAAGGAGGCAGAGGAACTCGCTCTGTACAGGAGGCGATCAAAACGCCGATTGCCCCAACAAGTCCTACGCTTTGTACATAAACAAAAATCAAGAGTTGCCTTGTTCTTAGCTTAAGAGGGAAGGCATTTATGCTCATTTTCAGTGAAATATGAATATATATTAATTTAAATTCAAGTGTTTCTTGTCATTTTGAGACCATTTTCTCTAATGCTTTGTTGTATTGCAAAAGTCATTACATCTATTAATTGTTACTTCTGACGACTCAGGTATTCCTTCTCATACTCTTTTCTTACTTGCTAGATAAGCTTATTTATTTAGGTTTAAACATTACACAGCACCAGGTACACGCTCTGTTACAACCATTAAAAACGCATATGTCCAGTTAAACCTGTCCAATAAAAAATGTTTGGCATGGTTCATAGATCTTTGTCTAAGATAGTACAGTCTTGCAGACTGACTTTGATTTTACATTTATAAGGGGAAAGGATCAAGGTTTGCTCATAGAAAGAGAGAGGACAGGTGATTTCAGGCAGAGACAAAAATTTTCACAAGTCACCACAGGTATACCCAAAAGATTAGCGCTTTCAGAGAGCGTTAGTGCGAGCAGCCCTAAAGATATGGACAGAATAATCAGTTGCCTGTGTATGGCATGATGGTGTTGGGTTGACGGTTGGACTTGATGATCTTAGAGGTCTTTTCCAACCTTAATGATTCTATGATTCTATGATTCTATAAACTCCTCAACCCAGCAGCTGCTGATCTGAGAGCAGATCTGAAGATGCCTTTTCACACTCTTCATCTCTCAAGTCAATACAAAATACACATCTACAGATTTATTCCCCAACATGAGAATAACCCGGGTACTTTTTATTGACCACAGACCCAAAGGTGGGTAACACCAAATGGATTCACTAATGTTTGTACAATGTGATGAAGAAACAAAAAAAGAAACAACAGAGGCACGAGCACTACCAAACTGCAAAACAGTGCATCAGAAGAGGCACTAAGGTTTTCCTTTCACTGCATTTCCAATTCAAGTATGATTTTCTTGAAACCTGCTGACACAGTCAAAGAGCTGACAGCTGTCATATATGGATGGTCATTTCTCTTGGTGAACCTTTTCACTTCTGAAATCTGGACAAATGCAGGTGCTAGGCCAAGAAAATCTAGGAGTTATTATTCTATATTGAGCCCAGTGAAGAAACTACCCTAGACATATCTTCCAGGATTAGAGATATAGCCACAATAAATAGAGTACATTCACCATGTAAGTCTAGAGTCATAAACATGGGCCATATGCTGTCCATATCTGTCTGAGTCTGTGGTACAGAAATACCAGCTAAACACAGATCATCTGATAAACAAGAGACAACTTTTCAGAAGAACTGTAGAACTTCAGAGAGCTCAGGTTTCACTGGACCATTGTCCAAGGACAACGTATGCACTCAGGATTCAAATTCCATGTTAGTCATGAGTAGTCATAACTCATCTAAAATATTTGCAGGCTTATCATATCTCTCCTTAGTTGTGAACCTCCAAACCAATATATCACTGAAGAACACAAGATTTGTCCTCACAGGGCTTAAAGATTCATCTGTTTTCAAGGTATTGTATTATACTTTATTTCTTTTATGTGCAGGTCAGAACAGAGCCCTCAAGCAAAATATGAAACATCTGCAAATTCTTATCTCAGAGGGCTTTTTAATCCATTCATGCCCTATACCCTAACACAAACAAGAATGGAGAATGGTTTCTTTCTCTTTCCCTCGGTTTCAAACTGATCTAGATGACAATCTTGTACTTTCAGTAATAGCTTGTTACCTCCTTTGCAGAGAGATAAACTTTTCACCCTTGGCACTTCATTTAGATATGTTGAGGTCAGAAGTCTGGCAGAAATCTCTTTGCTGATATGTATTTCATAATGATCAATATGAGAAACAGAAAGGAAACAAAAGGCACTATAAAAATAGAAAGCTAATGGCAAACACGACACACAATCCTGTAGGGGCCTTTGAGATTATTTTTAATAATAAAAGAAAAAAAACACTTGTCCCTCTCCCCCAATATAAAGCATTTTGTTTAGATGAAGTGCAATACTTGACTTTCTGTAAATGCCAGCTGAACTCTCCCAGGTGACCCAGGGGCCTCTGCCACCCTCATCCAGGAGATAGAAGAACACTTGTTTTGCATATTCCCACCTAATCTAATTCTCAGGACTGAGCAGCCTGAAAAAATACTATTCATATTCCATGCCAACTTGCTTCTCTATCCTGTAGAAAAACCTAAGCAACAATAAATTCAGGATTATTTTTAACTTTAAAATGTGTACGTTACTATATTTTCAGCATACAAATAAAATCTGGTTGCATTAATTTGACAGTTTCTAAAATCTAAATTTCAAATACAAAATAACACTAGGAAAGCATTGTTGCCCATGAAAATAGAAGCCTGCAGATTTTGTAGAAAGCTAAGATTTACAAAGCATTTTTCTTATAATTTATCTTTAAAATTTTAAAGTGCACATTTGTTTAAGAAAGAAATTATTTAAAAGACTCTTGGTAAGGATTCCTGCACTTCAAATTACATTGCTTTAAAATTACTGAAGGGATAATTTTTGTTTCTCTTTGTTCTGTTCTTTTAATCACTTACTGATATACAGACAAATTTCAATTCATTCTAATATGGCAAGACAGTCAAACCCTCTATTCCCTTCCACAAGACATCTTTCTTCCTGATTTGCCTACCAGATTCTCTTCCTCCTTCCCAATTTTCTTCTGCATTTTATTTTCTCACCTTCTCTTCACATCCATTTCCCCTCTCTTGGTCTGCATAGAGCTCTAAAAGGACTATAGTTCATTATTCTAAATGGAAAGGGTTTAAAAACTCCTCATCATTTATTTAAACATTGAAAATCATGTCTCCACTAAAACAAAAAAATCCATGAGAAGCATATGCTTCCTACAGATGAGTTTTCATTCAAAATGGTAAATACCTTCCAACTGAAATATTTTTATATGGCCTCAGTGCATCCTGGAAATTGTAGTTGAGGAATCTTGTGTCCTCAATGGATTAAGTATCCCATATTTAACACAGTGGCAGACCCTCTTGCACGTGATACATCACCCAAGGCAAATAACCAACCAATCAAACATACATTTCATTGCAAAGAGATAATAAAAGGAACTCTAGAGGGAAAACAGGAGCAGAAGCTCCATGGGAGCCAATGTGCAAAATGTCTTGGGATGAAATAAGAGGTTTACACTGAGGCAACTTTGTCACATTGAGCTGCCAGGTAAGACAAGCACAAAGGACACAGGAACAGCCCGGGGGTCACCAGGAATAGTAATGTTTCTTTGTTTTGCAATTTCCTTGCCAGTAACACAATAAGGAAGACAAGAAATAATATTAGGCAAGTATCTAAGCTGAGATATTTACAAACTTTTACAAATAGACAATTTATTATGAAAAATCACTTTAATTGAATTTAATTATGAACAGCTTTAATTACTTGTACAACATTAACTCAAGCAAGAGTAGGGCTCCCTGTGCCTTGCACGGATATATATTATGAGACTAACTATCCAAGCAAAGCTATAATCTCATTTCGATCAAGGTCTCATACTACAGAAACACACAAATACACAGAAAAACTGGACTAAAACACATTGATTTAGATGTGAGATCCTGCATGTAAGCAGGGAGGGAATGTCCATACCAGGACTTTGCAAATACATAATGTATAAGATGATGTGACTTTTCTGACATTAATGTAGGTCCGCTTATATATATTGGACAGATGACTGACCTAGACTTGCCTAGCAGGATGGATGACCTGACGGTGACAGCCATAAAACTCAGCAGTGAGATCCTATGCTCTGGTAGGAGGCACTAAGATGATCTTTTCAAACGCCTGCAGATAATGACTGATAAATCCTCACCACAGTAACTAATACCTTAGAAGACTAAACAGTGAAATAAGTGTAATAGCTTTCAGTAACTAATACCTGTCATGGTTTAACCCTAGCCAGCAACTAAGTACCGTGCAGCCGCTCGCTCACTCCCCCACGGTGGGATGGGGAAGACAATCGGTAGGGTAAAAGTGAGAAAACTCATGGTTTGAGATAAAGACAGTTTAATAGGTAAAGCAAAAGCCGCGCACACAAGCAGAGCAAAACAGGGAATTCATTCACTACTTCCCATCAGCAGGCAGGTGTTCAGCCATCTCCAGGGAAGCAGGTTTCCATCACGCGTAATGGTTTCTTGGGAAGACAAAACGCCATAACTCTGAACGTCCCTCCACCCCTTCCTTCTTCTTCGTCCCAGCTTTATATACTGAGTATGACATCATATGGTATGGAATATCTCTTTGGTCAGCCTGGGTCAGCTGTCCCAGCTGTGTCCCCTCCCAGCTTCCTGTGCACCCCCAGCCTTCTCGCTAGCAGGCCAGCACGAGAAGCTGGACTGTCCTTGACTACTTAGCAACAGCTCAAAACATCAGCACGTTATCAACATTTTCTTATCCCAAATCCAAAAGATAGTCTCACACTAGCTTCTGTGAAGAAAATTAACTCTATCCCAGCTGAAACCAGGACAGTATCCACTCCTTATACCACACCATTTACATCATGCTCAGGTACCACACTATCCAATGCAACCTCATTAACCACCATTCCCCGTCCCATCCTTTGACATAATACACAGATTATCATTCCCTTAGTCCATAGACCATCTCTGTAAAATGTCCGTGAAATGTCCACAAATGTCCATGAACTGTCCATTGAGTTAATTTAGTCCATGACTTTGGGTTCCATCTCTTATGGTGGTCACTCAGGACAGGACAGGTGGTGTGTTGCGTGGAGTTACTGGGCACCAAAGCCAGCTCAGGTCAGGTCACTGCTGCACTTGCACTGCTTCTCGTAAGGCTTGTCCTCCATTGGCTCAGGTGGTTCCTGCTATAGTAGTTCCTATAACATGCAACTCAAATCATGGGTTACAACAGTTTAAAGGTATTTCCACTACAATCTCCACCCCTGGGCCCTTTGGACTGGACCATAGGGTTTAACATTGCAATGAACTCCTCCCCTTGCCCCTTGCTCTGGCTTGGACTTATCCACAGACTGCAGTCCCTTCCATGAGCCACAGTCTCTCCAGGGGTATACCTGCTGCGGCATAGACTTATCCACAGTCACAGTCACTTCGAGGTGCACCTGCTCCAAAATGGCCTCCTCCTCCATGGGCCACAATGCCTCCAGAGAACTACCTGCTCCAGCATGGCCTCATCCAAAGCCACAGTCCCTTCAGGAGTAAATCTGCTCCAGCGTGGCCTTACCCATAGTTCCAGTCCCGCCAGGAATGCACCTGCACCGTTGAGGGCTTCTCCATGGCCACACACTTTGAGGCGCTCCAGCATGACCTCATGAACAGCCACTGATGCTTCAAGGTGTACCTGCTGCAACATGGATTTATCCACAGCCACAGATGCTTTGAGATGTACCTTCTCCAGCATGGACTTATCCTTGGGCCACAATCCCTTCAGAGGTATACCTGCTGCGGCACAGACATAACCATGGCCACAGATGCTTCGAGATATACCTGCTCTGGCATGGGCTTATGCATAGCCACAGATGCTTTGGGGTGTCCTGCTCCCACGTGGACTCATCCACAGGTCACAGTCCCTTTGACTCGAGTTTGCACTGGAGTTCCAGCCTGTCCAGTACAGCAGCACAGAAACAGCAGCAATGCCCTGGCCATCTGCCAGCCCAGGCACATCACCATTGCTGTTATCAAAATGTTCCCAGGCACAGCAGAGTCAGACGATCAGCAGTACAGCAGCAGAGCAAGCAGCCAAAGCAAAAAGCAGCCACTAACGAGCACTGGACTCTAATATATAGTAAGGAAAGTAAATCCACGGCAAACATAGGAACCTGGCAATTAATAGCTAAACAGCAATAACAGCTATAAATTCTATCTATCTAGCACATTCCGATCAAATCTGTTTTTCTCTCAAACCCTTCATGCCCCACATTGGCACCAAAAAGGACTGTCGTGGTTTAACCCCAGCCAGCAACTAAGTACCGTGCAGCCGCTCGCTCACTCCCCCACGGTGGGATGAGGGAAAGAATCGGAAGAGTAAAAGTGAGGAAACTCATGGTTTGAGATAAAGACAGTTTAATAGGTAAAGCAAAAGCTGCGCACGCAAGCAAAGCGAGACAAGGAATCCATTCACTACTTCCCATCAGCAGGCAGGTGTTCGCCATCTCCAGGGAAGCAGGGCTCCATCACGCGTAATGGTTTCTTGGGAAGACAGACGCTATCACTCCAAACGTCCCTCCATCCCTTCCTTCTTTTTCATCCCAGCTTTATATACTGAGCATGACATCATATGGTATGGAATATCTCTTTGGTCAGCCTGGGTCAGTTGTCCTGGCTGTGTCCCCTCCCAGCTTCCCGTGCACCCCCAGCCTTCTTGCTAGCAGGCCAGCACGAGAAGCTGGACAGTCCTTGACTACTTCGCAACAACCCAAAACATCAGCACGTTATCAACATTTTCTCATCCCAAATCCAAAACATAGCCTCACGCTAGCTTCTATGAAGAAAATTATCTCTATCCCAGCTGAAACCAGGACAATACCGTAGAAGACTAAACAGTGAAATAAGTGTAATAGCTTTCAGTGAATATTTCTATACATAATAAAAACTGCTAGGCAACTAAGACCAGTTATTCTCGTATTCTTAGTAGATGCCGATGACTGTGAAATAAGGTGTATGGCAACGCAAGTTTGAACTAAGTTGTCAGGGAGGCCTAGTAGCACTCCATCCTCTCATTTTATTCAGTCCTTCTAAAACATATCTCAGCAGCACTTCCACCAGGGACCTTCTTGCCTCTTGGTGAGAGAGAAAAAACACCTTCAGCTGAAAATTGCACTTCACATTTAAAATCCTCCCTGTATTATAGAGTACTCGAAAACACTGAAGAGGATGAGATGCATAAGCCTCATTAGAGAATACAGAGACTTCTGTATTATTAATATTCTCCCTCTTTTCTCCATTCATATTAGGATAAAGAATTAACATTCCCATCTAAGTGTCAGCAGTAATAAATAATAAAAAATAATAATAGCAATGCTGGTGTGAGCATAGGAAACTCTGCACAACCTGAGGGTATAGAAGGTATATTTATTAGTCCCTTGAGACTTGCCACATAGGCTATATTGGTCAAGTAAGGAAATAAATAAAGCACAAAACCCAAATCCCACTGTTCCCATAATGATTAAATTATCATACTAGTGCAAAGCTATTGAGGCCATTTAATATGATCCTTCTAGAGCTCCAAACAAGTTTCACATTTTGCGTACTCACAAATACACTAAAATGGATCCTAGCTAAATTATTATTTTGGTTACTTTGGAGTCTGTTCATTAGCAGAACCCCTACCTTCTCCACACATTATTAAAATTCCTTTCTTAATTAATCTTTCTACAAAATATATTGGAAATACATTATTAACACAATGCAAACACAAGCATATACTGTGTCAACAGTGCTAAATTATTTTCATTACACAGCAATGCAGAACTGAAACAAAAGCTACAGCACTGTATCATTTAATATGGCATGCCAGGCTAAAGTGTCTCACTTCAGTAAACAGTCTAGAAATCATGGATTTCAAAGAGGAGAGCATCTATTGATATAATATAGGAATCTGAATCTGAAAGGCTTACACAAAAAGAGAGATTTGTAACTGCCTGCTTTCTCTAAAATGCAGAGAGGATAATGGATTTTTTTTCCCCTGAGGAAAACAGAACAGCTGAAGAGAGAATGCACAAAGAAAAACAGTTTATTTTGATTGTTCACCTTTCACAAAGTCAAATATCACAGAATCAAATAAGCAAAGCCAGAAAGCAAAAACATGAGAGAGTAAATGTAAGAAAGAATAAAAAACTATATTAGTGCAAGCAGGTTAGAGTTATATTACATAAAATAGTCTTCACATATATTCCACCTATAGGAACAGAAGCATGAGTTCCAGGTAAGTATGTAAGCTAAGTGGAATACATCTGTGTCCGTGTCAAGAAACCCTACAAACTTTGAAGAAATGCATTGAGAAATGAAGGCATGCCCTTGCACAAAGAAATACACATATGAAATGAATCTTGGCTGAGGGCCCAGTCTGCAGCTCATACACCACTGTGGCTCTAGTGAAGAATGCAAGAACTGGCTTACACCATTCCTTAATATGTGTTGTGGTTTAACCTGGCAGGCAGCTAAACATCACACAGCTGTCTGCTCACCTCCCCCCTACCACGGCTGGATGGGGGAGACAATCAAAAAATAAAAAGTAAAATTTGTGGGTTGAGATAAAGGCGGTTTAATAGGACAGAAAAGGAAGGGAAAAAAAATGATAAAAGGATGTAGAAAACAAGTGATGCACAAGGCAATTGCTCACCACCCGCCAACTGATGCACAGCCCCTTCCTGAGCAGTGGCCCTCCTCTGGCCAACACTCCTGGTTTATATACTGGGCATGATGTCGTATGGTATGGAATATCTATTTGGCCAGTTTGGGTCAGCTGTCTTGACTGTGTCCCCTCTCAGCTTCCCGTGCACCCACCACCTTCTAGCTGGCAGGCCAGAGCATGGGAAGCTGGGCAGTCCTTGACTGCTTAGCAACAACTAAAAACATCAGTATGGTATCAACATTTTTTCATCCCAAATCCAAAACACAGCACTATACCAGCTACTAGGAAGAAAATTAACACTATCCCAGATGAAACCAGGACAGTATCCACCCCTTATTCCATACCATCTCTGTCATGCCCAGGTCCTCCACTTCCCTTGTCTTTTGATATAGACACACAGATATCATTCCCTCAGTTTATGGGCCATGCCTCTAAAATGTTCATTGAGTTCATTTAGTCCATGACTTTGGGCTCCAACTGTCATAACGGTCTCTCAGGGCAGAAGAGATGGTGTGTGGTGTTGGATTGTTGCATGCTGAAGCCACTCCTGGTTCTATCACCGCTACTCTTTATTCAGTTTCATTGAAGGTCATTCTTCATTTATCTGGGTGGTTCTTACTATAAAACCATTAATATGGCATAGAGCAACCATAGTAGTGATGACATACAGTATTATATAGCAATTACATAATTTAATTCAAACCACTGAAAGGATTAAATACCTGACAATCACTGGCTAAGACCTTAAACATGTAACTTCTTGCCTGACAAGATCAAACAGACCTTGAGCAAGTCCGTTAGGCTTTCCTTGTAAACTCACTGATAACAGGAAGCAAGCTCGTTAGGCTTCCCATGTAACTGATAACATCCCACTGATAACAGGTTAAATTTACCTCCTTGTACCATTCTGAGGCCGAAAGACTGATGAGCTAATTCAATGACTATATATGGACAAAGGAAGCCCAAAGTTCAACTAGCGGACAGCATGAGGAAGACTATGGACGACCACCTGAGGGTGAAAAGACCCTAACCCTAATTTTACTGCGCATGCTTGGACAATGTAAATGAATTCCGGGAACTCATCACCATAAGACTGCCCTTCTCAGGGAATCTGATGAATATGTATGATTTTTCTGTATATGAACTGATGTGCTTTACTAACCGGTTGGAGCACTCGTGGTGGAGCAATCCCAAGTGCTGCCCAGCGCTGCAATAAAGAATGCCTGCCTTCTAAAACTTCAGACTAAGTGTTAGAAGGTTTTCTTGCTGACTTTTCAGTATCACCATTGCCTATTCTCACCCAAAATCAAATCTCCCTGAGGTACACATCGGACTTCCCCATCGTCCTGCACCACCCACCAAGTGCACCCAGGTCCCTAAGCAAAAGCAATCCTATGAATGGGGTTGCCTTTGCCTGAGGCAGGAGTAACCCAGACTGTCTTCCCCAGCATATTTTCTACATGCACCACAGGGACTTTATCCCCTTCTACAGTACGTAAAAGTTTTGACTGGGCAGGGCCAGCTCAATTGGCAGATCCCCTAATGTTGACTAACCAGGTGGCTTTTGCTAAATGTTTATCCCAATGTTTGAATGTCCCACCACCCATTGCTCTCAGTGTAGTCTTTAACAGTCCGTTGTATCGTTCAATTTTCCTGGAGGCTGGTGCATGACAGGGGATGTGATATACCCACTCAATGCCGTGTTCTTTGGCCCAGGTGTCTATGAGGTTGTTACGGAAATGAATCCCGTTGTCTGAACTCAATTCTTTCAGGGGTGCCATGTCGCCATAAGACTTGCCTTTCAAGGCCCAGGATAGTGTTCCGGGCGGTGGCATGGGACACAGGATATGTTTCCAGCCATCCAGTGGTTGCTTCCACCATTGCAAGCACATAGCATTGGCGGGTTTGTAGGGGTGTAATATAGTCAATCTGCAAGGCCTTCCCATATTTATATTTCAACCATCATCCTCCATACCAGAGAGGCTTTAACCTCTTGGCTTGTTTGATCGCAGAGCATGTTTCACATTCATGGATAACCTGTGCAATAGCGTCCTTGGTCAAGTCCACCCCTCAACCATGAGCCCATCTATACGTTGCATTTCTTCCCTGATGGCCTGAGGTGTCATGGGCCCACTGAGCTATAAATACTTCACCCTTATGTTGCAAGTACAGATCCATCTGAGCCACTTCAATCTTAGCAGCCTGATCCACCTGATGGTTGTTTTGATGTTCTTCAGTGGCCCGAATCTTGGGTATATGGGCATCTACGTGACATATTTTTACAACCACATCCTCAAGTCAGGCAGCAATATCTTGCCACAATTCAGCAGCCCAGATGGGCTTGCCTCTGTGCTGCCATTTGCTCTGCTTCCATTCCTATAACCACCCCACAGGGCGTTTGCCACCATCCATGAGTCAGTATAGAGTATTGGCAAATTTTATCGTTCAGCAGTATCTAAAGGCAGCCGGACGGCTTTCACCTCTGCAAACTGACTTGATTCACCTTGTCCTTCAGCAGCTTCTGCGACTTGTATAGGGCTCCATACAGCAGCCTTCCACCTCTCATGCTTTCCCACAATGTGACAGGACCCACCAGTGAACAGGGGATATTGCTTCTCATTTTCTGGCAGTTCATTATACGGTGGGGACGCTTCAGCATGCGCCACCTCCTCTTCTGGCGATATTCTGAAATCTTTGCCTTCTGAACAGTCCATGATCACTTCCCAGATTCCTGGGCAACTTAGGTTTCCTATTCAAGCCCGCTGTGTGATAAGTGCGACCCACTTACTCCACGCAGCATCAGTTGCATGATGTGTAGAGGGGACCCTCCCTTTGAACATCCAGCCCAGCACCGGCAGTCGGGGTGCCAGGAGGAGCTGTGCTTCAGTACCAACCACTTCCAAAGAAGCTCGAACCCCTTCATATGCTGCCAATATCTCTTTTTCAATTGAAGCATAGCAGGCCTTGGATCCCCTATATCCCTGACTCCAAAACCATAAGTGTTGACTTTGGGTCTCTCCTGGTGCCTTCTGCCAGAGACTCCAGGTAGGGCCATTCTCCCCGGTTGCCGTGTAGAGCACATTTTTAACATCTTGTCCTGCCTGGATGGGCCCAAGGGCTACGGCATGAACTATTTCCTGTTTGATTTGTTCGAAGGCTTGTCGTTGCTCAGGGCCCCATTTGAAATCGTTCTTCTTTCAGGTCACTTCATAAAGAGGGCTTACAATTAGACTGTAATTTGGAATATGCATTCTCCAGAAACCCACAACGCCCAGAAATGCTTGTGTTTCTTTTTTGCTAGTTGGTGGAGACATAGCTGTTATTTTGTTGATCACATCCATTGGGATCTGACGACATCCATCTTGCCATTTTATTCCTAAAAACTGGATCTCTTGTGCAGGTCCCTTGACTTTACTTTGTTTTATGGCAAAACCAGCTTTCAGAAGGATTTGAACCATTTTCTTCCCTTTCTCAAAAACTTCTTCTGCTGTTTTGCCCCATACAATGATGTCATCAATGCATTGCAGGTGTTCTGGAGCTTCACCCTGTTCCAGTGCATTCCGGATCAGCCCATGGCAAATGGTAGGGCTGTACTGGATGCCCCTCCAAGTGAAAGCAAACTGTGGCCTGCACTCTCCCACCAAAGGGATTGAGAAAAACACATTACAGAATCACAGAATCACTAGGTTGGAAAGGACCTTCAAGATCATCAAGTCCAACCATTAATCCGGCGCCACCATGTTCCCTAAACCATGTCCTGAAGCGCCACATCCACACGTTTTTTGAACACTTCCAGAGATGGTGACTCCACCACCTCCCTGGGCAGCCTGTTCCAATGCTTGACCACTCTCTCGGTGAAGAAATTTTTCCTAATATCCAATCTAAACCTCCCCTGGCGCAGCTTGAGGCCATTTCCTCTCGTCCTATCGCTGGTTACTTGGGAGAAGTGACCAGTGCCCTTGTCGCCACATCCCCCTTTCAGGTAGTTGTAGAGAGCAATAAGGTCTCCCCTCAGCCTCCTCTTCTCCAGACTAAACAACCTCAGTTCCCTCAGCCGCTCCTCATAAGACTTGTGCTCCAGACCCCTCACCAGCTTCGTTGCTCTTCTTTGGACACGCTCCAGCACCTCAGCATCCTTCTTGTAGTGAGGGGCCCAAAAGTGAACACAGGATTCAAGGTGCGGCCTCACCAGTGCCGAGTACAGGGGCACGATCACTTCCCTACTCCTGCTGGCCACACTATTTCTGATACATTAGTGATATCAGCTGTGGCGTACCACTTGGCTGCCTTTGACTCCAGTTCATATTCAAGTTCTAGCATGTCCGGCATGGCAGCACTGAGTGGCAGTGTCACTCCTTTCAGGCTACGATAGTCTACTGTCAGTCTCCACTCGCCATTAGACTTTTGCACTGGTCATTTCTTCTTGTGTATAGGGACGAATGATACCAGCATGGGTTGGTTCTCTGTATTTCTGCAGATTAAAAAATGCATGTACAACTGAAAGCATGACAAAAATTTTACAGCAGTGTTCAAACACCTTAGTTAAAACCAATCAATACAGAGAAAAGGAGATAGCACAAGGAAACCTTGAAAATGCTGTCTGTAGTGCTGTGGGTGAATCTGTATATATAAAACACATTAATTCTGTTTTGCCTTTATGAACTGCCTCTATTTTTTTATGACTAACAACTGCTTTTCACTCTCACAGCATTCTGAATTGTGTTCCTTGTGCTAAAAATAAGAGCAATAACAACTTCCAATTTGTCAGGAAAAAATCCCACCACAGTAATTAAGAGCTAGTAAGTAATGAGTAAGGTTACTTCAACAGAAAACGGCTTTTCTGTTTTCTCCGAAAGAGGTGTTATGTTTGGAAATAAATAATTTCCACATCAACAAAAAAAGAGTCCAGGCTCCAATGCTGCCTTTTGTGATTTTGAGGGCACTGAGGGGAAGGACATACAGATAGAAGTGCCAAGCCGAACACAGGCTGAGAGGTAAGGCTTTCCCAGCAGGCAGGCAAGCCTCAAATCTGGGGGTCAGCCTGGGCTCTTGGAAGGTGGTTTACACAGACAGGAGCCAGCACAGAAGACCCTGACCCAGGGCCACAGGATTTCTGATAGCAGCAAAGAAATAAGCCAGTCAACCTGTTTATAATACAGGCTAAATTAAGCAAAACTGAGACAAGAAACCCATGTTGAACCTACCCTTCTACTTCTTTCCTTTACCTCTCCCTTGACAGCTACTTGTTAAAGCATAAATCCACACTGGAGGTGAAGCTCTGGAAACAAATGTTAATAAGCAGTGCAGAGTCTGAGGCATCAGCAGCAGCATTGGGACCTGTAGGCTACATGGTCCCAAGTGTGGAAGGGTAACGACAGAGTGCCCATGCTCAGGGAACATGTGGAGAAAAAAAAAAAGAGTGGTAGCATCTACAAAAGCCAAAGAAACATGGAAGCTGTAATTTACATGACCCAAACTCCATCGCCCACTGACTGTACAGGAGGAAGCTGTGGTAACAGCAGCCCTGCAGCTTTGCTTGTTGTGTCCTTGCATCTCACTCCCTGTCCTGGTTTACCCTTTTCTCACCACCACCACTTCACTTTTGGAGGAGGACCCACACCAGTGAAGAGGTGAAGCTAGTAAGTCTGACCCGTTTCTAAAAAGCCTCTACCAATATAAAATGTGTCCCCTGAAAAACTGCTTTGGTGCTCTGAAAGATCAGGATCTAGCTAGGGAGACCTATGGTGATTTTAATACTAAAAACCGCACCTCTAGAAGGAGATTTTAAAGGTAAATGTAGGACCACCTTAGTATAATGAATTAGGTAATTGATGGAGCATGCATACAAAGATTTCTGTGATGTAAAATCATGTAACTAACCATATATCAATTCTTTGTTATTTGTACTGTATATAAACTGCTACTGTTTGAGCTAACAGTGTGCTGGATTTGCGATTTATCACCTAGCACCCCGCTCTGCAGACTGGCGATAAAGATAAATATCTTGACTCAGTGTGTTGACCGTCGTTTTGCACACTGGGTGAAAGAACCCTGATTTAGGGACAACAGTAGTGCTTTTTCAAAAATGCAGTGGATGACCAGGTAGACCTGTGTATGACAGCCAAGAACAAAACACTCACCTGGGAAAATCTGACTTCCCTAGGGGAGGTCAGCTGAATTCACACTCTGAGCATCTTTAGGATATGTGATAACCCTTTCCTGTCAGACAAAGCATTTCTAACACATCTAAAACAACATTCACAATGCAGAAGGCACAGCAGTAGAAAAACTTCTCGCAAAGGGCAGACTATTCAGTAATGAAAGCTACTTTGTACAGAAGACCCTCAGGTTCCTTAGACAAAGAAGCCAAATATCTACAGATATTATATTACATTACATTACATTATATTATATATCTACAGGTATTGTAATATATATATCTACAAGTAGGCAGAGGCCACTTTCACAGCAGAATTGGAGCACTTATGCTTAAATGGGAGCAAGGTTAGGAGAGTCTAACCTTTGGTACAGAGAATATTTGGTTATACATATGGGCTTCCTATGCAAGACAGCAAAGAGTAGACTAGGAGCATGACCAGTATATCCCACAATTCAGATACAGCAGTTCCACATGGCAGAAACACAGAGCTGCTGCTCTGCCTGCAAATGTGACTACCTACAGGCCTCAGTGATCATGCAGTTTCAGCAGCAAATCTTAATGAAATGCTTTGGAAGGGAGGCTGTTAAGAAACAGCATTGGCAGCATCCATTTACATAAATCTTATTCCTCTTTCAGAAAAGAGGAAACTCTTCAAAGAATGGGAGTCAGGGGGCTGACATTCCCACCACTACCTCCAGAGAGTACACAGATGGCTGGCTCTAACCCACAGCCCTGTGCTGCTCTAAGGGTGCACATTAGACACTTCTTTTCTTTAAGGAATGCATACAGTAAGAAACAGTTAATGGAACCATATATTTTAATTTTAAAGTGTCTCAGCACTGATGGATTAAATACATGACAGCATAAAAATGACATTCATCTTTCTTTCAGGTCCACCAACTATCTCTGAGTTCCCATTGCTACCAGAAGTCTTAAATTAAAAAGGAAGATGTGAATTAAATCAGATTCTCCTTCAGACATACTTTTTTCCATGTCTGTTGAACCCACAACAGGTACAACGGTAGGAGACAGCTCATAACGGTGTATGCTGTGAACTTTGATTTCTTCTAGCAATACGAATGTCTCTAAATTCAAACATTTCTGTAAATCTTCAAATCCATCCAGATCTGCTTTTCTTATCTCTCTCCTCCATTTTAACTCATGTAGGTCGCAGCAAGACTGTACATCTCCACTTTAAAAGGAACTTTGAAAAGCGTCAAGGATATTACCTTTTAAATGATGCCCAGTCTTGTCTCAAGTTTTTACTTTTGGAATACCATGAGCTGCTTTTAAAAT
Organism: Phaethon aethereus; assembly: GCF_964289735.1. NCBI lineage: Eukaryota > Metazoa > Chordata > Aves > Phaethontiformes > Phaethontidae > Phaethon > Phaethon aethereus. Next base: position 13,496,090 of record NC_138581.1, read on the forward strand.
ATGAATAATAGTATCAGCAACAGACCCATACCTCACTGCAGCTCCTGTCAGTAACTCCACCTACCACAGTCCCCACATAATTCTGCAGACTTCATTCTGAATCCTTACCTGAGCATCCCCTGCTGTAACCTCTTTATATGAGTAAATTTATGTGAATTGGGATTGCAATCCATATTTAAAATCCCACTGACAATTAGACAGATACTACAAACTTCTCCTTCATCTTTATGCATACAAGTATGCAAGTATTTAGTTTTCAGACTGCAGCCAAAAAATAAAGTATTTTAATAATAAACCTAGGCCATATATGTCCAAAAGCTATTCTATAATGAACACAGTTTTAATTTCTTTGCCTGAAACAAAAATGCTAGCTCTGAGGATTTTTGCTCTATTTTCTCTTTCTGTAGCCTGTTTTGTCCCTGTAAATATAGCAACAAAAGGTATTTTTCCCTTTACTCCTGTTCCTAGACTATTTTAATAATTTTGATGTGGAATGGTACATTTCTTTACAATATAACATATCTTTAAATCCTCTCCTTTTTTCTCAAGAGGGTTTCTTTTTTTTCCAGACATGATCTTTCCTCACATGCTCTTATTGGCAGCATTTTCCCTCTGACTCAAGCTCTTACACGTCTTTCCATTTCCCCTTCCAATGTACGTGTGTATCTCCTTATCACTCCCTCTGTCTTTTCTATCAGTATCCAGCCATCTTCTGCTCCCCATTCTCCCCCACTTTCTCCACCACTGTGTCCTCTTCACACCCTTCTCTACACCCGTTTTGACTCTGACTGGAGTAAGGCAGCTCCAGCACACCCAGCTGAGGATTGTTTTTGTGTATATAGGCTGTGCTGTGGCTCAAGTTTTCAATCCGTATAGCTACTGGAAGGCATGAAGCTGGACATGGGACAGTGAGAAAGCATTATTCCTGCAATGTCCCAAAACATTCCAGTGAAGCCAATGACAACCTCTAATGTCACTAAACATTTGTAGACTTCATAATGAAACAAGACAACAGCATCCATTTAGTTGCGAGACATACACCAAAGCTACATTAAGGCAATATTTGCATAATCATATTGTTTTAAAATTGATCTAACAGCATTCCTAATCGTTGAAATCTACAGATGTCCATGCTGCTGCAACTATATGTCATCCTCCCCTATGCCATTAAATAACACCCTAAACATAATTTCAAATATCTGAATGCAAGCATACACATTCATACAGTACAGATCCTTGGGTTCATAAGCTCATGACAGGATTACATTGTTTCATCAATGCAATACCCATCTGTGAAAGATAAGCTAATCTAGACCTTCTCCTCCATTATCTCTAACCTTTTTAAAAAATACCATCTGAGAAGGAGAACACACAAGAGAAGAAACTGGTTATTAACCATGTTGCACCAAGGCAGCTTGAGGTTAAGTTGTAAGAATGAGATATTTATTTGGGGATCAGAATACACAGACTTTACCAGTGAAAAAAAATAATCTGTTATTTTTCTTTACTGATGAAATATATCCTAGATGTCAAGGGCTTGATGTGTTCTTTGCAATTCAGTGGCTCCCGAATCTCACACAGATGGTACGCTGGAGCTGCAACTGTCATTTTACTCAAAACACCAGTGAGGCAAGAATCTCACAACTGCTTTGTATTAAAAGATGGATTTAAAGCAAATTTCCAATGAAAAATACATGAAGCTATGTCAACTGACATCAGATAAGTTTCACTTCAGAAAAGGAACTCATTGGCTGACAGAAGATTGAATGCTCATTAAAAAGTCTTTTGACATCTCCTTTCCTAACCAGCCATGTCTCCTAAGCACCTACATTTCTGCTCCAGAGCCTGCATCCAAGCAATCTTACACAACTAGTCACATGCATACAAAAAGATTTAAGGATTGTGAGACCAAATTTTAGAAACCTCCACAGCTAAATGACAAGCGAGAAGGGGCCTGGACAATGCAGAGGTTTTAAGAAACTTTTAGGCGCTGGGTTCCTCCAGTGGCTCCAGCTCTGTTTTCAGGTGGCCTAATTGTGGGGCTGGAAGTACTGTGGAATCTCACAGTTGAACATCCTGATATCTTTACCCCAGGAACTAGAGCAGGAACACACTCTCAAAGCAGATCATACACTACTGAAGGAAAGGGAACCACTACCACAAAATATTTAGCCAAATTTTGGAACAAAAGGGCTAGCGTAGATACTTAACGCTTCAAGACTCTGGACAAGAAGCAAGTACCTAAATTCCCTGAGAGTGCATGTCCCAACACAAGCCTGGCAGCTTTTTCTATCAGGCACCTCAGGACATTCCCTCTTCATTTGCTGAGGCTTTGCAAAGCCTCTTCTTGGCAGCCTGACAGTCCTCCCAGGAGCTGGCTCTCCACACTGGCAGTTCCGATGCACAGGAAACCAGATACAGGGCCAGTACGTGTTGTGAGACAGATGCTATAAGAAATGAATAAATTTCATTCCACAGGTACTTTGAAAATGGTTCAAAAGGTCAATGAGTATAAGTTCCTCTGATGCAAATGCCCCACTGCATTCTTACTACTACACTGGCACTTGCTTGGTATGTTCATCCATCTTCACTTTCAACGGAAAATAAAGTTCTTAGATTTTATTCTTAAAGATGAATGCTTTTACCATGCTGTTTCTCAAGACACCTCTGCAGGATCATTTGCCATTTTATTAGTGAAGTAGCTGGCTATGAAATAATGAAAGTTGAAAGTTCTGTGACCCAACTTCCCATCATCAACATGAACATATGCTTGTATCAGGAACATAAACATGGCATGTTACATGTTGGAGAATCCTGAGGGAAATCTCAGATAAAGTAAAATCCCTCACAAGTTTAATTAATGGATAGACCCCTGACCATTTATTCTTCTCTCAAAATGCTATTGACCATAACATTGACCATGTGAGATGGTCAATGTTAATGAAAATGAATACTAACAAAGGAATTACTGAGTATCTGAAGCCTCTGTAAATAAATATATATATGTGTGTGTATATATATATATATATGTAACATATATAGCTAGATGGCCAGGCAGATACATAGGGTTAAGTTCTTCAAGTGTAAATAAAACAAGTATCATTGCTTCAGCTTTATGCAGATGACTGCAGCTACAGGTATTAAGAGAGCAAAATACATCAAAGCAATTCAAACTATAAATAGAATTATTTCAAACTGAAATTTGGCCAAACGTTAAATATTCACCACAGTTACTCCAATAATGCATAACTGAAATCAGTGGAATATAAAGGCAAAATATGACCATATAAAGGAAATTATACTGCACTTTCTCTTTAGTTAGGCTTATGTCATCTCATCAATTTACATAGCCTTGAGGTGGAGAGGAACAGGCTAAATGTAGAAACCTTTTATGTATTTAATTTCAGTCAAAATACCAATCAGCAGCAAAATGAAAATCTTTATGGCAATAATCTCCTGAAACTTATCAAGTACAACAATAACAACCTCAATAGTTCTGACCAATTGACTTCAAAATAGAAATAATCTACACAGGAAAGTCCCAACATCACCCCAGCCCACTCAGCCTTCACTTCACAGTTCAAGAATTTTTCACTAGAGTATATAATTTAGTTTATCACAAGTATATTGCAATCATTAGACATTGAAATAACTGAAGTTTGAGAGGTGTAAAAGATTCTCACTCAGTAGCAGCTAATGTTCCAATCAATGTGCTGTCACTGCAGAGACATGGGTAGCATCCAACAAGGAACTTCAAAATACTAGGGGCAGAACAGCTAGACTGTTTTACCTACCTGAGCCTTGAATGCATGCCAGTCAGATGCATAAATTATTTTTTAAAATTTTATTTAGAAATAGTAGAATAAGATGTGGTATTGGTCATCCTCAACCCTTCAAAATAAAATGAAACAAAACCTGGCAATGTATCTCTGAAGGAAATAAGACTACCATAATATGTAACATGCCCAGCTTCAACCTCCTGCCAGTATTATCCATTATCATCAAAAAAAAAAGATAAGCAACTCTTGGAGAAAATACAGAGGTAAACAGATAATGAGAAAACATATTTACATTGTGGTTATTATCTTTTAAAGTATTTTAATTGTAGATGAAAGTAGATGGCAACAAATAACATCTTATCCTGTCTTCACTGTTTAACACACGATCTCTTTAGTAAAGATGCCATTCCACACACAGCCAGATTGAAGCAAATGCCATTACTTCCACTTTGCAGTGATGTAACTCAGAGCTGAATGCCAACCCATGCTTTTTCTTTTCACTACTCCTTCCAGATTTCTCTTCTATAGTTCTTCATGCAACAGCAGCAACAACAAAAAGGAAACAGCAAACGTCTTCCTGTGACAAGACTCTGCCACATTCGGTTACACATTAGCACTCCCCCGAGCAATGGTGCAGAACCTCTGCCACCCTCCTGACCATTGTGGCAACTTACCAGGAAACTGAGGGGCAAAACTCAATTGCATACACATTTAAAAACACACACACAGATTTGAATCAGAGGGGAAAAAAGGAAAAAAAAAAAAAGAGAGTTCTTATTATGGAGCACTACAGATGTATTCAGAGCTATAAAACCTCTGAGAAAGAAGAAAGGACAGAATGCTAAAAAGAAAGCTGACACCACCTGTTGTTGGGATCACCCTGCATGGCTCGACCTTAAGGAGAAGGAGCTGTGGCGTTGATCTGCACGGCTCGACCTTAAGGAGAAGGAGCTGCGGCATTGAGAAGCTGGTAAACAGCTGGATATCTGCATGGCTCGGCCTTGAGGAGAAGGAGCTGTGATAAACAACTAAGAAGAAGCGAGGAAAACAGGAACACCTGCAAGCAGCGAATCCTGACTGTGTGAGAGGCGCATGGACAGCGCATGATATTTTGTATATAGCCAATTGCAATAGTGTGTGTAACAAGCTGTAACCAATCATGAGTGTGTGCGCAGTGACTAAGCGAAAATTGTGATATACATTGGAGTCAGACAAGACAATAAACGGCTTCGGAATATAACTCTCATAGAGTTGTGAAGTCCATCCTTCTCCCGCAACTGGTGACCCCGACGTGATACGATCTCTGGGATCTCATCGTTGAACACCGGTCGAGCGCAGAGGATGCCGCGGGAGAAGCCCGGTTGGAAGAATTGCAGTCAGCGGGACTGACGCAAGGAAAAAGAAAAAGGAATTCGTTGCAACGGAGAAGCACCCAGCAAGGTGAGGTGAGCAACCGGGGCGGCATGGGGCAGAACACATTGCGTGAAGAAGGGGCGATAGTCAGACTCCTGCTGCATATGCTCTCTAAGAGAGGACTGAAATATGATGAATATACACTTAGAAGGCTTCTAATTTGGAGCCGAAAGAAAGGGTACCCCCCCGATCCGTCTGTGGCGTTTAAGGCAGAGACGTGGGAGGAGATAGGAAAAATGTTATGGGAACATATTGAGAAAACCGCCGCAGAGTTAGTGATGGCGTGGAAGTTGATATTAACCACATTAAAAGCCTTAAAGGCAGAGAGAAAAGCTGCAGCTGATGTGGAGGAGGCTGTTAAACTGCTTTCAACCAATCCCTTCTTAACCGAGTCAGAGGGTCCAGGACCTTCAGCAACTCCGAATGCACTGCCTGAGGTGCCAGATGCACCGGGTGAACTGGCCGCATTAGATAAGTCAGAGAAACAGATCTATGATGATATATGTAGATAAGGGCAAGACGGGACAAAGGTGCCCAGAACAATGTACTCAATGTTCCTCTGTGTGCCCATGTGAAAGATTGATGGGGCGGGCTTCACCACCCCCGAAACCACCCAGACTTAACCGATCGAAAGCCGTAGTTTTGAAGCCCTCAGCCGAGCCCCTGCCACCTTTACGGCCCCCGTTGCCTGATAGCAGTGACGAAGAAGAAGAGCCTGTTGTAGAGACTATAGGGAGGCAAGAGCCTAGAATGAAAGGCGACCCTAGAGAGCGGTGGAAAGACCTTTTTTTAGGAGCGATGAAAGACGAGGAAACAGAGTTACCAATGGCATTTCCTGTTAGTGTACAGCCTCACGGGCCCAATCGCTGGGACCCATTTCACTGGGACTTGCTTAAGAAAGCGCGGAAGGCAGTACAAAATTATGGCTTGCAATCACCTTTCAGGCAAGCTCTATTAGATAACATATTCACGGGAATGGTTCTTACACCATGGGATTGTCAGCAGATGATAGATATGTTGTTGACACCAACCCAAAGGTTATTGTGGGCAGACAGATGGTATAAACTCTGTATGCAAGAAGCCCTGAGAAACCTGGAGCGTCAAGACGGCGATCTGCTTCAGAACATTACTATGGAACAAATGACAGGCCAGGGACCCTTTGTGGATGTTAGATTGCAAGCTCAGCTGCCCTTAGAAGCCTTGCAATTAGTTGGGCGACTAGCGTTGAATGCGTTGCGAACAGTCCCTGAGGAGGGAACGAGGCAACCATCTTACACTCAAATTAGACAAGGGAGAGATGAACCATATATGTCTTTTGTTGATCGTCTGAGAGACACTTTGAATAAAGTGTATACCAATGAAGAGGCAAAACTAGCAGTGCTGTTGAATTTAGCAGTAGAAAATGCCAATGTAGATTGTAAAAGAATTTTGTTAACTTTGCCAAAAGAAGCAACGTTAGTACAAATGGTAGAAGCCTGCAACAGAGTAGGCTCTGCCACACATCAGGCAGAAACACTCGCAAGTGCCTTTGCAGCATCAGTTAAGCTATTTATAAACGGAAAAGGGGAGAAAAAAGAGTTTTAATTGTGGAAAAACAGGCCATTTTAGAGCTCAGCACAAGGTCACAAGGAAAGGACCTAGGCAGATTGAGACAGGTCATAAATCCTTCCAACAAGGACCCTTTCAGCAAGGAATAGGCCCAGCAGGAGCACCATGTGGTTGATGTCAAAAATTTGGTCAACAAGCCTCAGAATGTTGTTCAAAGTATCATCGGGGTGGTATGAAATTGGGAAACGGGCGACCGAGCGCAAAGGCACCCCACACGACGACACAAATGGGGAAGCACCACCAGGCTGCTTGGCAAGTCTCAGCGCCCAAACCAGAGGGAGCGCCGGAATGGACGTGGAAACAACAGTAGAAGTTACCTTATGGGACACATCGGTTTATGATGTCCCAACTAATGCGAATGGACCATTAGGATATGGATTGAGTGCTTTGTTATTAGGACGATCTTCAGCAACAAAGCAGGGACTTTTTGTTCTCCCTGGAGTCATTGACGAAAAAGGCCATATTGTGCCAACCACTAGTCCTTGGAACACACCTGTTTTTGTGATTCCAAAGAAAAGTGGAAAATGGAGACTATTACATGACTTGCGAGAAGTCAATAAGGTATAGTGGACATGGGAGCCTTGCAACCAGGGCTACCATCTCCCTGTATGATACTGAAGTATTGGAAGCTTTTGATTATAGATCTCAAAGATTGCTTTTTTACAATCCCTCTGCATGAAGATGATGCCAAACATTTTGCATTCTCAGTCCCGAGCACAAACAAGGCGCAACCCATGCAAAGATATCATTGGACAGTATCGCCACAAGGCATGAAAAATTCGCCCACGATGTGTCAAATTTATGTAAATTGGGCTTTACAGCCAATCAGAAAAAGGTGGCCTCAATATTTCATCTATCATTATATGGATGACATATTGTTGGCTGGTGATCAATTAAATCCGGAAGAAATGATCGGGGAGATCGTTGAGCTTTTGAGGCAAAGTGGGCTGCAAGTGGCACCGGAAAAGATACAAACTGAAGCACCTTGGAGGTACTTGGGGTGGATGATCACTGAAACGTCGGTGACCCTCCAAAAGGTTGAATTAAGAATTCAGATTAAAACATTAAATGATGTACAAAAATTGGTAGGAGACGTTAACTGGATTCGACCTATTTGTGGGATCACAAACCAAGATATGGAGCCCTTGGTTCAGCTCTTGCGAGGGGATAGCAGGTTAAACTCTCCTCGGCAATTGACCAAGGAAGCCTGGGAAGCAGTAGCAAACATTTCTGAAAAGGTAACTCAAGCATTTAGTTCTAGGGTAGACCCCTCGATAGGGATCACTTTGGCAGTAATCAATCACGAGCGACATCCCTATGCGCTTATAATACAGTGGATAACAAAGCTAGAATCAAAAGCGGACCCATTGAGAATTTTAGAGTGGGTCTTTTTACCTCAGCAGCACAGAAAAACCATCACCATGAAAGTAGAGTGTTTTGCAAATTTGATTATGAAAGGGCGCAACACAATTATTGATATATCGGCAAAGGACCTGAAAACGATTTTAATACCATTACAACAAGAATATTTGACTTGGGCTTTGCAGCACTCTGTTCCCTTCCAAACTGCATTAGCAGGATTTGAAGGTGACATTCAGATTCATTATCCATCACACAAAATGTTTACCTTTTTTAAAACCATGAAGTAGAAGAAAAATCAAAGTGTAGTCAATATCCAGTTCAAGGTGCTACAGTGTTTACGGATGGTGGTGGAAAAACAGGCAAGGCAGCAATATTATCGCGAGAGCACGGAGAATGGAAAGAACGGGTACTTGTCGTGCCAGGATCAGTTCAAAAGGTAGAACTACAGGCAGTAATTGAAGCCTTTAAATTATGGTCTGAAGAACCTGTGAATATAATTACTGATCCTTTATATGTAGCTGGAGCACTCCAAAGATTGGAAGGTTCAATCCTCAGACAGGTACAGCAGGAACAGCTATATCAACAATTTAGAACGCTTTGGTTTTTATTGCAGAAAAGACGACATCCTTATTATGTTATGCATATACGCAGCCATACCAACCTTCCAGGGGAATTGGTGGAAGGAAATGCAAGAGCCGATCGGCTGACTGCCGCAGTATGGGCTGGACCTGTCCCAGATCGTTTAGGTCAAGCACAAGCCTCTCATGCCTTTTTCCATCAATCTGCCAAAGTTTTAGCGAGACAATTTAATCTAAGTGCAGGTGACGCTAGAGCTATTATACAGACTTGTGCTGATTGTCAACAAATAGGCCCAGGAATCGCGATTACAGTTAGTCCCCGAGGATTGCATTCGCTACAACTATGGCAGATGGATGTGACACATGTTGCTGACTTTGGAATATGTAAATATGTTCATGTTTCAATTGATTGCTATTCTGCAGTAGTTTGGGCCACTGCACAAACAGGAGAAACTAGTAATCATGTACAAAAGCATTTGCGAGCTGCATTCGCAGCCCATCATATACCCCTACAAATTAAAACCGATAATGGTCCTCGTTATGTAGCCCAGTCAACCCAACCATTTTTTGCTCAATGAGGAGTGACGCATGTTACTGGAATACCACATCCCCCAACTGGACAAGCTATTGTTGAACGAATGAATCATTCCCTGAAGCGTTTATTGCAAAAACAAAAAGGGGGGAGGCTACCACACCACCCCAAGAACGTTTGAATAAAGCCTTATATGTGTTAAATTATTTCCGTCTAGCAGAAGGAGAAACATGTAAAAGGAATGACAGGAAGTCTGTTTGAGTTAACACAAAATGTACAAGTAAAAGTTAAAAATTTGGAAAAGAATATGTGGGAAGGACCTTTTCAACTGCTAACCTGGGGACGAGGTTATGCTTGTGTCATTACAGATTCTGGAACTTGTTTGGTACCCGCAAAATGGGTAAAACCATGGGTGAAACAGTCACCGTCATCATCGGACACATCTTGACACTATCAGGTGTCATCGCAATCTGGATGCCACCTCAGCCAAAAGAAAATGTATGGGTAAATCACACTGAAATTAGCAGTATCATGAGAGGAACATGGAAAGCTTTTAGGGCAAACCGCTCTATAACTACAAATCCTTTGGTAAGATATAATACTGGTTTTCATTAGCTTTATACAAGCACTTTTTCCATCACTAGAAGTAGCTTCTATCGCTAGGAGTAGTACAGCTAGAATTGTTTGCCTTGTAACATTCTGCTATTAATTTAAGCATAGCTGATATGTGACTGCTGGATTATGGTAAGATGCCGTGTGAGCAAAGCCTACGAACCAATAGACGGGGTGGCTGTGGCGCGTGCAGCACGTCTGGCCAGCGGGCACATGCGCCATAGGTTCCCTGTGTTGAAAGGTGACACCCAAGGCGTGTTCCGACACTCGCTGGCCACGTATGTCGAAACTCGTTCCTTGGCAAATGTATAAATACCGGGATTTCCCGAAGAGCAGGGGGATCGGTGTACGGCAAGGCCACCGTTGCCTCCGTGGGGATGCCCACGTAAAGCTGGCACCTACCGACTGCTGGGCTGAGTTCGCGGCACAGGACGGTACAAGAATGTACAGATGGTCCATTTTCCTCACAGTCCTTGGGTTGCAAATGATCCATCAGGTTTTGTTTATACATAAACAAAAAGGGGGAGATGTTGGGATCACCCTGCATGGCTCGACCTTAAGGAGAAGGAGCTGTGGCGTTGATCTGCACGGCTCGACCTTAAGGAGAAGGAGCTGTGATAAACAACTAAGAAGAAGCGAGGAAAACAGGAACACCTGCAAGCAGCAAATCCTGACTGTGTCCTTCTCCCGCAACCTGTTTAAAACCAATGTGCATGCACACACTGGATATGGCCTGAAGTGGCTGCATATGCTGCAGGTTTGTGCACACTAGATTACTATATAAAATTAGCAATGGAAAAGAAATACTCTGTGCTTAGCTCTTCTCCAGGAGAAAATATTTTATGCTCAATCTGAAGGACTCAGAGCCTCTGGGAAGCAGAGGCAATGAGAAAGGTCTGTGATCCATCTTCAACTCTTTTTTTCCAAATTTCACAGGTACTGAACTCACAGAATTCCTTCCATTTGCCTGATGGCCTTTTTGCTGGCAACAAAAGGTTTTCCTCCCCTATATTATTTCATTAAAGTAGTTAATTATTTATTTTACCTGACCAACTCCCACCAAAGGGTCCTGTGGAGCTATTCTATCTTTCAGCCTGCCATGAGTCACACTTTTCCTGACATGGGAGGAGAGCAGTCATTCAGACACGCATGCTCTGACAGCAGGCTGCCAGGCTCTGCCCCACAGCCTGCGGTGGGCAGCCAGCAGAGCACACCAGGGCACCATGCTGCTCCATCTGGAGCAGCTTTCTGTCCTGCTCTGAAACCTGTCTGATCAAAGACAGTTACTTCAGGTAGATCCCACATGTGCACATAAGTCTGCTAAAGGCAAGAGAGCTTGCATCTTTGGTAGGCTGATTATTGTGACTCTTTACTTCATACTCTAGAGACCAACACTAAACTAATTTAAAACTTCTGTTGGCCTGAGTTAACAAAACTAGTGTATGCCCAAGGAGATTCTTGCAGAGGTTATGTTCCTCCTGTTGCCACCTAAACGTATCCAATTTCACTCTTCGTGTCATCCACTGATAAAACATGAGTCCTTTTTCAACATATAAGCCTACAAGATCCTAGTACTGAAATTTTATGCCAAGTCTAACAAGCCTTATTCTGTAGGATGGTTAAAAGTCTTTATAGCAATATAATTCTCTAACATTACACCTTCTTAAAAGAAAAGAATTAATAAACTCAGTTTTCAGCTGTAACTCCATTAGAGCTACAATCATGTATGAAAGTTTTCATATAATATTCACAGAACCATATTAAGCCAGTAGACTACCTTAATTTATATAATCCCCTATCTATAAGGGAACGCTGTTGATAGTGTCCATAACTGCCGTACTAAGGCATTAACCAAATATATGTTTTCCAGAAGTTTTTAATACTTGAAGGTTCTATTTTTTGGTCTGAAGTACTGTAAAACTCTTTTGGTTTTTTGTGTTCCCACTGTTTTGTACAAATATATATTGAAATGACCAGATTTCACACAGGTTTAATGTGGACAAAGTTAATTTAATCTTTTTAGGTGTTTTCACAGAATAGTCCTCTTGAAGAAATCACCATTTCTATTTCAACTAATGGTTATATCTACAAAAAACTCTGAAACCATTTTGTGACTCGGCTTAATACTGATTCTGAGTGAGTGACAGGTAAAGAGGTTTTCAAGTGGCCTAGCAAATTACGTTCTTAAAAGAGGACTCTCTGACAACCAGGTTTTCAGATGCTAAGGCTAAAAAGACACAGGAAGAAAAGCATGGTTTTGACAATTGGCCTTCTATCTGTGCCCTCTGCAACACCAGTGAATTGATAAGAATGCATGAAAGCAAGCTTTTTTCCTTGGATAAATTGCAGCTCTCCCACCATCCAGGAAAGTACTCAAAATGAGAATACATCTGCAAAGATGGCAGAAAACAGAACTCTGGTCTTCATAACTCCCCCTGGGTGAAAAAAATCACCTGGATTGCCATTCACTAGGAGTAGTCAGGGCCAAATCAAAAATTCATCAGTATCGCTGAGGACCCAAGTGAGCCCCATCACATCAGTGGAATTACTCTGTATTTATACAGCTGTAGTTGAGATCAAGCAGTTGACTATCAGCAAGTACTTTTATGACAGTGAAGTGCTTCCTGGTTTTGACACATTTATCAACCCCAGGTCCTAATCCGACAGAAGAGCATCCTAATTATTTTCATATCTTGCTGTATGTGTGATCATTATGGGGTGAGAACTCCCCATCAAAGATGGATTTTTCAACATTAAGGAAAAAGAATGAGCAAAAACACAGAAAAACCTAAAATTAAATATTCTATCAATCATTTGCAGAAAAGCTGGACTACCATTTCTAACCCATAAGCTATTTTTTCTACTTGAGAGCAAATGCTGTCTGTCACAAATACCTTATTGGGTAGAAACAAGGCAGTTGAACAGTGCGAAGCTATCCTGCCTTCTAGCTTTGCTCTTAAAATATGAAAAATTCTTATCTATAAAGATAAAATGGAACATTCATTTAAAGCAACAAGATTTCAAGATGGCAACCTGTAATATATGTGATAAAATGCAGAATGCTACACAGCTTGAAAGGAACTAATTCTTTAATTATATACTTCTTTTTACAAATGATATATCATAATTTTTTGCACTCTCTTTTGGCAAACAGTATACTTCATTACACAGGAGACATGCTGTTGCTCCTTTTATTCCTGATCAATGCCTCGAGGCTGGAAGGAGATGTCTGGAGGGCTTGCTAAGTTTCTTTGAGCTTCCTTTTTGCCCTTGATTCTTTGCTCTAGACAGGCTCCCACCGAGCACCACAGAAGTCTCCCTCAGAAGAACTTCATTGAAGGGATTCAGCTCAATCCTAATTGCCAGGACACGCCATAGTCTTCTACAACAGTCAGGAGAAGACAAAGCCTTCTGTACAGGGCTCACACATGTACTCTGCCTTGAAGTAAACTACAGAAAGACGCTCACCCTCCAACCTTTACCCAAGACTGTTTTCTCCCTGTCACCTTATGTGAGCATGTGCAAGACCATGACTTACTCCCACAGGATTACATAATGCCAAAAGCACGTATGATGATGTTTAGTCCTTGCAGTAAGGGAACACAATGTCTGACATAAAGTTCCCTGGAGATAATAATAGAATCTTTGGGTTGGAAGGGACCTTTAAAGGTCATCTAATAATGTTTCCTCCCAGGAGATCTGACTCATAAAAGCCACAGTTGTTCCTAGTCTTTAGGCAAGGCTCTTGCCTGCTCTTCCTCCCATAGAAATAGGCTTGATGCAATCTTGTGTGAGCATGATGGCTGTCAGAGGAAGGAGATGTATTTATGTACCTTGTTTAGTCCCTCATCTTTCAGTGAGATTTTCTAGCTACTGGCTAGTAGGATAGTAGGCTTATCTTTGTGAGTTAATTTTACCTTGTTAAAAGGAGCTACTTCTCCTCAGATGAGGCCAGTTCAACAAAACATCTGTAAAAATCTTCACCCTCCTGTAGCAAGGAGGACATTAATTCTTAAGAGCTGTCCTCCTAAGTGGGATTTATTTAATATCAAGGCAGAATTATAAATTGGACTTCTTTTTAGATTTACTCACAGTTGATGCCTGCCTTAGTTTTAATTATAACTAAACTGAAGTCTCCCAGCAGTTTAAAATTTACTTTCCCTCTAGGTGCTGAAGTTTATTAAAGTAGGTATTTTGACTCTGAGTGATCAGACTAATTTAAGTCCTGTTTGACTAACCTGATCTCCTTTTATGACCAGGTGACCCGCCTAGTGGATGAGGGAAAGGCTGTGGATGTTGTCTACCTGGACTTCAGTAAAGCCTTTGACACCGTCTCCCCCAGCATTCTCCTGGAGAAACTGGCGGCTCGTGGCTTAGACAGGTTTACTCTTCGCTGGGTGAAGAACTGGCTGGATGGCTGAGCCCAGAGAGTTGTGGTGAACGGCATTAAATCCAGCTGGCGGCCGGTCACAAGCGGTGTTCCCCAGGGCTCGGTTCTGGGGCCGGTCTTGTTCAATATCTTTATTGATGATCTGGATTAGGGGATCGAGTGCTCCCTCAGTAAGTTTGCAGATGACACCAAGTTGGGTGGGAGTGTAGATCTGCTGGAGGGTAGGAGGGCTCTGCAGAGGGATCTGGACAGGCTGGAGTGATGGGCAGAGGTCAACTGTATGAGGTTTAATAAGGCCAAGTGCAGGGTCCTGCACTTCCGTGCATGTCCAGAGAAGGGCAACAAAGGTGGTGAGGGGTCTGGAGAACAAGTCTTATGAGGAGCAGCTGAGGGAACTGGGGTTGTTTAGTCTGGAGAAGAGGAGGCTGAGGGGAGACCTTATCACTCTCTACAACTACCTGAAAGGGGGTTGTAGTGAGGTGGGTATTGGTCTCTTCTCCCAAGTAACTAGCAATAGAACGAGAGGAAATGGCCTCAAGTTGTGCCAGGGGAGGTTTTGACTGGATATTAGGAAAAATTTCTTTATTGAGAGAGTGGTCAAGCATTGGAACAGGCTGCCCAGGGAGGTGGTGGAGTCACCATCACTGGAGGTGTTTAAAAAACGTCTTGACGTGGCACTTCAGGACATGGTTTAGTGGGCATGGTGATGTTGGGTTGACAGTTGGACTTGATGATCTTAAAGGTCTTTTCCAACCTTAATGATACTATGATTCTGTCAAAAAAAGGTGAGCTCAATGAGACTGTGACTAGAATGGCGATGATTTTGCTTTCCACAAACCCTCAACATTGCCTGTTTTTAAAAAGTACCCAAGGCTTTATTCAACATTACTTCATCTACAGAACCTTTAATGAGGAAATTAAAATCATAATGCTTTCCATGTTATATCTAAACTAGATTCCTGTCTCATATCACAGATTTCCCTTCCAGGAAATGGTGCTGTCCTGGCAAAAATATTAAGCCCTATATGATAGGAAGGTTAAAATTGAAAGATGATGTACAATCTTCCGGGTATTCTGAAATAGCAATAGATAGAGGGCTAAGTACAAACTTTGTACACAGTTTTCATCCCTATCTTATTGTAGTAGAGGTAGATTTTAGGAATATAATTACATATTTAACAACCTGAACACAAAGTTAAGTGCAGGCATTGTCGGAGGTATGGAAGGAAGGAAGCTGAGGGTATTGTTTAGTCTTTGCGAGTAGTTAACGAGGTCCAACCTTGAGGGAAGGAACAAGATAATCACAAGGGGAACACTACTACTGAATTTTAAGTGAACTATCCTAATTAACATCTAATTAACATAGTAAAAAACCACCCTTGGGTAAGGAAAGCCCCCTACCCACAGAAGCCCCTTCCTCATTGAGCATGCGCAGTAAAAAAGGATGCTGTGACTTTAAGTGGAGACGAGGCTTGTGAGAACCAATAGGAACAAGGGTGACTGAGCCAACTTTTTGAAATACTGATAACTGTTGCTCGAAATGTATGAATATTTTCCCTGTGTTAACTAAGGTGTGCTGGCTTTGTGGACCTACCACTTAGCACCCAGTTCTGCGCAGATTTGAAATAAAAGCAAATATCTCAGCTCTGTGTGTTTTTTGTCTCTCTGCACATCAGGTGAAAGACCCCATATTTGGGACAACACCATCAGCAACAGAAGATGACCTGTACTCGCACCAGCCCTTCCTAAGCCCTGTATAAAAACAGTTCCAGCTAAACTAAAACCATTCAGAGCAATGGATTCCATAAAAATTGTTTTCTCCTCTTTTAAGTCATATTTTCACGGACACTTTCATCTTATGTAAGCCAGCACTGTATCTAAAAGGAGCAGTCCAATCTTCTCTTCCCAAACCTTGCATAGTCAGTAAACACATTGCCATGCAATGAACCATACAGAGGAGCTAGGTTAAAACTAACCAAATCTAAAAAAAGGCTGGTCTTAAACTAGAACATTTTGAAAAGAAAAAAAATCAAAATGTTCAGGAAAGTGTTCCATTTTGATATTTTCAGATGAACACATTTTTATGTTTCAGATTTAAAAATGTTTTTCAATTCTCTCTCCTTTTTTGTTACAGCATATATAAGTTGAACATAGATTTTCCAATAAAAACACATGTCAATTAGCCTGAAACCATTTTTCTTCACCATTTTGTTGTACTGAAAACTTTCAGCGTTATCAGAGTGACACCCGAATTACAAAATTATTCACCAAATGGAATCTCTGATGTAGGCAGAGTTTTATTAAATTCATAGCAATAGGGCATACCGCTAAAGGAAAAAAAAAACATTATCTGCATGTATTTATCATCAAGTGGTTCAAACACCTGGTGGACATAATGTGCTAGGACTTCAGACAGTGGTTTTCATTCTAGCTGTAGAAAGCAATTTAGTTACTCTTTCAGTGGCACAGCTCCCCAGCTGTGAAATATTTCACTGCTACAGTGAGGTGGGAATTAATTCGTCAATTTACATGAGAATATCTGATACTACAATATTAAGCACTATGTATAACCCCTTGAATAAAAAAAAATAGACAAATATTCAAAGTCAAAACAGCATAAGTTAACAATTTGTCATTATTTTAAGCAAAAATAAATTACTTCAGACTAAAATTCAACTTTCCTTGCATCTGCAGAACTGCCATTATTATAACCATTGTGCTGATGTAGGGAAAGCATAACACATGAAGAATTTTTCTGACAAAATTAATCTGAGAGTTTACTTCTTAGGGGTCTTATCTAGTTTCTTTATAATATGCTACTGTATTAGATGTGCTCTCATGCACAGCCTTATTGTCACTGTCCCTCACTGCCAATGAGTTAAGTACATATTTGAATAAAGATGTATTTCAGAACTGATACGATGTCCTTGTTTAGCCTCAGAAAAAAAAGGGTGTGAGAAAAACACTAAAAAAAGGAAACATCTTTTTCTCACAACAACCAAGCACTGCTTTTATGTAAACCATGTTGTCCTGGTTTCAGCTGGGATAGAGTTAATATTCTTCATAGAAGCTAGAATGAGACTATGTTTTGGATTTGGGATGAAAAAGTGTTAATAACATACTGATATTTTCAGTTGTTGCTAAGCAGTCAAGAACTTTTCAGCTTCCCATGCTCTGGCCTGCCAGCGAGAAGGCTGGGTGTGCACGGAAAGCTGGGAGGGGACACAGCCAGGACAGCTGACCTAAACTAGCCAAAGAGATATTCCCTACCATACGACATCATGCTCAGTATATAAACTGTGGAGTTGGCCGGGGAGGCGCCACAGCTTAGGAACTAACTGGGCATCGGTCAGTGGGTGGGAAGTAACTGTACTGTGCATCACTTGTTTTGTATATTCTTTTATCATAATTATCATTTTTTTTTTCCCTGTCCAATTAAACTGTCTTTATCTCAACCCACGAGTTCTACACTTTTTCTTTTCCCATTATCTCCCCCATCCTGCTGCGGGGGGAGAGAGTGAGTGAGCGGCTGTGAGGTTGTTTTCGCTACCTGCCAGGTTAAACCACAACAATCTTTTTGCCGCCCAACGTGGGGCACGATGGATTGAGATAACGACAGATCTGAGCAGAGTGCATAAGAACAAATTTGTTATAAGCATTCATTATATTAGTTTGATAACCTTCCTTCACCTTCCCCTTATCCTCCAGGCTAGTTACAACAGCTCTTGAGAATTTTTAATATCATTGGCATGTTCAAACCAGCATGCTCCTATTGCTAGGTCTCCTGAATGTGTTTCAGGTCTTGTTTAAAGTTAAACAATTATTTAAAAATACCACCACACAATGGGCACTGTGGCTACTCAAACCCTGGTGAAAAACACTGCAGATGAAGTGCAGTGAAGTGCAGATGAGGTGCAGTGAAGTGCAGATGAAGCAGAAGCCCTGGCTGGTGGCAGGGGAAGGTGCCAAGCCCAGCCCTGAGGTGTTCATGGCACTCTTAGTAACTCCAGCACCTCTGAGTACAAATCTGAAAATGAGCATTTCTTCACAGGTCAGAAAGCAGAAGACAAACTAAGTATGAAGCGGTACAGGCGGTGCTCTCCTCTTCCCTCCCCAGGAGGCTCATCATGTCCCACCTGGTTCCTGTGTGTGTGCCAGGCCCAGAGGGCACCAGCAGGCCCTGCCCAGCACTCCAGCCTCTCCACACCCTGCCCATGCCCAGGACCCCGTTTCCACCCAGACCAGTCTGTCAGTCCCTGCCTGGGCTATGTTTTTAGTGTGCCTGTCTTGGGTCCTGCTCACAGGGTAGAGGTTAGTCCCGTTACGGTTTGTCTGCAGTCCAGCTCCTCTCACTCCTGACAGGGCTCCCTGGAGGGCCCTGGGGCCTGGCTGGGGCTGTCGATGGGTGCTGTGACCAGATGTCTGCCTCTTTCAGGTACGTCTTTATTTCCCATTTTGAGGAGGTGGCTGGCCTGGGCAGAGGGGTATTTCTGTGGATGAATCCATGAAGACACACAGATGCAGGAGGCCAGGGAGGGACCACCAAGGCAGGCGGCGGGAGCAGACAGCAGTGCCGTTTGTGTGTTAGGCCCCACTCCAATCATTACATGAGCATTTCATCTAATGACAGTTCAATTAATAACAGACCTTGGAGCAAAGACCAGGAAAAGGCCTTTGTGAAGTTAAATCCCTTTCATGTTATTGCCAGCCCCTGAAATCCAGTTACTGAACAGGGACTCTCCGCAGTGGTGGGGCGGCCTCGCCAGTGAGGTGAGACATAGAATCACAGAATCTTTAAGGTTGGAAAAGACCTTTAAGATCATCAAGTCCAACCGTTAACCCAACACCACCATGCCTACTAAAACATGTCCCCAAGTGCCATGTCTACACGTTTTTTGAACACTTCCAGTGATGGTCACTCTACCACCTCCCTGGGCAGTCTGTTCCAATGCTTGACCACTCTCTCAGTAAAGAAATTTTTCCTAATATCTAGTCTAAACCTCCCCTGGCGCAACTTGAGGCCATTTCCTCTCGTTCTACTGCTAGTCACTTGGGAGAAGAGACCAGCGCCCTCGTCGCCACAACCCCCTTTCAGGTAGTTGTAGAGAGCGATGAGGTCTCCCCTCAGCCTCCTCTTCTCCAGACTAAACAACCCCAGTTCCCTCAGCCGCTCCTCATAAGACTTGTTCTCCAGAGCCCTCACCAGCTTCGTTGCCCTTCTCTGGACACGCTCGAGTACCTCAATGTCCTTCTTGTAGTGAGGGGCCCAAAACAAACATGCTTGGTCAGGAAATCCCCCTGGGTGAGGGGACGCCTCATGGAAGGGACTTCGAACTGTGGCTCTTTCTTTTGTTTCCGGGAGTGTCCTACCTGCTGATCATTCATTCTGGCTCCTGGGACTCACTGCAGGGCTGTCCCATGGCTGTCTTGTATGGAGCTAATGCTAAGGGACTGGCTCCCCTCGGGAAGGGAGCTGGTTCTTAGCAGTGCTAAAAAAAACCCACACCAAGACACAGAGGCACGTGCATGGACTACAGTGCAGTCTGGCTGGGGGGGCTGAGCACGTCAGTCCCGTCAAAACGAATGCATGGTGTGCAGAGCTAGCCCCTCAAAGGCACAGCCCATGGCACCCTGTGGCATTTGGGTGTTTCCAAGGTAAGGTGCCAGCTAAATGGTGTTTTCAGGCTAAGTAGATAATTTCTCTCTAACTCCTACATGAAGGACCTCTGTCTTCCCTGGATCTATCCCAGGTTCATACTAGCTGTCATTTGATTGTTACATACCTCCTAAGTGTTACATATTCTCTAAAGGACTGACATAATAATCTATTAAAAAAAAATCTTTCATTGCCTCAAGACAGGCAAACCTTTCTGTTATTGTCATTGTGAATCTCCTCAAAATCATTGCACTTTTACATAGTTCAGTCTTTAAATGTCCTCTTCTGTTCTCATTCAGGAAAGTCAAGATTTTATAACAGTCCAGGATTTTAGTACTTCATTTTATTTAAAAAAAAAATAGCAAAGGAAAAACATGTTAGTTTTTATTCCTTTAATTATGATTTTGTTTTCTGAAGTGGAGCAGTGAATTCTTGCTACCAACATATAATTAAATTAAGTAAAATCATCTTATATGTAATTTTAATGTTTTAGCAATTCTTGGAGTAAAAACGCACCTGTATGTACAATTTTGATCACCCACTACTTTTAAGCCTCAGTAAGAACTGCTCATGTTCTACAATAGTCAGCATTTTGCCTACATTTTTATTCATGCAATTTCTCATCAGTTTATGCCTCTTTAGGGCTGTCCTGGTTTCAGCTGGGATAGAGTTAATTTTCTTCCTGACAGCTGGTATAGTGCTGTGTTTTGGATTTATTATGAGAATAATGTTGATAACATAGGGATGATTTCAGTTGTTGCTAAGCAGTCAAAGACTGCCCAGCTTCTCATGCTCTGGCCTGC
Organism: Phaethon aethereus; assembly: GCF_964289735.1. Lineage (NCBI taxonomy): Eukaryota > Metazoa > Chordata > Aves > Phaethontiformes > Phaethontidae > Phaethon > Phaethon aethereus. The sequence goes on from NC_138581.1 coordinate 13,516,823, forward strand.
CAGCGAGAATGCAGGGGGTGCACAGGAAGCTGGGAGGGGACACAGCCAGGACAGCTGACCCAAACTGGCCAAAGGGATATTCCATACCATACACTGTCATGCTCAGTATATAAACTGGGGGAGTTGGCCGCCGGGGAGGCGCCACGGCTTAGGAACTAACTGGGCATCGGTCAGCAGGTGATGAGCAACAGTGCTGTGCATCACTTGTTTTGTATATTCTTTTATCATTATTTTTTTTTCCCTGTACAATTAAACTGTCTTTATCTCGACCCATGAGTTCTAACTTTTTTTTCTGATCCGAACGAAGACGACGGGGTCGTAAGTATTTAAGGTGTATACCGTTCGGTTGGGTGGGATTCGGTTGCCTGTGTGTGTAAGAGTGTGACTGAGACGGAACCTAGTTCCGAAGCGATTGTGGAGGTCTTCTAACCGCGGTTCCAATCTCCCGCGAGGGACTTGGCCGGTGAAGGACCGAAGCGATTCCTATGGGATTCGTGGGTGGGTGATAGGTCCTAAACCCCCTGCAAGACACTCTTACTGGTAGCCAAGGGCTGTAGGAATTGCCACAGCAAAAATTCCTAGATGGGTCAGACGAAATCGAGAACCCAGGACCAGAAGAAAGGGAGCGAATTACTAGAAATACCTCCGGAGAGTCCATTAGGAATAATGATTGAAAATTGGAACGATAGGGGCCCCAGAAAAGGAAAAAGTAAATTAAAATTAGTTCGATATTGTATGGTAGAATGGCCAAAAGAACCTTTGAGACCACATGTCTTTTGGCCCGTTTTTGGATCTTTTGAAGACTGGGTCTGCCAGGCTTTAAATATATATGTTAATTCGAAGGAACCTTTTAGTCAAGAGGAAAGCGATTATGCCTCGCTATTTACATTAAAAACAGATAAAAAGTTTGAGGAAGAAGAGGAGAAAAGTGAAAAGGAAAAAGATGATAAATGGGAACCACTGGGTAACCTACCGCCTCCATATCCTAATAATCCATCTTTGGCGGCGGCTCCTCCTCCAGTGGCCGTAGTACCTCTACCTGTACCACCATTGCCCCTACCTCCACCACCAACAGCACCGGAATTAGATCGACCTCCAGCTGCATGTATGAGAAGTAGGACTGCTGTATCTGAGGGAGCTTCTCTATATCCCTTACGAGAAGTACCCCTCGGAGGCAATCAGGGAGGCATCGGGTTTGTGTCAGTCCCATTAAATAATCATACAGGGAATAAGGGAAGAGGTTCCCTGAGGCCGAATACAGTGGCTGGGACCGCACTCCTTAGAACACAATTTGTAGCTAATTCCTGGGGGGACATAAGACTTAGAGAAGCCCAGAAAGTCCATGTTAGGAGGGACGAAGAAAAACAAAAAGCAAAAGATTGAGAAAGATTTACAATTCCCGTCTGTTACTAGTGTAACAAGAGGGGACATGTTCAGAAGAAGCAGGGACAGGATATAGAAAATGTTCAAAGAAGATTATGGGTGTCAGGGGCTATATCTTCTGGGGACTTCAACATCAACAGAGCCGTTGATAAAATTATTAATTGGTCCCCATAAAGAGGAAGTTTTATTTTTAGTGGATATAGGGGCCGAAAAATCAAAAGGGAAGAGTTATATGTCAGTAGTAGGAGCAAAAGGAGAGCTTTTTCTTAATGATTTACTTTTGCTCCCTGAAGCGGAATACAATTTATTAGGAAGGGATTTGATTTTGAAGTTAAACTTGAGCATTCAGAGTCAAGGGGACAAATTGCAGATTAAATTATACACTTTAACACAAGAAGATGAAGAAGCTATTAACCCCTCAGTGTGGTATAAAGAAGGGGAAACTGGAAAGATAAAAATGGACCCCATAAGCGTTCAGATAATAGATCCGCACCGCCCAATTAGAATCAAGCAATACCCTATACCTATGGAGGGTCGAAAAGGATTAAAACCTGTAGTTGACAGACTTCTGGAAAAAGGAACCCTAGAACCATGTATGTCACCTCATAACACGCCCATCCTTCCCGTAAAGAAACCGGACGGGTCATACAGGATGGTGCAGGACTTAAGAGCTGTAAATCAGTGAACAATCACTAAATTCCCTGTGGTGGCAAATCCTTATACTTTATTGAGTCATATATCTCCCAAACATACTTGGTATAGTGTAATAGATTTGAAAGATGCTTTTTGGGCCTGTCCTCTGGATGAGGGATCCAGAGATTATTTTGCCTTTGAGTGGGAGGACCCCGAAACAGGACGAAAACAACAATTAAGATGGACTGTGTTACCACAAGGGTTTACGGAGTCACCAAATCTATTTGGACAAACTTTAGAGAAAATCTTACAAGATTTCACAATACACGCGGAGGTAAAATTATTGCAATATGTGGATGATTTATTAGTAGCAGCGAAACTGAAGAGGGGACCCGAAAAGCCACCATTAAATTGTTAAATTTTCTAGGGGAAAAGGGATTAAAGGTGTCCCGATCAAAGCTACAGTTTGTAGAACAAGAAGTAAAATACTTAGGACATTGGCTGAGTAAGGGAAGGAAGAAGTTAGATCCTGATAGGGTATCTGGGATTCTATCCTTAAGACTCCCACAAACTAAAATGGAAATTAGGCAAATATTGGGATTATTAGGATATTATAGACCATGGCTTGAAAACTATAGTGAAAAAGTAAAATTCCTATATGAAAAATTAACTAATAACCAACTTAAGTGGTTTGTTGAAGATGATCAGAGATTTGAGGAAGTAAAAAAAGGCATTAACACAAGCACCTGTATTGAGCCTCCCAGATCTAGAAACACCTTTCTATCTCTTTGTGAATACATCAAGCCAGACAGCATATGGAGTTCTTACTCAAGACTGGGCAGGAATCAAAAAACCCGTGGGGTATTGTTCTAAGTTACTTGATCCAGTAAGCAGAGGATGGCCTGCTTGTCTCCAAGCTTTGGTTGCTACAGCATTATTAATAGAAGAAGTTAGGAAGATTACCTTTAGTTCTCCTTTAAAAGTGTATACCCCACACAATGTCAGAAAAGTTTTACAACAAAAAGCGGAAAAATGGTTAACAGACAGCCGGATCCTAAAGTATGAAGCAATACTAATAGACTCCCCTGACTTAGAACTGAGGGTGACTTCTGCTCAGAGTCCAGCACAATTTTTGTTTGGAGAACCATCAGAGGAATTACAACATAACTGTTTAGAGGTAATTGAGACCCAGACTAAGGTGAGACCAGATTTAAGAGATGCTGAGTTGGAAAATGGAGAAGCGCTGTTTATAGATGGCTCCTCCCGAGTGGTAGAAGGGAAGAGAAAATCGGGTTATGCAGTAATTAATAAGGACTTGGAACTTGTGGGATCAGGACCTCTGAGTCCATCATGGTCAGCTCAGGCTTGTGAGCTGTATGCCCTATGTAGGGCCCTGGAATTATTAACAGGAAGAAGCGGGACTATATTTACAGATTCTAAATACGCATATGGGGTGGTCCACACTTTTGGAAAAATTTGGGAAGAAAGAGGTTTGATTAATACTCAAGGGAGGAATTTAATACATCAAGAATTAATAGTAAAAATGTTGAAGGCGTTAAGAGAACCAAAGGAGATAGCAGTGGTACATGTGAGGGGACACCAAAAGGGATTAGATTACCGAACTGGAGGAAATAACTTAGCAGATAAAGAGGCCCAGGAAGCAGCCTTGAGGGCTAAAGTTACCAAAATTAATGTAATACAAACAAAGGAGGACACCAGCAAAGAAGGACGAGAGGAAAGAGAGAAGAAGTTTACCCCAGAAGAACAAACAAAATTGGAACATTTGACACCTAGATATGGGATAATCCAGTACATTGATTCTGACCAGGGCGCACATTTTACTTCTAAAATAATAAAACTATTATGTCAATCATTAGGTATTCAGTGGGAATACCACACTCCGTGGCACCCACAAAGCTCGGGGAAGGTAGAAAGAATGAATCAAACAATAAAACAACAATTGGCTAAATTAATGATTGAGACACAAATGCCCTGGACGAAATGTTTACCATTGGCACTGTGAAATATGTTCATCTGATTCATGTGATGAAATGTAATCTTCTGTACTTTTATGGATTTCTCCTGCACCATAAAAAGGGGTATTTTATAGGAGAAAGTTAAACTACTTTGCTGGTATATCAACTCAAACCAGTTTGACCACTGACCACATAGTATTGTGTAAAGAGAAACTTGTAAAGTGCATGCATAAGGTTTGGGGTCATCCTGGGGGCACGCCAAGGAAGATTCGAGAAGACTCTAGCAGGAGAAGAGGGCATGTGCCGAAGAAGACACGCCTATTCATGAATATGTATTAGAAGACACACCTATTCATGAATATGTATTAGCAAACAGGATCACGCTGAGGAAGATTTGAGAAGACTCTAGATGGAGAAGAGGGCATGTGCCGAAGAAGACACGCCTATTCATTAATATGTATTAACAGACAGGATATAAACCAAGAACAGGAACTGTACCGCGTGCGTCTTGGTGGAGCGGAGACTCCCGGCACACCCAGCGCTGTTTGCTTGCCTCTATTCGCTTAATAAATTGTAAATTTGAATTGGAATCCTATTTGGGACTAAATCATTTATTATGATATGATAAAATGGCTAGTCATGACACTAATCTGGTATTTGTATTCAGCATTGCCGTCATTTCTGTACTTCGGGAGCTATCTCTTGGAAACTATTAATAATTACTCTTTTTACCTTTTCTCCTTGGAGAGCCAATCTATGAGGGAGACACCTTCCTTCACCTTCCTCTTCTCCTGCAAGCTAGTTACAACAGCTCTTGAGAATTCTGAATATCCTTGGGATGATCAAACCAGAACGCTCCTATTGCTAGGTCTCCTGAATGTGTTTCAGGTCTTGCCCAGGATTAAAAAGCTATTTAAAAATATCACCCCATCTGCTACCAGTACTCAGTGTGGATGTGGGCGCACTGCCACTACTCAAACACCAGCGACAGGCACTGCGGTTACTCAACCCCTGGCAATGGGCACTGCAGTTACTCCAACCCCTGCAATGGGCACGGCAGCTAGACCAACCCCCGCAACAGGCACGGCAGCTAGACCAACCCCCGCAACAGGCACTACAGCCACTCACACACTGTCAACAGGCACTGCAGCTACTCAAACCCTGGTGATAAACACTGCAGATGAACCAGAGAACCAACCTGTGCCCATATCAGTTGCCCCTATACACAAGAAGAAATGGACATGAAAGTCAGCTCGTTTAGCAAAGGATTATGAAGAACGAGAACCAGACAAGGAAGAGGCAGAACCAGAGATAAGCACCCGATCCCTGTCCCTGGGTGAGCTGCAAGATATGCGAAAAGACTTTAGTCGTCATACAGGCAAGCACGTTCTCACCTGGCTGCTCTGATGCTGGGGTAACGGGGCCAGTAGCCTGGAATTAAAGGGTAAGGAAGCCAAGCAGCTGGGGTCCCTGTCTAGGGAAGGGGGCACTGACAAGGCAATTGCAAAAAAGACACAAGCCCTCAGCCTCTGGAGGCGACTCCTTTCTGGCGTGAAGGAAAGGTAGCCTTCAAGGAAGATGTTATGTGTCACCCAGGCAAGTGGACCACCATGGAGAGACGTATCCAGTACCTGAGGGAATTAGCTGTGGTGGAGGTGATTTATAATGACCTGGAGAACACAGATCTAGATGAAGTCCAGTGGACACGATCCATGTGGCGGAAGTTTGTATCGAGAGCACAATCGTCGTATGCCAACTCATTAGCAGTAATGACCTGGAAAGATGGAGATGTACCAATGGTGAATAAATTGGCTGACCAGCTCTGGCAACACAAAGAAAATCTCTCCTCCTCCCTACGGGTCTGCATCTCGGCTGTGGAGAAACTGACAGACATGATGACCCAGAAACTGTCCCGGGAGTTTCAGTGATTCAAAGAAAGATGATATGTTCTGCTCCCCACCTGTACGGACCAGTATCACAGCTGTGAGGAGTAAGCGTTCCTTTGCTCGAGAGAGGATATAGGGGGTACACACATCTGTGTGACCATGGACTGGACATCAGGAAGTTGGAAGGAAAATCTACCTCGACCATTAGAGGCCTGAGTACGTGAGTTGCAAGGACAAACAATCACAAAAGGGAGTTCTTCCAGGAACATTGCTGCCCCAGTATCCAGTGAGCAGTTTCCCAGACAGGGTAGAAGGGCAGGTCTGACTTCCGATTTACTAGAGGGACTTCTTAACAACAAGTGAGTAATGAATACTATGACCAAGACTAGAGGGTCCCTGCCTCCAGCCAGACGGAGGAGAGGGACAACTGATTTTATTGGACTGTGTGGATTCGATGGCCTGGCACATCACACCCACAAGAGTGTAAGGCTCTAGTGGACACCGGTGCACAGTTTACCCTCATGCCATCAAGCTATAAAGGCACAGAACCCATTTGTATTTCTGGAGTGACAGGGGGATCCCAGCAGCTGGCTGTATTGGAGGTCAAAGTGAGCCTAACTGGGAATGAGTGGCAGAAGCACCCCATTGTGACTGGCCCCGAGGCCCCGTGCATCCTGGGCATAGACTACCTCAGGAGAGGGTATTTCAAGGACCCAAAGGGTACCGGTGGGCTTTTGGTATAGCTGCCTTGGAGATGGGGGAAATTAAACAGCTGTCCACCTTGCCTGGTCTCTCAGAGGACCCTTCTGCTGTAGGGTTGCCTGAGGGTTGAAGAACAACAGGTGCAGATCGCTACCACAACAGTGCACCGGCGGCAATATCGCACCAACAGAGACTCCCTGATTCCCATCCATGAGCTGATTCGTCGGCTGGAGTGTCAAGGAGTGATCAGCAAGACTCGTTCACCCTTTAACAGCCCCATATGGCCAGTGTGAAAGTCTAATGGCGAGTGGAGACTGACAGTAGACTATCGTGGCCTGAATGAAGTCACACCGCCACTGAGTGCTGCCGTGCCGGACATGCTAGAACTTCAATATGAACTGGAGTCAAAGGCAGCCCAGTGGTATGCCACAACTGATATCGCTAACGCGTGTTTCTCAATCACTCTGACAGCAGAATGCAGGCCACAGTTTGCTTTCACTTGGAGGGGCATCCAGTACACCTGGAACTGACTGCCCCAGGGGTGGAAACACAGCCCTACCGTTTGCCATGGACTGATCCACATATTTAGTGCCCATATTATGCACAAAGATGTGCTTCACTAATAAATTTCTAATTACAACCTTCCCAAACCAGGAAGCATCTCTGCAGTGTCAAACAACTCTAATAATTTAGAAGTGTGAACACAGTGCATTTGAAAAAAAAAGTACAGTCTGAACATGAAATACAGTCCAAAAGGATTAACTGAACTACATAGTTAAAGGATTATTTATGATAATTCACACAGTACAAATATGTTTGTACTTTAAAGAGATTCTTCCCTTCTAACGTTTTAAGAAAAATCCTGCAAATGCAGAATCTCCTTGAAGTGCATTTATACCCATCCGCTGATCATTTACACATATATTATTTACACAGTATAATAGCTTAATACCACCTAAAGGTCAAATGTTGGAACAGGTCTATATAATGGATAAAAAAATAATAGTTCTCAGTTAGCTTCACTGGAACCTCTGTACTTGAACAAAAGGTAAGTCAAGCCCTCAGGTTTTGGTTCAAGACTTTACTGTGGGAATACAAGTTAACTCCACTGCAGCTATGATAAATGTGCTCCGGATCAGGCCTGTCTAATTTGGATTGATCTGCAGTGTGGTTATGTACCACCTCAATATTTGAATAGTACTAACTTAAGAAGGGTCTGTGCAATCAATCCAAGCAACAGGAAAAAATCAGATAGTCAGAGAAGCTGGCCCCAAGAAGAAAAATCTCACACAGATAAACTTAATAGTTTAAAGAACAAACACAAATCTTCGGTCCTCATCGTAACTGAAATAATACTGGTATACTGACTTCCATGGACTTACACTGATTTGCTAAGAATCTGGCTCTGAGTTTATAAATTAAGACCACTGATAAATGGACTTAATGGGCACTAGGGGCAACTACAGCATGCAGAAGAAAACCCCCAGTGATGTTTAACTTGCTAGTATTGTAACCTGCTTTTATACAAGGGTAAGACAAAGATGACTCCTTCTCAAACAGAAAACACATTGCCTTCTTTTAGAGGTCTCTGCTCTTGTATCTAACCACTATAGCTAAAACAAAGCCATGCTACACACTGACCTAAAGGAACATTTAAAGGAAATACAGCATGAAAAAGACTTAGTTCCAAGCATGGCTAGTGAGTGCTAAAGTACCGGTAATCTTTCTTGCACACCATTTCAACTCTTACTCATTTAAATCTGTTTCTTGGTTTGAACATCCATCTAGTGAACATCCACCCCTTTGCCCATTACTCGAAAGCCTGTGTTCCTGTTGGTTCAAAAAACAAAGTCATCAGGCTAAATATCTGAAGTAACAGGACAAGCTGATACTCAAGTCTATGATCACAAGCTAATAGAGGTTTTGTCATTCAGGGACAATTCCTGAGTGCAATAGTAAAAAAACGGGGTCACCACTCAGGAAGTCCACAGATGCGGCCACGGTAGTAGGAAAAAATCATGGCCAAATGCAAGAAAAAGTTCCTTAGATAGCCTTGTGCTCTCCTAAATTGATACCACATACATGTCACTGTTGTTAACCCTCATAGAGCCTGTACTGGAGACCTGCCTGAACGCTGCACATGGTACAGCATAGCTGCTGCTCAAGTAAGCACCTTCTCTAAGAAGAAACCACTAACTCTTCTTCGATGTGATAAAGAAAAGTTTGGCCCTTAATGGTCAAGGCTTAGGGTTTTCATTTTATGTACTTCACAAGAGAGCTTACTACCATAAACTTGCCACTCAGTACACCACTGTATACTAAGAATACTGCAAAACATCTTTCTAAATCAAAATACAAACAAGCAGAGAACATGAAACCCTTCTCTCAAAGGATGCCTTTTAAATGTCCTTAAAATGTCAAAAGGAAAGTGAAATTTGAGTATGCTCTAAGTAACAACCCAGTTTCACCAATTTCTCTAAGTCTAACTTTTATTTCTCAATTCAGATTGAATTTTCAAGATCTTGAGACTAGTTTCCAGTCAACAGTTTCCTTAAGCAAATGCTGACACCAGTTAAAATTCAAGGCTGTGGGATGTAAGGCCATCTTCCATCTCTCACTGTAGAAGTGACAACATTTTGTTCCAACATTTATAAACCAGTTTGTTTTACATCAGTTATGCCCTTAGGCTTTTTACTTTATTCTGCTTGGAAAATGTAAACAATAGACAGGTTTCACTTCCTAGTTTCTTGCTGCAATATTTGGTTTAGAAAACAGTGCAATGTAACTTTCAAATTCGATTGTTTTAATTACATGATAAATAATATTTCTGTTAGATAATTTTTACTGTATCAAGCCTTTCAAAATTGTCTTTTAAAACAATATCAAAACAAAACATATACTAAAACACTAAATTAAAGAGTATACTACAAGCAACCTGAAAATACATCTGATTCTCAGCTACTGGGTGAACTGAACTATTCTACTCCACTGAAAATAATAGAAGTTGCCTTTTCCTTTAGTAGGAAGAGGCAGGGTAGTGAGGTGGGAAAGTGTTTTTCTGAGCAGTCTCGCATCCTGGGGACCATCTGGGAGCCTGGTCCTGCAGCTAGGCTGCAAAGCATGCACAGGGGAGAACCGATGGCTGTAGGAGTATTGCCTGCACTGAAAGGTTCACTTGCAAAGAATACAACACTTTAACCTGATGTATCCCGATAAAGAATCACCAAAGATATCAGATGAACTGTCTGAGAAAAAATATTTTAAAAAACCCAACAAAACCAACCAAGACATCTTGCCAAGTCTAATAAAATTCAGCTAAAAGATAAGAGGACGATCTAGCATATACTATAAATACCATATTAAGTAAAAAGTAACGAAGAGCCAGGGAAACAAAAGGATGTGTATTCAAGCTTTTACATATATTTCCTTTTGAAAACAAACACAACAATGTGTACAAACAAAAAAAGTGTACATGCACAATCCAGTTTATAACCAAAAGCTTGTAACTACTTGGGAATAATATTTAAACTACCATTCAATAAAACATTTTTTTATCCTTAGAAGCTATACTGACATTTCACTTAATTGTATCAGTAGTTTAATTTGGTCAACTGCAGACAGTCTCGCATCTGTCATGGGACTAAATGTGGTTCTCAAATGCAAGAGAATAAGGTGCTGATGTGAAATTTAGCCTATTTGTTAGTAAAATCATACCTTTTTCCATTTTTTAAAGATGTATTAACTTTATATTTCATATGTTGATGCCTTTGCTGTGTTTCTGTTAAGTTTACATATGGCAGAAATTCTACATATACACATAAATTAAAAAGAGAAACAGTGAAGTGCCACAGAGCAGCACTCAGAGGAACAAGCCTTCAACAACTAGGATCACCTTTCTGATCACCTCCCTCGACACTTCCTCCTCAGTTTACGTTTGCACGAAGGCAGATGATTTATTGATCCTCCTTGCAAAAGAAAACAAAAAAGCCTGCCATGGTATTGAACCGCTTGCACCTCACTGCCGGAAAGAAATGGAGTCATTACTGTAAAAAGTACCTTTTGGAGCCTCCGATATAGGTGAAGGTAAAGGTGGAGTCTGAGTACCAGAAATCTGAAATACAACGAGCTGCGTTATTACAACTTGTCTTTATTTTGGCTGAAATAGCTGCGGTTTTGCAGACCAGCATTCTGCTACCGATACGGGGGGGGAGGGGGCAGCACGAATCAGAGGAAATGCAGCAACTCCCCCCCGCTCCCCAGCCCCTCGCAACAAGTGCCCGGTGCTATGGCAATGACAGGGACTTCCATTGTCAGAAACGGCAACAGGCAGCCACAAGCCGAGCTCCTGCGACGGCAAACCACTGCCGGCACCTCACCGTCTCTGCCGAGGAAGCGGCGAAACCCCGGGGTTTTTTTTGCACGGAAGAGGGGACATTTACCGCTTGCCATGCCCCCAGCCCTGAAGCCAGGTGGGCGTGCGGGGATAAAGGCATGCACCGAGGATGGCAGGAGCCCGGCCGCGCGGAAAACAGCCGTGTAGCACCCGCCGGAGCAAAAAGAACCAGGGCTACGCTCGGCTGGGCGCTCGCCCCAGCAGCTGCCGGCTGCACCAGGCAGCGGAAGGCACGCACACTCGCACACACCCGCCCGGTTTTGCGTGTGGCCACTGCCACGCTCCATGACTCGGGATCCACTCCCCCGCGCCCTTTCCCAGCCGGCGCCTGGTCTCATCTACCCTCAAATGCCCTCGGAAAGAGAGGAGGAAGAGGAAGAAGGAGGCTGAGGGCAAACACAAGCCGGCTCGGCGGCGGCCCCCGCTCCTGGGAACGGCAGCGAAGGGCAGGGGCACAGCCCGGGCAGCCGCGCCGCGGCGGGAGCGGGATCTGGGGCAGGCGGGGGAGGCCTCCGCGCCGCCAACCTGGCGCCCGGGAGAGAAACTCACCTGCAAACAGGCAGTCCTTCTCCGCCTTGCACTTTTGGATCACAACGTCAATATCCTTCTGAATCCTCTCTTGTCTTGAACACATCCCCATGAAATAAATCCCAGGGGAAAAAAAAAGCAGCCTTTATTTCTACACACACACACCCCCCCCCGCTGCCAGTTTTAGTATTCAGTCCGAAATACGGACCCTGGGGCTGGCGAGCAGGTGTCTCACCGCGCCCCGGAGGGATCCGCTCGACCGGCTGGAGGACGGAGGAGGAAGGCGGCGGGAGCCGATGTTGCATGCCCAGATGTGCCCGCCCCGATGTGCCACCGATGCCGGCGAATGGCAATTTCCTCACAACAGATCCAGCGGAGGGTGGCGGCGGCGACACGGGATCTCCCCATCCCCCACGCCCTCTAGTTTTTTTGGGGGGTTGGTTGGCTGGTTTGGTCTTTTTTTTGGAAGGAAAAAAAATAATAAAGGGGGCGGGGAGCCGACCCTACCTCTCACATCCCTGCCACCCCCCCGCCAGCAGCGGCGATCGCCGCGCAGCAGCAGCGCGGAGCCGGCGGCGCCCGCACCCGGTCCCTGGCGGCGCGGTGGGGCCGGCGCTGCTGCAGCGACGCCGAGCCGCAGACCCTCCCCTCGCTCCCAGCCCGGCACGTACGGCCCCCGCCAGCTCCCCGGGAGGAGGCAGCGCGGAGGAAGGAAGAGGCGGATGCATAGAGCCCTGCGGACAGCCCGTGAGGTGGCGGGCTCGATGTCCCCGGCCCCGCTGCCGGCCCTCGTCTCCCCCCCGGCCCGGCCTCGGGCATAGGCTTTTGCCTCCTCCCGAGCAGCGGAGAAATGCAAACGGCAAGTGATCTAGGTGGCGGGACGGCTCCCAGGCCGGCACCGGGGAAGAAGCAGGCAGCGCCGTGCTGCGCAAGGCCGGCGGCGGCGGGGCACGGGGGCACTTCCCGGACGGGCAGGTGCTCGCCCTTTGCCCCGGGGGACGCCGTCTGGCTCCCAGCGGAGCGGGCGCTGCAGACGCCCCCTGCGGCTCTCTCCTCCGCAGCTCCCCTTCCGCCTGCGTCCGCGCCCTTCCGCCCCCGCGGTGGGTGTGCTCCTACCCATCACTGAGGGCGGGCGTCAGCAGGCGGCACCCCGGCCTCATCGCGGGCAGAGCTCCTCTGCCTGGCCCTTCCCCGGGCAGGAAACCACCCTTCCCCCACCCTTAGCAGAGTGCCATCCCCTGCCTGCCTCCGCGTCCGTCCTATTGACGGGGATGCGTGCCCATTGAAACAATAAAAAGAGAATTAACGTGTTTATAATTCATCTCTAATCACCATGATTTTTAATCACACTCCTCTCCCGTCAGTCTTCAGCAAACCTGTCTCTCAAATCTAAGGGCTTTGGGAGAGGACTCGGGCTGTCGGTACAGTGCCTAGCAGTCAGCACTAATCCAGGCTAGAGACTTTGGGCGCTAATGTAGTACAAGTAATGAACGTAATATAACTCAGAAGGAGTGGTCAAGTCTGCAAAACCAAATATTTTTCATCAGCCAAAGAGCAAATGGAATAATTAATAAAAAAATAAACGGGTGTGAACACAGTGGAAACATTTGATTAAAAAAATTCAAAAGAATATTCATAAAATTAATTTATTATGTATTCACCCAGCTCTAAACAGCTCCCATGGATTATTCATTATTGACCCCAGTAGTTTTAGTGTTTTTTCATTAAGCAAGTCTTTATAAATCATGTATTGTTGATTTCAAACACGGGAAGAAACACAATCATTATTTTGTTATTTGTGGAAAATAAGTGGAAATAGCTTAAAAAGTGAGGTTAAAAAGATTCCATATTTATTCCTATCTTGAAAACATTTTGTGTCTGAAGGAGGGAACAGAAGTGAAATTATAAGAAAAAGCAGGTAGTGTTTGAAGAGAACAAAAATCCATAACTCCCTGCCTCTAAGAAAATAATTTATCTTTGAAGGGAGATTTCCAGACTACTTTTCAGTGCTGTTCACTAAATTCTCTTCTACTGCAGCAAGACTTTTCCAAGGTACAATACAGAACTTCTCACTGTAGTCAGAAATACAGTGTAATACAGTAAAACTGTCATTCTGTCAAGTTATGCCAGCTTGGTCAATGAGTGGTGCTTTTCTAGAGTTTTTTCTAGCTATTCAAGCTAGGACATCAGCAGCCATACTTGCTGCCTTCTCCTTAATCATAGTTAGAAGATGTAATCAGAACTTGATTTATTCTGGTGGGGGTTTTGGTTCTGAACCTTGTAGAGAAAGGTCTCTGTTATCCCTTCCATGTGGATTGGGAAGAGGGGAAGGTTATTAGATAGCTACAGGATATTTATGCTGACAATTCTGCTCACAGCTTATTCTGATCACAGGGTTCTTTTCAGTGTCATGTCAGTTAACACAATTCTTGAACTGCCTTTTTAAGCCTTAGACTATTTTCATAGACTTGGTAACAGTGAATTAAAAAGTCATCCACAAACACTACTGTCTTCAGGAAAACTAATATAGTTGGTATCTGGTTTCACAGTATCAACTGAATAGAACAAGAAGTCTGGAAATATGGTTGGTTATTTATTCCATTTATTATTATTTATTGTAAGCGGCTCTTAAATTTCTACTCTTAGCCAATTTGGCCCTTGATTTATCTGATGACTCTACTACCGTTATAGCAGGAATGGTTGATTTCAGTGAGGAAAAGCTAGATTATATATTGAGATTATTCTATTGATTAAAATACTGAAAATGGAAGTGTTAGAAAATCAAGGTGAATCTTTAGAGTTGATCCTTAAATTTGTACAGATTGACAAGCTGCTGACGTTGCTGACATCCAAGTACCCCAAGTGTTATTGCAACAGTGTCCGTTTGCATGCTGTAATCCCTATAAAGATGTAAATTATACCACCCTCTTGAAGAAACTTTCTGAGGAGTTTTACAAGTAATTTCATGAATGATAGGACAGTTGGTCTTGGAAGTAATGGTCTTGGCTCAAGGGAATTAAATGTATGTCTTTCCAATTGCTTTCTTAGTCTTGAAAATCAGCTCATGTCATTTCTAGTTTTGTCTCAAGTTCAGCTCAGAATCACAGAAACACATAAGGTTACTTAGTCTATTAAAGACTGAGGCAAAGGCGGCATTAAGTACTTCAGCCTTTTCCTCATCCTTGGTGACAATGTTCGTCCCCGTGTCCAATAAGGGATGGAGATTCTCCTTGGCTCTCTTTCTGTTAATATATTTGTAAAAACATTTTTTGTTATCCCTTACAACTGTGGCCAGATTGAGTTCTAGCTCGGCTTTTGACTTTGTAATTTTCTCTCTGCATGACCTAACGAGATCCCTGTACTCTTCTTGAGTTGCCTGCCCTTTCTTCCAGAGGTGATAAACTCTCCTTTTTTTCCTGAGTCCCAGCAAAAGCTCCCTGTTCAGCCAGGCTGGTCATCTTCCCCACCAGCTCATCTTATGGCACAAGGGGACCGCCTGCTCCTGTGTCTTTAAGATTTCCTTCTTGAAGACTGTCCAGCCTTCCTGGACCCCTTTGCCCTTCAGGGCTGTCTCCCAAGGAACTCTCTCAACCAGTGACCTGAACAGGCCAAAATCTGCCCTCTGGAAGTCCATGGTAGCAGTTTTGCTGACCTCCCTCCTTACTTCACCAAGAATCGAGAATCCTATCATTTCATGGTTGCTCCATGGCCTCCGACCATCACATCTCCCACCAGTCCTTCTCTGTTCGAAAACAGCAGGTCAAGCGAGGCACCTCCCCTGGTGGGCTCACTCACCAGCTGTGTCAGGAAGTTATCCTCCACACACTCCAGGAACCTCCTAGACTGTTTCCTCTCTGCCGTGTTATACTTCCAGCAGATGTCCGGTAGGTTGAAGTCCCCTACAAGAACAAGGGCTAGCGATTGCGAGACTTCCTCCAGTCGCTTATAGCATCCTTCATCTGCCTCTTCATCCTGGTTGGGTGGTCTATAACAGACTCCCAGCAGGATATCTGCCTCATTGGCCTTCCCCCTCATCCTTACCCATAAGCACTCGACTTGGTCATCACAGTCGTTGAGCTCTATACAATCGAAACACCCCCTAACACACAGAGCCACCCCACCGCCTCTCCTTCCTTGCCTATCCCTTCTGAAGAGCTTGTAGCCATCCATTGCAGCACTCCAGTCATGAGAGTCATCCCACCATGTTTCTGTGATCGCAACTATGTCATAGCTATCCTGCTGCACAATGGCTTCCAGCTCCTCCTGCTTGCTCCTCATTCTGTGTGCATTGGTATAGAGACACTTGAGCTGGGCTATCGATTTCACCCCCAACATTGGTATGCCATCCCTAGGCTCATCTCTAGTGAGCCTGGTTTTATCCCCTTCCCCCTTTGAATCTAGTTTAAAGCCCTCTCTATGAGGCCTGCCAACTCATAAGCAAGAATCCGTTTCCCCCTTGGAGACAACTGAACTCCATCTGCTGCCAGCAGGCCCAGTGCCATGTAAACCACCCCATGGTCAAAAAAACAAAATTCCACCAATGGCACCAGCCTCTGAGCCACGTGTTCATCACGTGTGTTTTCCTGTTCCTCGTGTTTTAGGTCCCCTCCTTCTGCCAGGCAGCAAAAGGGCAGGGGATTGCGGGAGAAAGATGGACTTCACAACTCTATGAGAGTTATATTCCGAAGCCGTTTATTGTCTTGTCTGACTCCAATATATATCATAATTTTTGTTTAGTCACCGCGCACACGCTCATGATTGGTTACAGCTTGTTACACACATTATTGCAATTGGCTATATACAAAATATCACGCGCTGTCCACGCGCCTCTCACACAGTCAGGTTTCGCTGCCTGCAGGTGTTCCTGTGCTCCTTTGCTTCCTCTTAGTTGTTTACCACAGCTCCTTCTCCTCAAGGCTGAGCCCTGCAGGTGTCCAGCTGTTTACCATATTCTCAGTGCCACAGCTCCTTCTCCTCAAGGCCGAGCCGTGCAGATGTCCAGCTGTTCACCAGCTTCTCAATGCCACAGCTCCTTCTCCTTAAGGTCGAGCCGTGCAGGGTGATCCCAACATCTCCCCCTTTTTGTTTATCTATAAATAAACCTGATGGATCATTCGCAACCTGAGGACTGTGAGGAAGATGGACCATCTGTACATTCTTGTATCGTCCTGTGCCGCGAACTCAGCCCAGCAGTCGGTAGGTGCCAGTTTTACGTGGGCATCCCCACGGAGGCAACGGTGGCCTTGCCGTACACCGATCCCCCTGCTCTTCGGGAAATCCCGGTATTTATACATTTGCAGAGGAACGAGTTTTGACACACATGGCCAGCAAGTGTCGGAACACGCCTCGGTTGTCACCTTTTAACACAGGGAGCCTATGGCGTATGCGCCCGCTGGCCAGACGTGCTGCACACGCCACAGCCATCCCGTCTATTGGTTCGTAGGCTTTGTTCACACGGCATATTACCATAATCCAGCAGTCACATATCAACTATGCTTAAGTCAATAGCAGAATGTTACAAGGCAAACAATTCTAGCTGTACTACTCCTAGCGATGGAAACTACTCCTAGCGATGGAAAAAGCGCCTGCACGAAGCTATGAAAACCAATATTATATCTTACCAAAGGATTTGTAGTTATAGAGCGGTTTGCCCTAAAAGCTTTCCATGTTCCTCTCATGATACTGTTAATTTCAGTGTGATTTACACATACATTTTCTTTTGGCTGAGGTGGCATCCAGATTGCGATGACACCTGATAGTGTCAAGATGCGTCCGACGAAGATGATGGTGACTGTTTCGCCCATGATTTTACCCATTTTGCAGGTACCCAACGAGTTCCAGAATCTGTAATGACACAAGCATAACCTCGACCCCAAGTTAGCAATTGAAAAGGTCCTTCCCACATATTCTTTTCCAAATTTTTAACTTTTACTTGCACATTTTGTGTTAACTCAAACAGACTTCCTGTCATTCCTTTTACATGTTTTATTATGGGAGGCACTGTTTCTCCTTCTGCTAGACGGAAATAATTTAACACATATAAGGCTTTATTCAAACGTTCTTGGGGTGGTGTGGTAACCTCTCCCCCTTTTTGTTTTTGCAATAAACGCTTCAGGGAATGATTCATTCATTCAACAATAGCTAGTCCAGTTGGGGAATGCGGTATTCCAGTAACATGTGTCACTCCCCATTGAGCAAAAAATCTTTGGGTTGACTGGGCTACATAACAAGGACCATTATCGGTTTTAATTTGTAGGGGTATACCATGGGCTGCGAATGCAGCTCGCAAATGCTTTTGTACATGCCTACTAGTTTCTCCTGTTTGTGCAGTGGCCCAAACTACTGCAGAATAGCAATCAATTGAAACATGAACATATTTAAATCTTCCAAAGTCAGCGACATGTGTCACATCCATCTGCCATAGTTGTAGCGAATGCAGTCCCCGGGGATTTACTGTAATCGCGATACCTGGGCCTATTTGTTGACAATCGGCACAAGTCTGTATAATAGCTCTAGCGTCACCTGCACTTAGATTAAATTGTCTCGCTAAAACTTTGGCAGATTGATGGAAAAAGGCATGAGAGGCTTGTGCTTGACCTAAACGGTCCGGGGCAGGTCCAGCCCATACTGCGGCAGTCAGCCGATCAGCTCTTGCATTTCCTTCCACCAATTCCCCTGGAAGGTTGGTATGGCTGCGTATATGCATAACGTAATAAGGATGTTGTCTTTTCTGCAATAAAAACCAAAGCGTTCTAAATTGTTGATATAGCTGTTCCTGCTGTACTTGTCTGAGGATTGAACCTTCCAATCTTTGGAGTGCTCCAGCTACATATAAAGGATCAGTAATTATATTCACAGGTTCTTCAGACCATAATTTAAAGGCTTCAATTACTGCCTGTAGTTCTACCTTTTGAACTGATCCTGGCACGACAAGTACCCGTTCTTTCCATTCTCCGTGCTCTCGCGATAATATTGCTGCCTTGCCTGTTTTTCCACCACCATCCGTAAACACTGTAGCACCTTGAACTGGATATTGACTACACTTTGATTTTTCTTCTACTTCATGGTTTTAAAAAAGGTAAACATTTTGTGTGATGGATAATGAATCTGAATGTCACCTTCAAATCCTGCTAATGCAGTTTGGAAGGGAACAGAGTGCTGCAAAGCCCAAGTCAAATATTCTTGTTGTAATGGTATTAAAATCGTTTTCGGGTCCTTTGCCGATATATCAATAATTCTGTTGCGCCCTTTCATAATCAAATTCGCAAAACACACTGCTTTCGTGGTGATGGTTTTTCTGTGCTGCTGAGGCAAAAAGACCCACTCTAAAATTTTCAATGGGTCCACTTTTGATTCTAGCTTTGTTATCTACTGTATTATAAGCGCATAGGGATGTTGCTCGTGATTGATTACTGCCAAAGTGATCCCTATCGAGGGGTCTATCCTAGAACTAAATGCTTGAGTCACCTTTTCAGAAATGTTTGCTACTGCTTCCCGGGCTTCCTTGGTCAATTGCCGAGGAAAGTTTAACCTGCTATCCCCTCGCAAGAGCTGAACCAAGGGCTCCATATCTTGGTTTGTGATCCCACAAATAGGTCGAATCCAATTAACATCTCCTACCAATTTTTGTACATCATTTAATGTTTTAATCTGAATTCTCAATTCAACCTTCTGGGGGGTCACCGACGTTTCAGTGACCATCCACCCCAAGTACCTCCAAGGCGCTTTAGCTTGTATCTTTTCCGGCGCCACTTGCAGCCCACTTTGTCTTAAAAGCTCAACGAGCTCCCCGATCATTTCTTCCGGATTTAATTGATCACCGGCCAACAGTATGTCATCCATATAATGATAGATGAGATATTGAGGCCACCTTTTTCTGATTGGCTGTAAAGCCCAATTTACATAAATTTGACACATCGTGGGCAAATTTTTCATGCCTTGTGGCAATACTGTCCAATGATATCTTTGCATGGGTTGCGCCTTGTTTGTGCTTGGGACTGAGAATGCAAAATGTTTGGCATCGTCTTCATGCAGAGGGATTGTAAAAAAGCAATCTTTGAGATCTATAATCAAAAGCTTCCAATACTTCGGTATCATACAGGGAGATGGTAGCCCTGGTTGCAAGGCTCCCATGTCCACTATAACCTTATTGACTTCTCGCAAGTCATGTAATAATCTCCATTTTCCTCTTTTCTTTGGAATCACAAAAACAGGTGTGTTCCAAGGACTAGTGGTTGGCACAATATGGCCTTTTTCTAGCTGTTCTTTTAATAAATCTTCCAGGTGGGCGACCTTTTCTGCGGTCAGCGGCCATTGATTTACCCACACTGGATCATCGGTTTTCCATTCCAGTTTGAGCACAAGGTCGTGTTTCAATGGCCGCTACCGAAAACCCTGTGGATCGCTAGAGGGTGATACATTCATTTGACTCAATACATCCCGCCCAAGCAGACTTAATAGTAAGACGGCTACATAGGGTCGCACTGAACACACTAGCCCATCTGGATTTTCACAGGTTAGAGTTGTTACGCTCTGTTGTGTTGCAGAAAACCCACCAACTCCTACAAGTCCGTGAGCTGGAGACTGAGCCAGCCAGCCTGGCGGCCACTCTCGCTGACTGATTACGGTCACATGAGCTCCTGTGTCCACTAACATATCGATGGTCCATTGTCGCGGTCGCACGGCGGGGTCAGGATGCCTAAACTTCATTTTCAAAGTCGGTTTTCTTCTGCTGATATCTAATGCTAGAAAGATTTGTGGTCTTCCTGTTGAGCCAAACCCCCCATTCCCCCTCACTGATTGCACTGCCTGAGGTACAGAAGCCAGTAAAAGGCACCAATTGTGCAATACGTGTGCCTGCAGGAACTGCAACAGGAGGAGATGGAGTCCACAACATTACTTTGATGGTTCCGGTATAATCAGCGTCAATGACTCCAGGGAGAACAAAAAGTCCCTGCTTTGTTGCTGAAGATCGTCCTAATAACAAAGCACTCAATCCATATCCTAATGGTCCATTCATGTTAGTCAGGACATCATAAACCGACGTGTCCCATAAGGTAACTTCTACTGTTGTTTCCACGTCCACTCCGGCGCTCCCTCTGGTTCGGGCGCTGAGGCTTGCCAAGCAGCCTGGTGGTGCTTCCCCATTTGTGTCGTCGTGTGGGGTGCCTTCGCGCTCGGTCGCCCGTTTCCCAATTTCATACCACCCCGATGATACTTTGAACAGCATTCTGAGGCTTGATGACCAAATTTTTGACATCAACCACATGGTGCTCCTGCTGGGCCTATTCCTTGCTGAAAGGGTCCTTGTTGGAAGGATTTATGACCTGTCTCAATCTGCCTAGGTCCTTTCCTTGTGACCTTGCGCTGAGCTCTAAAATGGCCTGTTTTTCCACAATTAAAACTCTTTTTTCTCCCCTTTTCCGTTTATAAATAGCTTAACTGATGCTGCAAAGGCACTTGCGAGTGTTTCTGCCTGATGTGTGGCAGAGCCTACTCTGTTGCAGGCTTCTACCATTTGTACTAACGTTGCTTCTTTTGGCAAAGCTAACAAAATTCTTTTACAATCTACATTGGCATTTTCTACCGCCAAATTCAACAGCACTGCTAGTTTTGTGTCTTCATTGGTATACACCTTATTCAAAGCGTCTCTCAGACGATCAACAAAAGACATATATGGTTCATCTCTCCCTTGTCTAATTTGAGTGTAAGATGGTTGCCTCGTTCCCTCCTCAGGGACTGTTCGCAACGCATTCAATGCTAGTCGCCCAACTAATTGCAAGGCTTCTAAGGGCAGCTGAGCTTGCAATCTAACATCCACAAAGGGTCCCTGGCCTGTCATTTGTTCCATAGTAATGTTCTGAAGCAGATCGCCGTCTTGACGCTCCAGGTTTCTCAGGGCTTCTTGCATACAGAGTTTATACCATCTGTCTGCCCACAATAACCTTTGGGTTGGTGTCAGTAACATATCTATCATCTGCCGACAATCCCATGGTGTAAGAATGATTCCCGTGAATATGTTATCTAATAAAGCTTGCATGAAAGGTGATTGCAAGCCATAATTTTGCACTGCCTTCCGCACTTTCTTAAGCAAGTCCCAGTGAAATGGGTCCCAGCGATTGGGCCCGTGAGGCTGTACACTAACAGGAAATGCCATTGGTAACTCTGTTTCCTCGTCTTTCATCGCTCCTAAAAAAAGGTCTTTCCACCGCTCTCTAGGGTCGCCTTTCATTCTAGGCTCTTGCCTCCCTATAGTCTCTACAACAGGCTCTTCTTCTTCGTCACTGCTATCAGGCAACGGGGGCCGTAAAGGTGGCAGGGGCTCGGCTGAGGGCTTCAAAACTACGGCTTTCGATCGGTTAAGTCTGGGTGATTTCGGGGGCAGTGAAACCCACCCCATCAATCTTTCACACGGGCGCACAGGGGAACATTGAGTACATTGTTCTGGGCAACATTGTCCCATCTTGCCCTCATCTACATCATCATAGATCTGTTTCTCTGACTTATCTAATGCAGCCGGTTCACCCGGTGCATCTGGCACCTCAGGAGGTGCAGTCGGAGTTGCTGAAGGTCCTGGACCCTCTGACTCAGTTAAGAAAGGATTGGTTGA
Organism: Phaethon aethereus; assembly: GCF_964289735.1. Lineage (NCBI taxonomy): Eukaryota > Metazoa > Chordata > Aves > Phaethontiformes > Phaethontidae > Phaethon > Phaethon aethereus. The sequence continues at coordinate 13,538,933 of NC_138581.1, forward strand.
AGGCGGTTTAACAGCCTCCTCCATATCAGCTGCAGCTTTTCTCTCTGCCTTCAAGGCTTTTAATGTGGTTAATATCAACTTCCACGCCGTCACTAACTCTGCGGCGGTTTTATCTCCATTTCCAATATGTTCCCATAACATTTTTCCTATCTCCTCCCACGTCTCTGCCTTAAACGCCACAGACGGATCGAGGGGGTACCCTTTCTTTCGGCTCCAAATTAGGAGCCTTCTAATTGTATATTCATCATATTTCAGTCCTCCCTTAGAGAGCATATGCAGCAGGAGTCTGACTATCACCCCTTCTTCATGCGATGTGTTCTGCCCCATGCCGCCTCAGTTGCTCACCTCACCTCGCTGGGTGCTTCTCCGTTGCAACGTATTCCGTTTTCTTTTTCCTTGCATCAGTCCCACTGACTGCAATTCTTCCAACCGGGCTTCTCCTGCGGCGTCCTCTGCGCTCGACCGGTGTTCAACGATGAGATCCCAGAGATCATATCACATCGGGGTCACCAGTTGCGGGAGAAGGATGGACTTCATAACTCTATGAGAGTTATATTCCGAAGCCGTTTATTGTCTTGTCTGACTCCAATATATATCATAATTTGTGTTTAGTCACTGCGCACGCACTCATGATTGGTTACAGCTTGTTACACACATTATTGCAATTGGCTATATACAAAATATCACGCGCTGTCCACGTGCCTCTCACACAGTCAGGATTCGCTGCCTGCAGGTGTTCCTGTGCTCCTTTGCTTCCTCTTAGTTGTTTACCACAGCTCCTTCTCCTCAAGGCCGAGCCGTGCGGATATCCAGCTGTTTACCAGCTTCTCAGTGCCACAGCTCCTTCTCCTTAAGGTCGAGCCGTGCAGAGTGATCCCAACCTCTCCCTCTTTTTGTTTATCTATAAAAAAAACCTGATGGATCGTTCGCAACCCAAGGACTGTGAGGAAGATGGACCATCTGTACATTCTTGTATCGTCCTGTGCCGCGAACTCAGCCCAGCAGTCGGTAGGTGCCAGTTTTACGTGGGCATCCCCACGGAGGCAACGGTGGCCTTGCCGTACACCGGCCCACTGCCCTTTGGGAAATCCCGGTATTTATACACTTGCAGAGGAACGAGTTTTGACACACATGGCCAGCGAGTGTCGGAACACACCTTGGTTGTCACCTTTTAACACAGGGAACCTATGGCGCATGCGCCCGCTGGCCAGACGTGCTGCACGCGCCACAGCCATCCCGTCTATTGGTTCGTAGGCTTTGTTCACACAGCATCTTACCATAATCCAGCAGACACATATCAACTATGCTTAAGCCAATAGCAGAATGTTACAAGGCAAACAATTCTAGCTGTACTACTCAGTACAACAGGGGATCCCCTGTTGCTTGTGGAGCCTCTATCTGCTGCCTTTGCCTCAGCGACAGCAGGGTGTGGCTCCACCAATCTGTCTCCCTCTCATACTCCCTGATGCTCCTCAGCCTCTCCACTGCCTCTTTCAGCTCTGCCACCAGGTTTAGCAGATCGCTCACCTGGTCACACCACACACAGGTGTTGTCTCTGCTGCCCTCCGGCACAAGTGACAGGCTCAGGCACTCCCTGCAGCCAGACACCTGGACAGCCGCGTGCTTGCGTGGGAGCTCTGTCTGGGTCACCACATTCCTTCTGGCCACGGCTTTCAGCCCAGTGGAGACCATAGCTGGGCCTCTTCTGGGAGGGTGATGACCACTCGTCGAGAGAGCCTCTAGAGCCAGGGGGAGCTCTGCACCCTGCCCGCACGCCTTCCCTGCGTGAACTGACGCGCCACGTCCGGGTCACTCGCACTCCCTGGGGCTCCTCTTGTACGTGAGGAGCTTTGGCCTCCGCCGCTCTAGGCCCCGCCCATGCTGTCAGAGCTGCCGCTCGTCAGGAGCCCGCTCTGTCGGCTCGGGGGGCAAGGGGGCTGGGGCACCCTCTCTCTCCCTGCACTTTCACCTTCGTGGTTTTGCCACTTTAGGAAGGGTCCCCCGGCGCGATCCTCCACTCCGGAGCCCTTCGCCTCGGTGGCTTCGCCGAGAGATATAGCTCTCGGCACAATATTTCATACTGACAAGAGAATGGTGAAAGAGGAATGTAGCTGGTTAGACTCCTAAAATATTCAGCACTGATTTATGCATTTTGGTAAACTCAGTCACAAGAGCAGAGCTAGGTAAATAATAGGAAAAATTATTCATGGAGAGATTTACAAATCCCTTACAGTTTGGCTGTCATCCCACCCCTTATACTTGGTTGTGTTAAAAAATATTCAGCAGGATTGTTTTATTGGATGATGTCAATATTCAGCCATGATAATTCTTGTACCAATATTAGTATTTACATTTGAGCCAGAAAATTGTTTTCTTTTGCTTATGTGTTCAAGACAGACACAATATTATGTAACACATATCACAGATGAAGTATTATAATTGATTAAAGATATGATTAGAGTGAACAGTTTTCAAGCAATACAGTACTTGATAGCTGTTCACATAAAGTTATTTAAATAATGAAGAAGTGATAAATACATTCATAGAAATGAAAGGGCAAATGTCTTCAGCATTCTGAGGTCCTTTCAACTGGGACTTCTGCTGTTGAATCAAAGAAAAAGAAAAATCATATTTGGTTTGTATCATGCCAAACTTATTTTTGTCATCTCTTTTTTTGTCATTGAAGTAGGAGATAGAGAAGTTCTGGTCCATTTAACACAAAATTGTTCTTTTCAGCCTGAAACAAAAAGTTTCATTTTGGGACACTCATTTTAGGAAAAAACAAGAAGTCATAAAACTGCACTATGAATAAACATCCTTTCATTCTATAGCTTACAAAGCCTGAGGAGACCTCATGTCATTTGTCTCACTTCTTGGCCTCTCAACATTTATTGAAGTATTTTATAGAGGGTGAAGCAACTTCAACAAGAGCACCCTGCTTCAGAAAATACCCCCAGCTTCTAGCTAGAATACTTAGTAGAAGCCAGGTTTGGTTTTGTTCCTTCCCTGAGTGGAAAAGAGCTTTTATTTGAGCTGCACATGAAGGGAGAAGCAATGAACCTTCAGCTCCATTGTTTGAACAGTCACATAGGATTCCAGGCCTTTGCTCAATGTACTTTTGGTTTAGACAAAGAGAAACAGCTTTACAAACACAGAGCAAGAGCATTTGTCTGAGAGCAGTGTATTTATGGCACTTTGTTCATAAGCGTAAGATCTAAGTCTCCTGAAGAGGAAGGAACACAGTTCAACTTCCCCATATCTTGAGTGAATGTACTAGCCACATTACTCAATGAAGGAGAAGATTATTTTCTGCTGGGAAAAAAAAATCTATCCATACAATTAATCAGAATAAATAACTTGGAATAAATGCCTTAGAAGATGTTTTTGTCACTTGATAAAAAGATCAATTGTTCATATATCACACCGAAGAAGGAAAAAATAAGAGGAATGTCCAGGAAAATGAAGTATATAGTTTGAGCACCTCTGGAGTTTGGAAATACTTGACTTAGAAAAATATTTGATTGACATAATCATTAGCGTTCTCTAATGCCATGTTTCTCAAACAGTGGTCTAGGGTCAAAATATTGTTATAAATGATTTAGTCCCAAACAGGATTCCAATTCAAATTTACAATTTATTAAGCGAATAGAGGCAAGCAAACAGCGCTGGGTGCACCGGGAGTCTCTGCTCCACCAAGACGCACGCGGTACAGTTCCTGTTCCTGGTTTATATCCTGTCCGTTAATACATATTCATGAATAGGCGTGTCTTCTTTGGCGCATGCCCTCTTCTCCATCTAGAATCTTCTCGAATCTTCCTCAGCGTGATCCTGTTCGCTAATACACATTCATGAATAGGCGTGTCTTCTAATACATATTAATGAACAGGCGTGTCTTCTTCAGCGCATGCCCTCTTCTCCTGCTAGAGTCTTCTCGAATCTTCCTCGGCGTGCCCCCAGGATGACCCCAAACCTTATGCATGCACTTTCTTTACACAGTACTATGCGGTCAGTGGTCAAACTGGTTTGAGCTGATATACCAGCAAAGTAGTTTAACTTTCTCCTGTAAAATACCCCTTTTTATGGTGCAGGAGAAATCCATGAAAGTACAGAAGATTACACTTCATCACACGAATCAGATAAACATATTTCACAATCCCCCATCTTTTTCTTTATAGTATTGATTCGTGTTTTCATTTCCAATTGAGTATAACCGAGTAGATTAATCTAGTAACAATCCCCCACATATCCTCAATACAACTATTCCCATTTTAGTAAGCCGATCACCACCCATAAAATCTCCCCAAAATCCTCCTAGATTGATTCCATTCCAAGTTTGTCTCTCAGGAGGCCATTCGTTCTCCCTAATTTATGGGTAACAGGAAAAAACTAGGTTTTATTGTTGATTACAGGTATGTGCTGTACAATTAGAAAAGGTCCTCACTTTTTCCATTTTTCTGGGGTAAACCCCAGCTGGACTTGTTCCAATATTGTCTACAGTTATTTGCCATAGTCAGAGTCCAAGGAACTCACCCCCAAGTAGAACTAGAAGAGGTCCGGTCAGGGCCATAGTGATCAGCGGTCACAGCCCGAAGGGGTTGCAGCCCTTGGCAGACCCTTTTTAAGCCGCAACACCAGTTCCCCTCCGGTCTTGCCCTCTTCTTTCCTTTAAGGGGGTGCTTTCTTAGTACCCAAATTAATTGAGCACTGCTTGTGAAGGCCAGAGCTTTGCTAGATCAGTGGTTTGTCCAGACCTGAGCACTTGCCCGAGCCTGGCAATCCTCTTTATTTGCAAGGCTTTATGGCTACAGAAAACTGCCGGTTAGCCTGCAACACTAATCTTACAAATACACACCACCTTCTACACAAAGGACAAATTCTAGTTCCAGCTCCTTTTTCCTGTTCTTCTTTTGCCAACAACTCCTTCCGATTATACTCGTTTGGAGTACCCATTGTTGTTTCCTATTACCCTTTCCCATTGTTTTCCAAACTTGGGGATTACTTACATTTCTCTCCATAGCTTCCCATGGCCATCGTTCACCTTGATTTGTTCCACCACAAACGTAACAATTAGTTATATTCAATGACTTTACAAATAGATTTTTAGCAACTGTGGGAATTTCATATTTCACTCCTGTTTCATTACAGGAGTAGCCGCAATAAAATTCCCACAGCAATTTAGTCAGATGTGACCTTCCACTCCTTCACTGGACCTTTCACTCGCGACACGTGTCCATCCTTTTTCAGCAGTTCTCACAGCTGTTTCTGTAGTTAATAAAACAAGGAAAGGTCCTTCCCAGAGGGGAGATAAGTTTCCTTCTTTCCATGTTTTTATCAGAATTTTATCTCCTGGTTCTAACTGATGAATTGCAAATCCTAAAGGTGGTGTTTGGGCCACCATCCCAATCTCTCTTAATTCTTTTAATCTTTTTCCAATGTTAATTATATATTGTTGGATACTCTGATCCTCAATTACATTGTTCCCCAGAGGCATTCCTTGAAAATAAGGCATGCCATATAACATTTCATATGGCGATAATCCAGTCTCACTGTATGGTTTCGTTCTTATGTTTAGAAGTGCCAATGGTAAACATTTCGTCCAGGGCATTTGCATCTCAATCATTAATTTAGCCAATTGTTGTTTTATTGTTTGCTACCTTCCCCGAGCTTTGTGGGTGCCACGGAGTGTGGTATTCCCACTGTATACCTAATGATTGACATAATAGTTTTATTATTTTAGAAGTAAAATGTGTGCCCTGGTCAGAATCAATGTACTGGATTATCCCATATCTAGGTATCAAATGTTCCAATAAAATTTTTACCACCATCTGTGCCGTAGCTCGTGCTACAGGGTACGCTTCTACCCACTGTGTTAAATGATCTACTATTACCAATAAATATTTTATCCTCCCTACCTTAGGCAATTCAGTGAAATCGACTTGTACTTTCTCAAAAGGTCTGTAAGCTGTTTTTCTCCCTCCCGTGGCTGCTTGTCGAAACACTGTCTTATTTACCTTTTGACAGGTTAAGCAACCTTGTGTAATTTGCTTTGCTATTTCAAAAATTCCAATACCACCAAATTGTTTAAGAAAATGATCACTTAACGCTTTTGTACCCCAATGTGTCTGCGCATGCAAACGCTCTAATATTCGCCTGGTGTAGGCTTTTGGCAACATTTCTCGCCCCTCAGGCAGTGTCCATTTTCCTTGTTCTAATTTAGCTCCTATTTTCTCCAATTTTGTTTGTTCTTCTGGCGTAAACTTCTTCTCTCTTTCCTCTCGTTCTTCTTTGCTGGTGTCCTCCTTTGTTTGTATTACATTAATTTTGGCAACTTTAGCCCTCAAGGCTGCTTCCTGGGCCTCTTTATCTGCTAAGTTATTTCCTCCAGTTCGGTAATCTAATCCCTTTTGGTGTCCCCTCACATGTACCACTGCTATCTCCTTTGGTTCTCTTAACGCCTTCAAAATCTTTACTATTAATTCTTGATGTATTAAATTCCTCCCTTGAGTATTAATCAAACCTCTTTCTTCCCAAATTTTTCCAAAAGTGTGGACCACCCCATATGCGTATTTAGAATCTGTAAATATAGTCCCGCTTCTTCCTGTTAATAATTCCAGGGCCCTACATAGGGCATACAGCTCACAAGCCTGAGCTGACCATGATGGACTCAGAGGTCCTGATCCCACAAGTTCCAAGTCCTTATTAATTACTGCATAACCCGATTTTCTCTTCCCTTCTACCACTCGGGAGGAGCCATCTATAAACAGCGCTTCTCCATTTTCCAACTCAGCATCTCTTAAATCTGGTCTCACCTTAGTCTGGGTCTCAATTACCTCTAAACAGTTATGTTGTAATTCCTCTGATGGTTCTCCAAACAAAAATTGTGCTGGACTCTGAGCAGAAGTCACCCTCAGTTCTAAGTCAGGGGAGTCTATTAGTATTGCTTCATACTTTAGGATTCGGCTGTCCGTTAACCATTTTTCCGCTTTTTGTTGTAAAACATTTCTGACATTGTGTGGGGTATACACTTTTAAAGGAGAACTAAAGGTAATCTTCCTAACTTCTTCTATTAATAATGCTGTAGCAACCAAAGCTTGGAGACAAGCAGGCCATCCTCTGCTTACTGGATCAAGTAACTTAGAACAATACCCCACGGGTTTTTTGATTCCTGCCCAGTCTTGAGTAAGAACTCCATATGCTGTCTGGCTTGATGTATTCACAAAGAGATAGAAAGGTTTTTCTAGATCTGGGAGGCTCAATACAGGTGCTTGTATTAATGCCTTTTTTACTTCCTCAAATCTCTGATCATCTTCAATAAACCATTTAAGTTGGTTATTAGTTAATTTTTCATATAAGAATTTTACTTTATCACTATAATTTTCAAGCCATGGTCTACAATATCCTAATAATCCCAGTATTTGCCTAATTTCCTTTTTAGTTTGTGGGGGTCTTAAGGATAGAATCCCAGATACCCTATCAGGATCTAACTTCTTCCTTCCCTTACTCAGCCAATGTCCTAAGTATTTTACTTCTTGTTCTACAAACTGTAGCTTTGATCGGGACACCTTTAATCCCTTTTCCCCTAGAAAATTTAACAATTTAATGGTGGCTTTTCGGATCCCCTCTTCAGTTTCTCCTGCTACTAAGAAATCGTCCACATATTGCAATAATTTTACCTCCTTAGGTATTGTGAAATCTTGTAGAATTTTTTCTAAAGTTTGTCCAAATAGATTTGGTGACTCTGTAAACCCTTGTGGTAACACAGTCCATCTTAATTGTTGTTTTCGTCCTGTTTCGGGGTCCTCCCGCTCAAAGGCAAAATAATCTCTGGATCCCTCATCCAGAGGACAGGCCCAAAAAGCATCTTTCAAATCTATTACACTATACCAAGTATGTTTGGGAGATATATGACTCAATAAAGTATAAGGATTTGCCACCACAGGGAATTTAGTGATTGTTCGCTGATTTACAGCTCTTAAGTCCTGCACCATCCTGTATGACCCATCCGGTTTCTTTACGGGAAGAATGGGCGTGTTATGAGGTGACATACATGGTTCTAGGGTTCCTTTTTCCAACTACAGGTTTTAATCCTTTTCGACCCTCCATAGGTATAGGGTATTGCTTGATTCTAATTGGGCGGTGCGGATCTATTATTTGAACCCTTATGGGGTCCATTTCTATCTTTCCAGTTTCCCCTTCCTTATACCACACTGAGGGGTTAATAGCTTCTTCATCCTCTTGTGTTAAAGTGTATAATTTAATCTGCAATTTGTCCCCTTGACTCTGAATGCTCAAGTTTAACTTCAAAATCAAATCCCTTCCTAATAAATTGTATTCTGCTTCAGGGAGCAAAAGTAAATCATTAAGACAAATTTTCTTTTCTGTTTCTACTTACTTTAAAAGGCTCTCCTTTGGCTCCTACTACTGACACGTAACTCTTCCCTTTTTCTATTCCTTTTGGAAGTTTTTGAATGGTTGACTTTTCAGCCCCTGTATCCACTAAAAATAAAACTTGTCCCCTCTTGTTGCAGTAGTAACAGACGGGAATTGTAAATCTTTCCTGATAAGGCTGTCCCCGGGGTGTCTGCTCTATTCTTTTTTCCCTTTTCTCTCCAGGAGTTGTCTTATTTTTCTGACTTTCCCTTACTGCTGCTACAAAAATTTTTGCTTTTGCTTTTTGTTTTTCTTCGTCCCTCCTAACATAGACTTTCTGGGCTTCTCTAAGTAACTCCTCTAATCCTCTTTCTTGCCAATCTTCCAATTTTTCTAATTTCCTTCTTATATCCCCCCAGGATTTAGCTACAAATTGTGTTTTAAGGAGTGCGGTCCCAGCCACTGTATTCGGATCAATTCCAGAATACATTTGTAACGTTCTCAAATCCCTCATATTTTGTCTTCCTTGGGGTTGTTGATGATCCCAGTGGGGATCCACATTTGGCCATTTCTGATCTCCCGGGGGTCCTGCCTGATTCTGTCTTTCCCAAATTCTCATTCCAGCTTGTCTAATCATTCCCCTTTCCTTAACAGTGAATAGGATCCCTAAAATGGACTGTATTTCTTCCCAGGTATAAGTATTGGGGCCTAGGAATTGGTCCAATTTTTCAGCTACTCCGAGGGAATCATCTAATAGGGTCCCCATTTCTTCCTTGAAATTTCTTACATCTGTGGTATTTAATGGGACTGCCACAAACCTGATGCCTCCCTGATTGCCTCCGAGGGGTACTTCTCGTAAGGGATATAGAGAAGCTCCCTCAGATACAGCAGTCCTACTTCTCGTACATGCAGCCGGAGGTCGATCTAATTCCGGTGCTGTTGGTGGTGGAGGTAGGGGCAACGGTGGTACAGATAGAGGTACTACGGCCACCGGAGGGGGAGCCGCCGCCGGAGATGGATTATTAGAATATGGAGGCGGTAGGTTATCCAGTGGCTCCCATTTATCATCTTTTTCCTTTTCACTTTTCCCCTCTTCTTCTTCCTCAAACTTTTCATCTGTTTTTAATGTAAGTATTGAGGCTGGAAAAGAACGTAAAGTTCTGTCCCATAATCCTGCATAATCACTTTCCTCCTGACTAAAAGGTTCCTTTGATTTAACATATATATTTAAGGCCTGGCAGACCCAGTCTTCAAAAGATCCAAAAACAGGCCAAAAGACATGTGGTCTTAAAGGTTCTTTTGGCCATTCTACCATACAATATTCAACTGATTTTCATTTACTTTTTCCTTTTCTGGGGCCCCTATCATTCCAATTTTCAATCATTATTCCTAATGGACTCTCCGGAGGTATTTCTAGTAATTCGCTCCCTTTCTTCTGGTCCTGGGTTCTCGATTTCGTCTGACCCATCTAGGAATTTTTGCTGTGGCAATTCCTACAGCCCTTGGCTACCAGTAAGAGTGTCTTGCAGGGGGTTTAGGACCTATCACCCACCCACGAATCCCATAGGAATCGCTTCGGTCCTTCACCGGCCAAGTCCCTCGCGGGAGATTGGAACCGCGGTTAGAAGACCTCCACAATCGCTTCGGAACTAGGTTCCGTCTCAGTCACACTCTTACACACACAGGCAACCGAATCCTACCCAACCGAACGGTATACACCTTAAATACTTACGACTCCGTCGTCTTCGGATCTTCGCGCGCAGAATTACGGGCAAAATAAACTGCTGCAGCCGACAAGGGAGCTCATAAAAAATCAAATTCTTTGCTTGCCCCTATTCAGGTTCAGGATGGTGTTAGTCCCTACCCGACCCGGAGCCACCAAAAGGTGGGGCGCCCCTCCTAGATCAAGTCAGAATTCAGAAACCAAGACCATCCCGGACGAGTCCCCAATTGTTATAAATGATTTAGTCCCAAACAGGATTCCAATTCAAATTTACAATTTATTAAGCGAATAGAGGCAAGCAAACAGCGCTGGGTGCGCCGGGAGTCTCTGCTCCACCAAGACGCACGCGGTACAGTTCCTGTTCCTGGTTTATATCCTGTCCGTTAATACATATTCATGAATAGGCGTGTCTTCTTTGGCGCATGCCCTCTTCTCCTTCTAGAATCTTCTCGAATCTTCCTCAGCGTGATCCTGTTCGCTAATACATATTCATGAACAGGCGTGTCTTCTAATACATATTAATGAACAGGCGTGTCTTCTTCAGCGCATGCCCTCTTCTCCTGCTAGAGTCTTCTCGAATCTTCCTCGGCGTGCCCCCAGGATGACCCCAAACCTTATGCATGCACTTTCTTTACACAGTACTATGCGGTCAGTGGTCAAATTGGTTTGAGCTGATATACCAGCAAAGTAGTTTAACTTTCTCCTGTAAAATACCCCTTTTTATGGTGCAGGAGAAATCCATGAAAGTACAGAAGATTACACTTCATCACACGAATCAGATAAACATATTTCACAATATGATCAATGAAAATGGCTGTAAAATAGAAGCAGGGAAACAAACAGAAAAGAAGATAAAGAGATAAAAGAAAAAAATCAGATTAAACTTTGAATATGCTTTTATATGTGAATGTAAACAACAGCCACTGCAACATACTGTACAAGGTAGCTCCTTCATTCCCCTCCCCTCCTCCTCCCCCAAAATGATGATGAAATTTCACAGATTAAGTTTAAGCTTCCACAGTCCACTTACCTTCTACCTTTGGCTGTGTTTTAAGCCCCTTTGCTAGGCCAGCATAGGAACTTGTGCAAACCTACAATGAGCTGGTGTGGGGAATGAAACCAAAAATCAGATATACATAAAAAGCAATTTTGGGTGAGATCAGCTCTTGAAGTGGCTTATTACAGAACTATACATTAAGCAACATGCTGGTTCAAGAGAGGGGACAGGACCACAGCAGACCCCATTTATAAGTTATAGCTATTCTGAAAAGTTTCCCAAGTCCAAATCTGATCTCGCATACACTGATTAGTAGTTTACTTCTTTCACAGGCAAGAACATAAATCTTGTAGTCTAAAACATAAACCTTCTACTGAAGTACAGAATATGTCACTTCACATCAGTGGTCTTAAAAAATGCCAGTTGAGCTGTACTGCATGAAACACTTGATGAGAGAAGGACACAGTAATTCGTCACAAAGTAGAGTTTTAGAAAACAGAAGGCCAAATAACCTGAAGCAATTATCTCAGTCACTTCTTTACCACAGAGGTGACAAGGGTAGCTCATATCTGGAGAGGGGGAGGTTGCCAAGTGGGTAAGGTCACAAACTAACCAGGAAGAAATGCTCACCGTGGTAGTGTAAATGGCAGTCTCAAAACCATTTTGCAGATAGTCTGGGAACAGATCTGTGGGTCCCAGTTTATGAGGGCACAGAGCCCCAAGTCAAGCAACTGCCTTCTCATGGCCTGCCATAACAAGTGTCACAGTTCCGCCTAAATGAATGCCAGCATTTTTGATGAGGCAAGCTTCCTGACTGCGTGATACATAGAAGCAATCCCTGTTAAGACCATCCCTCACTTCTGTCCTCCTGCCCAGGGAGGAGTGGTGATACTATCCAATAAATTATTTTAAACAACACTTGTGAAAAATATAATTCAGAAAAAAATTTGCAGAATAAAAGGCACAGTTCCTCTCCATACAAGCATTTGATCACGAGTTCAGAAACTCATTTACTTTAATAGCATATGGCCAATTAAATTATTTCACATTTTAAAATTCTGTATTGTCCTATGGCCATATAACCTTTTGTGCTGGTTTTGGCTGGGACAGAGTTAATTTTCGTGGTAATAGCTAGTATGGGGCTATGTTTTGGATTTGTGCTGAAAACTGTTGATAATATAGAGATGTTTTCCTTATTGTTGAGCAGTGCTTACACAGAGTCAAGGCCTTTTCTGCTTCTCACACTGCCCCACCAGCGAGTAGGCTGGGGGTGCACAAGAAGTTGGGAGGGGACACAGCCAGGACAGCTGACCCAAACTGGCCAAAGTAACCATTATGCATGATGGAGCCCTGCTTCCCTGGAGATGGCTGAACACCTGCCTGTCAATGGGAAGTGGTGAATGAATTCCTTGTTCTGCTCTGCTTGTGTGCATGGCTTTTGCTTTACCTATTAAACTGTCTTTATCTCAACCCACGAGTTTTACTCTTCCGATTCTCTCCCCCATCCCACTGTGGGGGGAGTGAGCGAGCAGCTGCATGGTGCTTAGTTGCTGGTTGGGGTTAAACCACGACAGTCTTTTTTGGCACCCGGCGTGGGGCTCCAAGGGCTCGAGATAATGACAAGTTTGACTGGAATGTGCTAGATAGAATTTATAGCTGTTATTGCTGTTTAGCTATTAATTGTCAGGCTCCTGTGCTTGCCATGGATTTGCTTTCCTTACGTATATTAGAGTCTAGTGCTCGTTAGTGGCTGCTTTTTGCTTTTGCTGCTTTCTGTACTGCTGTACTGCTTATCGTCTGACTCTGCTGTGCCTGGGAACATTTTGATAACAGCAATGGTGATGTGCCTGGGCTGGCAGACGGCCAGGGCATTGCTGCTGTTTCTGTGCTGCTGTACTGGACAGGCTGGAACTCCAGTGCAAACTTGAGTCGAAGGGACTGTGACCTGTGGATGAGTCCACATGGGAGCAGGACACCCTGAAGCATCTGTGGCCGTGGATAAGTCCACACCAGAGCAGGTACATATCAAAGCATCTGTGGCCATGGTTATGCCTGCGCTGTAGCAGGTATACCTCTGAAGGGATTGTGGCCCAAGGATAAGTCCGTGCTGGAGAAGGTGCAACTTGTAGCATCAGTGGCTGTGGATAAGTCCATGCTGCAGCACCTCAAAGTGTGTGGCCATGGATAAGCCCATGACAGAGCAGGTACACCCTTGGAGGGACTGCATCCATGGGTAAGGCCATGTTGGAGCAGGTTTACTTCTGAAGGGACTGTGGCTGTGTGTAAGGCCACGCTGGAGCAGGTATATCTCTGAAGTCATTGTGGCCCATGGAGGAGGCCATTTTGGAGCAGGTGCACCTTGAAGTGACTGTAGCTGTGGATAAGTCTATGTCGCAGCAGGTATACCCCTGGAGAGACTGTGGCTCATAGATAAGGCTCCACTTGGAGCAGGTACACCCCTAAGTGACTGCAGCCTGTGGATAAATCCAAGCCGGAGCAGGGGCAAGGGGAGGAGTTCATTGCAATGTTAAACCCTATGGTCCAGTCCAAAGGGCCCAGGGGTGGAGATTGTAATGGAAATACCTTTAAATTGTTGTAACCCATGATTTGAGTTGCATGTTATAGGAACTACTATAGCAGGAACCACCTGAGCCAATGGAGGACAAGCCTTACGAGAAGCAGTGCAAGTGCAGCAGTGCCCTGACCTGAGCTGGCTTTGGTGCCCAGTAACTCCACGCAACACACCACCTGTCCTGTCCTGAGTGACCACCATAAGAGATGGAGCCCAAAGTCATGGACTAAATTAACTCAATGGACATTTCATGGACATTTGTGGACATTTCATGGACATTTGTGGACATTTCACAGACATTTTACAGGGATGGTCTATGGACTAAGGGGACAATAATCTGTGTATTATATCAAAGGATGGGAAGGGTGGTGGTGGTTAATGAGGTTGTACTGGTACCCAAGCATGGCGCAAATGGTATGGAATAAGGGGTGGAGAATGTGCTGGTTTCAACTGGGATAGGGTTAATTTTCTTCATAGCAGCTAGTATGGGGCTATGTTTTGGGTTTGTGCTGAAAACAGTGTTGATAATATAGAGATGTTTTCCTTATTGTTGAGCAGTGCTTACACAGAGTCAGGGCCTTTTCTGCTTCTCACACCACCCCACCAGCAAGCAGGCTGGGGGTGCACAAGAAGTTGGGAGGGGACACAGCCAGGACAGCTGACCCAAACTGGCCAAAGGGATATTCCATACCATATGATGTCATGCTCAGCAATATAAAGCTGGGGGAAGAAGGAAGTGGGGGATGTTCAGAGTTATGGCATTTTGTCTTCCCAAGTAACCATTATGCGTGATGGAGCCCTGCTTCCCTGGAGATGGCTGAACACCTGCCTGCCGATGGGAAACAGTGAATGAATTCCTTGTTTTGCTTTGCTTGCGTGGCTTTTGCCATATCTTCAGGAAGAAATGAGTGTGGATACCTATATCCTTGTATTCATTCTTTGTCTGATGTTGTATTTAGCTTTAGTTTTTAGTCTATTTATCCAGGTTATCCTGAAATATTTTGTACTGGTTAAAAAAGTGTATTGGAATCAAATTTCTCCCAGTGAGTCCAAAGAATAAAGCATGTTATGTGGCCTTTTGCAGCTTTCTTTACCATTTCTGTTCATTTACTTTCTGATGTATATCCAGAAATAACTGGGAGAAAAGGAGTAAGTTTATGCTTCATAATTTCATACTACAAAATATAAAAAGGATTTGAAGTGATAGGATTTGCTAAATCCCACCTTGCTATCTTATTGTCCCTGAGATCATAATAAATAATACACATCCAGGTGAGAAAGGAATTGTGCAAGGTTTGTACCACTGCCTTCTAACTGTTCCGTTAGACATCTGGGGCTCTGTATATATTCAGACATTTGAGGCCTTGTACATTCAAAGTTTTTGTAAGCTAAAAATTGCCTTTTAGCTATATGGATTCTTTGGGTTCTAGGACTGCTCATCAACTTGGTTGTTTCAGTTTTGTTTTTTTGGGGGTCTTCTGGGAGATGGGTGGGGTTGAGGGCTTTGGGGAATGTGGGGGGTTAAATGCAACAGGTGAACAAGAAAGGAAGTGTGCTAGGTACATAAGCCAAATAAATAGACAACAAAAGTGGATGGTTTAGTTTTAATTAAAATGTTTCCTCCCATCAGACTTTTTTTTCCTTGGCAACTGTGCTTTTCTAGCAGAATCTGAGTTCTAGGTCATTTCTTCCAAGAAACATTCCCCTTGTCTCTTCATCAGTGTGCTGATCACTGCTACAGGTAATAGCACATGGGAAAAATTGTTGCAACACTTGGAGCTGAGGCGTAGCTAATTGTAGAGCATAAAGCTCCTGTACACAGCCTCAGCTGCTCCCTCAACAACTGGAGGCAAGCTGTCTGTCCTACTAAAGTGTGTGCATATGCTCTGAAACCCATCTTCCCCATCCAACTAGTTGCAAGTGTCATGAGGTAAACAGCTTCCTCCTCTGCTGTGGGCTGGAGGTGTCATAAAAAAGATTCATAAAACTGAAATATGCAGTAAAACAAAGGCATGGACAATGTGATTACACAATTTCCAGGCTGGTAGAAAATATGCTGGAGGAATAGTTGCAGAAAGAAGCTACAAATACCCTTTTTGTCTACAAAGTCAGTGCTTTGAGGTTAAGGAAGTAAAGTTTCCTGTAGACACTATAGGATGGAGGACCAGATGTATTCTGACTCTCTTTTGTTGGTGTCATATTTTAACCTTGATGTTATAGTTTAACCTTACAACTTGTGTTTCATTGGTAAGGTACTTCTATATTACCTTTCAAAAAATAATATGGTTCAATATCTCAATGCAAGTAAACACCTGCAATAACTTCCTCCCCAATATAACTTCAAATACATGCTGTACATATCTTTCATTCTAAGGCAATACTAGTTTATGTTCTCATATCAATGAGAGATTTCCTCTTTCTGGCTTAGATCACTACTACACGGTTTTATTTTCTGTTTTGAGGAAGAGAAAAATGACTTGGGTATCTGAAGAAACGGTTGGACTTGATGATCTTAGAGGTCTTTTCCAACTTTAATGATTCTACAGTTCTATGATTCTGTGACCACTTGTAGTTTAAGCAAAACCAAGTAGGAGGGCTTTGTGTTAAACAATCATCTTGTGGCTAATAAACAGACATCTGTATATATAGAATGTGCTGTAGTGGGTTGTAACAACTGTTCCCTTTAATAATGCTGTAGGGCAGCCTAAAATTAGATATAAACACTTCATCCAGTTTTGAAGCACATGCAAGATTTATCACTGGCAACTGTTTCTGTATTTTATATAAGGTTGACAGTATATGTTGCATACAATTTAGCAACACAATCTTAAAGAATGAATAAAAAAATAATAGGATTTAAATATATATAATGGGAAAGAGTTATAATCCAAGAATGCATTCACAAAAAAATGGGAGAGGAAAGAATGCAAGGGATAAGCCAGTTCGGAGACTAGTAAGAGCATAAAAAATAATAAACAAGAAAGGGACAGCATGCCTGTTTATTGTTTTACATTGAAGACACTAATTTTGCCTCTGTGGTTATACTAATATTCTCTGATGCCTGTTCCAGAAATTGGAATCTCAGATGTAATATCATTCCGTTCATCCATAAAAATACAGCTGATTATGGTAAGTAATTAGTTTAGCAACATTATTTACTCTGTCACAGTAGCACATACTTTATTCCTTCTCCAAAGCGAACTATAAGCAGTTTTCTCTGGTGAAATAGAACAGTCCTGAAATGTTTGAAAAAAGTGCTAGAGATCATTAGAAAAAACACTCAAATTAACCTTCGACCTGAAAAGGCATTTAAATTTCTGCCACAACAAAGTTTATTTCACCTTTGATAGTGGAGAAATCTATCTTCAGATGACTGTGATGTATTGGTCAAAACTGGTTTAATCATGTTATTGATAGTCCCCAAAGGAAGTGATTTGAGTGGGGACAGGTCAGTTCAACTCTTCTCTGTATCTTGATGTTTCAGTACTTGGAAATACTTATGGTCTCTGAGCTACATGAGAATTTTCAATATGGTCATCGAAAAGGACTAGACACATCTTCAAAAGCATCAGCCAGCCAAAGTCCTTACATTAGATAATGTATTGACCTCTCCAAGTTTTCCCAGTCTGGAATGATTCTATTTATCTGTATGTTATTTTACTGATACCTTCTTAAATGAAGTGAAAATCCTTCCTCCTGAAAAAGTCTGGCTGATTTTCAACACAGTGCAATCAATGCACTGGGTTATGGGTGTTGCGTTAAGAGGCAGAGCAATTTGGCAGAAACTAAACCCCCTTGCTTTCCAGTCGATCCTCAGATATCAGAGGGACTGGGGGCAGCTGAGCTTAGGTTCTGAGTGATGCCCAAAGTCAGCGTTAGTAGTCCGGTCGCGCCCAACACCTTTGTTGGACTATCATGGGTCCGGATGCACTACTAACATCACACTACCTGCTCAGCCGGACACCTCCTGAACTAACACGGCCGCACTCAGAGGTACGGTCGCGTTCAGGGACCACACACGGCTGAGTCAATCAATAGTGCGATTTATTGAAGCAACAGATATACAGGTTCTTTGGATTGCCGGTGATAAATTCACTACCTATAAAGCACGTGCAAATGCTAAAACTACGAGGGACACTACTTGGCTATAAACGCGTTAAAAGATGTAAAGTGACTCTATATAGAGATTTCTAAGTTTCCCAGGAAGGCACTTGGTATGACCAAGGGTTCGAATCTTACCCAACGGCGTCCCGATGGGGGGGAAGAGAGGCTCAGCCCGTCGACTGATCCCAGAAGTTAGGGTGGTACATGACGATGGTATCTTCCCTAACATCCAGCTCTTAAAACATTATTTTATAGTGTTTTACTTTGCAGGTGGAGCTTGAGTGACTCTAGTCATACATACCTTTATCAGGATTGGTGCAGAATTCTCTCGCTTCGCGTTTAAAGGTACAGACTAGGAAAAATTCAGTGCGCACACTCATTGAGGAGGGGTCGCACCTTGGGGGGGTGGTAGCTTTTGAGAGGGGTGTGTGTTTTAGTATTATAATGATATTATAATTAGCAAAGTTCACTCTAAGTACAGCACTTCATCAAAGTTGACAGGTCCTTGGCCCAGGACATTGTAAGCGCAGCTTATCAATGTACATCCTGTGCATCCCTAAACTCCCCTGTTCACAGAGCGTGGCCGCGAGGTCTCCACTCCGCTCCACCCTCCATGTAATCTCTCCCAGAGTCAGCACACCAGGCGCCCCTGATGTTGCCAACATCCAAGGCTGTTCAGGGAGTCTCCAAGGCACAGACCCGTTGTACGAGTGCTACGTTCCACCTGGTTTCAAGGCTGTTCTTAGAGGGTAAATTTCCAAAGTACCCCTCAGCGATTACTCCACAATGGGACAATTAACATTGTGTACAAGCTTCATTATATTCTCTGAAACTGATATGCCATCTGCTTTAGTTCATAATACTTCTGCCTCTATACCTTCTTCTGCCTTTTACCAAGGAGCCTCAGGAAGGAAAAATAATTTTTGAAAGGAATACTGCAACTAGAAGAGACTATTTAAGGAATGATTGCCAAGACGTTGTTGTGGTTTAACCTAGCAGGTAGCTAAAACAACCACACAGCCGTTCACTCACCCTCCCCTGCTCCAGTGGGATGGGAGAGAAAATCAGAAAAAAAAAGGTAGAAGTCGTGGTTTGAAATAAAGACAGTTTAATAGGATGGGGAAAAAAAAGAATAATAAGGATAAAAATAATGATAAAAGAATATACAAAACAAGTGATGCACAGGACATTTGCTCACCACCTGCTGACCGATGCCCAGTTGGTTCCTGAGCTGCAACGCCTCCCCAGCCAACTCCCCCAGTTTATATACTGAGTGTGACATCATATGGTAGGGAATATCCCTTTGTCCAGTTTGGGTCAGCTGTCCTGGCTGTGTCCCCTCCCAGCTTCCTGTGCCTCCTTGCTGGCAGGCCAGCATGAGAAGCTGAACAGCCCTTGACTGCTTAGCAACAACTAAAAAGATCAGTATGTTATCAACATTATTCTCATAATAAATCCAAAACACAGCACTATACCAGCTATCAGGAAGAAAATTAACTCTATCCCAGCCAAAACCAGGACAGTATCCTCCCCTTATTCTATACCATATAAATCATGCCCAGGTTTTACACTTTACAATACATTCCAATTAATCTCTACAACTTTCCCTGTCTTTTGATATATACACACAGATATCATTCCCTCAGTTTATGGGCCATGCCTCTAAAAGGTCCACTGAGATCATTTAGTCCATGACTTTGGGCTCCACCTGTCATAACAGTCTCTCAGGACAGGGGAGATGGTGTGCGGTGTTGGACTGTTGCATGCTGAGGCCAGTTCTGGTTCTAACACCGCTGCTCTTTGTTCAGTTTCATTAATCTGGGTGGTTCCTACTATAATACTGTTAATATGTCATAGAACAACCATAGTAGTGATGACATACAATATTATATAGCAATTAACATAATTTAATTCAAACCATTGGCTGTTCCCCCCCCAAATCAAGTCTCCTTGAGGTACACATCAGACTTCCCCATCCTTCCACATCACCCACCAAGTGCACCCAGGTCCCTGAGCAAAAGCAATCCTATGAATGGGGTTGCCTTTGCCCAAGGCAGGAGTAACCCAGACTGTCTTCCCCAGCATATTTTCTACATGCACCACAGGGACTTTATCCCCTTCTACAGTACGTAAAAGTTTTGATTGGGCAGGGCCAGCTCGATTGGCAGATCCCCTAATGTTGACTAACCAGGTGGCTTTGGCTAAATGTTTATCCCAATGTTTGAATGTCCCGTCACCCATTGCTCTCAGTGTAGTCTTTAACAGTCCGTTGTATCGTTCAATTTTCCTGGAGGCTGGTGCATGACAGGGGATGTGATATACCCACTCAGTGCCATGCTCTTTGGCCCAGGTGTCTATGAGGTTGTTTCGGAAATGAGTCCCATTGTCTGACTCAATTCTTTCGGGGGTGCCATGTCGCCATAAGACTTGCTTTTCAAGGCCCAGGATAGTGTTCTGGGCGGTGGCAAGGGGCACAGGGTATGTTTCCAGCCACCCGGTGGTTGCTTCCACCACTGTAAGCACATGGTGCTTGCCGTGGTGGGTTTGTGGGAGTGTTTTATAGTCAATGTGCCAGGTCTTCCCATATTTATATTTCAGCCATCGTCCTCCATACCAGAGAGGCTTTAACCGGTTGGCTTGCTTGATTGCAACACACATTTCACATTCATGGATAACCCATGCAATAGTGTCCATGATCAAGTCCACCCCTTGACCACGAGCCCACTTACATCCCTTCCTTGATGGCTGTACTGGTTTCAGCCAGGATAGAGTTAATTTTCTTCATAGAAGCTAGTATGAGGCTATGTTTTGGATTTGGGATGAGAAAATGTTGATAACGTACTGATGTTTTGGGTTGTTGCTAAGCAGTCAAGGACTGTCCGGCTTTTAGTGCTGGCCTGCCAGCAAGAAGGCTGGGGGTACACGGGAAGCTGGGAGGGGACACAGCCAGGACAGCTGACCTAGGATGGCCAAAGGGATATTCCATACCATATGACATCAAGCTCAGTATATTAAGCTGGGACGAAGAAGAAGGAAGGGGTGGAAGGACATTTGGAGTTATGGCATCTGTCTTCCCAAGAAACCATTACCCGTGATGGAGCCCTACTTCCCTGGAGATGGCTGAACCCCTGCCTGCCCATGGGAAGTAGTGAATGAATTCCTTGTTTTGCTCTGCTTGTGTGCGCGGCTTTTGCTTTACTTATTAAACTGTCTTTTTCTCAAACCACTAGTTTTCTCACTTTTACTCTTCCAGTTCTCTCCCCCATCCTACTGTGGGGGAGTGAGCTGCATGGTGCTTAGTTGCTTAATGGGGTTAAACCACAACAATGGCCTGAGGTGTCATGGGCTCACTGAGCTATAAATAATTCACCCTTATGTTGCCAGTCCAGATCTACCTGAGCCACCTTAATCTTGGCAGCCTGATCTATCTGCTTGTTGTTTTGATGTTCTTCAGTGGCCCGACTCCTGGGTAAGTGGGCATCTACGTGACGTAGTTCTACAGCCAGGTTCTCTACCAAGATAGCAATATGTTGCCATAATGCAGCAGCCCAGATAGGTTTGCCTCTGAATTGCTAGTTGCTCTGCTTCCAGTGCTGGAGCCACCCCCTTAGAGCATTTGCCATCATCCACGAGTCAGTACAGAGATAAAGTACTGGCCATTTTTCTAATTCAGCAATATCTAAAGCCACTTGGATGGCTTTCACCTCTGCAGACTGACTCAATTCACCTTGTCCTTCAGCAGGTTCTGCGACTCGTCGTACAGGAATCCATATAGCAGCATTCCCTCTCCAACGTTTTCCTACAATACGCCTGGACCCGTCAGTGAACAGGGCATATTGCTTTTTGTTTTCTGGTAATTTATTATACAGTGGGGCCTCTTCAGCATGTGTCACGTCTCCTCTGGCATTCTCCAAAAACCTACAACACGTAAGAAAGCTTATGTTTCTTTTCTCCTATTTGGTGGAGACATAGCTGTTATTTTGTTGATCACATCCATTGGGATCTGATGACATCCATCTTGCCATTTTATTCCTAAAAACTGGATCTCCTGTGCAGACCCCTTGACCTTACTTTGTTTTATTGCAAAACAGGCTTTCAGAAGGATTTGGGTTATTTTCTTCCCTTTCTCAAAAACAACTTCTGCTGTGTTGCACGACACGATGATGTCATCAATGTGTTGCAGGTGTATTGGAGCTTCACCCTGTTCTAGTGCAGTCTGTATCAGCCCATGGCAAATGGTAGGGCTGTGTTTCCACCCCTGGGGCAGTTGATTCCAGGTGTACTTGACATTCCTCCAAGTGAAAGCAAACTGTGGCCTGCACTCTGCCGCCAAAGAGATTGAGAAAAACACGTTAGCGATGTCAGTTGTGGCATATCGCTTGGCTGCCTTTGACTCCAGTTCATATTGAAGTTCTAGCATGTCTGGCACAGCAGCACTCATTGGTGGCGTGAATTTGTTTGGGCCACAGTAGTCTACTGTCAGTCTCCACTCGCCATTAGACTTTCACACTGGCCACATCAGGCTGTTAAAGTGATCCCTCCTTGGCTCTCCAGTTGCCAAATCAGCTTATGGATGGGAATCAGGGAACCTCAGTCGGTGCAACTTTGCCGCTGGTGCACTGTTGTGGTAGCCTTCAGCACCTGTTGTTCTTCGACCCTCAGCAATCCCACAACAGAAGGGTCCTCTGAGAGACCAGGCAAGGTGGACAGCTGTTTCATTTCCCCCATCTCCAAGGCAGCTATACCAAAAGCCCACCGGTACCCTTTGGGTCCTTGAAATACCCTCTCCTGAGGTAGTCTATGCCCAGGATGCACGGGGCCTCGGGGCCAGTCACAATGGGGTGCTTCTGCCACTCATTCCCAGTTAGGCTCACTTTGACCTCCAATACAGCCAGCTGCTGGGATCCCCCTGTCACTCCAGAAATACAAATGGGTTCTGTGCCTTTATAGCTTGATGGCATGAGGGTAAACTGTGCACCGGTGTCCACTAGAGCCTTACACTCTTGTGGGTGTGATGTGCCAGGCCATCGAATCCACACAGTCCAATAAAATCAGTTGTCCCTCTCCTCCGTCTGGCTGGAGGCAGGGACCCTCTAGTCTTGGTCATAGTATTCATTACTCACTTGTTGTTAAGAAGTCCCTCTAGTAAATCGGAAGTCAGACCTGCCCTTCTACCCTGTCTGGGAAACTGCTCACTGGATACTGGGGCAGCAATGTTCCTGGAAGAACTCCCTTTTGTGATTGTTTGTCCTTGCAACTCACGTACTCAGGCCTCTAATGGTCGAGGTAGATTTTCCTTCCAACTTCCTGATGTCCAGTCCATGGTCACACAGATGTGTGTACCCCCTATATCCTCTCTCGAGCAAAGGAACGCTTACTCCTCACAGCTGTGATACTGGTCCGTACAGGTGGGGAGCAGAACATATCATCTTTCTTTGAATCACTGAAACTCCCGGGACAGTTTCTGGGTCATCATGTCTGTCAGTTTCTCCACAGCCGAGATGCAGACCCGTAGGGAGGAGGAGAGATTTTCTTTGTGTTGCCAGAGCTGGTCAGCCAATTTATTCACCATTGGTACATCTCCATCTTTCCAGGTCATTACTGCTAATGAGTTGGCATACGACGATTGTGCTCTCGATACAAACTTCCGCCACATGGATCGTGTCCACTGGACTTCATCTAGATCTGTGTTCTCCAGGTCATTATAAATCACCTCCACCACAGCTAATTCCCTCAGGTACTGGATACGTCTCTCCATGGTGGTCCACTTGCCTGGGTGACACATAACATCTTCCTTGAAGGCTACCTTTCCTTCACGCCAGAAAGGAGTCGCCTCCAGAGGCTGAGGGCTTGTGTCTTTTTTGCAATTGCCTTGTCAGTGCCCCCTTCCCTAGACAGGGACCCCAGCTGCTTGGCTTCCTTACCCTTTAATTCCAGGCTACTGGCCCCGTTACCCCAGCATCAGAGCAGCCAGGTGAGAACGTGCTTGCCTGTATGACGACTAAAGTCTTTTCGCATATCTTGCAGCTCACCCAGGGACAGGGATCGGGTGCTTATCTCTGGTTCTGCCTCTTCCTTGTCTGGTTCTCGTTCTTCATAATCCTTTGCTAAACGAGCTGACTTTCATGTCCATTTCTTCTTGTGTATAGGGGCAACTGATATGGGCACAGGTTGGTTCTCTGGTTCATCTGCAGTGTTTATCACCAGGGTTTGAGTAGCTGCAGTGCCTGTTGACAGTGTGTGAGTGGCTGTAGTGCCTGTTGCGGGGGTTGGTCTAGCTGCCGTGCCTGTTGCGGGGGTTGGTCTAGCTGCCGTGCCCATTGCAGGGGTTGGAGTAACTGCAGTGCCCATTGCCAGGGGTTGAGTAACCGCAGTGCCTGTCGCTGGTGTTTGAGTAGTGGCAGTGCGCCCACATCCACACTGAGTACTGGTAGCAGATGGGGTGATATTTTTAAATAGCTTTTTAATCCTGGGCAAGACCTGAAACACATTCAGGAGACCTAGCAATAGGAGCGTTCTGGTTTGATCATCCCAAGGATATTCAGAATTCTCAAGAGCTGTTGTAACTAGCCTGCAGGAGAAGAGGAAGGTGAAGGAAGGTGTCTCCCTCATAGATTGGCTCTCCAAGGAGAAAAGGTAAAAAGAGTAATTATTAATAGTTTCCAAGAGATAGCTCCCGAAGTACAGAAATGACGGCAATGCTGAATACAAATACCAGATTAGTGTCATGACTAGCCATTTTATCATATCATAATAAATGATTTAGTCCCAAATAGGATTCCAATTCAAATTTACAATTTATTAAGCGAATAGAGGCAAGCAAACAGCGCTGGGTGTGCCGGGAGTCTCCGCTCCACCAAGACGCACGCAGTACAGTTCCTGTTCTTGGTTTATATCCTGTCTGTTAATACATATTAATGAATAGGCGTGTCTTCTTCGGCACATGCCCTCTTCTCCATCTAGAGTCTTCTCAAATCTTCCTCAGCGTGATCCTGTTTGCTAATACATATTCATGAATAGGCGTGTCTTCTAATACATATTCATGAATAGGCGTGTCTTCTTCGGCACATGCCCTCTTCTCCAACTAGAGTCTTCTCAAATCTTCCTCAGCGTGATCCTGTTTGCTAATACATATTCATGAATAGGCGTGTCTTCTAATACATATTCATGAATAGGCGTGTCTTCTTCGGCACATGCCCTCTTCTCCATCTAGAGTCTTCTCAAATCTTCCTCACTTTTTGCTGTTTGCAGGTGTTCCTGTTTTCCTCGCTTCTTGTCCTTGTCCTTCAGCCACTTCTGCAACTCGTCGTATAGGGCTCCATACAGCAGCTTTCCACCTTCGATGTTTGCCTACAATACGACAGGACCCATCAGTGAACAGGGCATATTGCCTTTCGTTCTCTGGCAGTTCATTATATGGTGGAGCCTCTTCAGCACGCGCCACCTCCTCTTCCGGTGATATTCCAAAATCTTTGCCTTCTGGCCAGTCCATGATCACTTCCAAGATTCCCGGGCGATTAAGATTTCCTATTCGAGCCCGCTGTGTGATAAGCGCGACCCACTTACTCCACGTAGCATCAGTCGCATGATGTGTAGAGGGGACCCTCCCTTTGAACATCCAGCCCAGCACTGGCAGTCGGGATGCCAGGAGGAGCTGTGCTTCAGTACCAACCACTTCTGAGGCAGCTCGAACTCCTTCGTATGCCGCCAATATCTCCTTTTCAGTTGGAGTATAGCGGGACTCAGATCCCCTATATCCTCGACTCCAAAACCCTAGAGGTCGACCTCGAGTCTCTCCTGGTGCCTTCTGCCAGAGACTCCAGGTAGGGCCATTCTCCCCGGCTGCCGTGTAGAGCACATTTTTAACATCTTGTCCTGCCCGGACTGGCCCGAGGGCTACGGCATGAACTATCTCCTGTTTGATTTGTTCGAAGGCTTGTCGTTGCTCAGGGCCCCATTTAAAATCGTTCTACTTCCTGGTCACTTGATAAAGAGGACTTACAATCAGACTGTAATTTGGAATATGCATTCTCCAGAAACCCACAACACCCAGAAATGCTTGTGTTTCTTTTTTGCTAGTTGGTGGAGACATAGCTGTTATTTTGTTGATCACATCCGTTGGGATCTGTCGACGTCCATCTTGCCATTTTATTCCTAAAAACTGGATCTCTTGTGCAGGTCCCTTGACTTTACTTTGTTTTATAGCAAAACCAGCTTTCAGAAGTACTTGAATTATTTTCTTCCCTTTCTCGAAAACTTCTTCTGCTGTGTTGCCCCATACAATGATGTCATCAATGTATTGCAGATGCTCTGGAGCTTCACCCTGTTCTAGTGCAGTTTGTATCAGCCCATGGCAAATGGTAGGGCTGTGTTTCCACCCCTGGGGAAGTCGATTCCAGGTGTATTGGACACCCCTCCAGGTGAAAGCAAACTGTGGCCTGCACTCTGCCGCCAAAGGGATCGAGAAAAACGCGTTAGCAATATCAATGGTGGCGTACCACTTGGCTGCCTTTGACTCCAGTTCATATTGAAGTTCTAGCATGTCCGGCACGGCAGCGCTCAATGGCGGCGTGACTTCATTCAGGCCACGATAGTCTACTGTCAGTCTCCACTCTCCATTAGACTTTCGCACTGGCCATATGGGGCTGTTAAAGGGTGAGCGAGTCTTGCTGATCACTCCTTGGCTCTCCAGCCGACGAATCAGCTCATGGATGGGGATCAGGGAGTCTCTGTTGGTGCGATATTGCCGCCGGTGCACTGTTGTGGTAGCGATCGGCACCTGTTGTTCTTTGACCCTGAGCAACCCCACAACAGAAGGGTCCTCTGAGAGACCAGGCAAGGTGGACAGCTGTTTAATTTCTTCCGTCTCCAAGGCAGCTATACCAAAAGCCCACCGGTACCCTTTTGGGTCCTTGAAATACCCTCTGCTGAGGTAGTCTATGCCCAGGATGCACGGAGCCTCCGGGCCAGTCACAATGGGGTGCTTCTGCCACTCATTCCCAGTTAGGCTCACTTCAGCCTCCAGTACAGTCAGCTGTTGGGATCCCCCTGTCACTCCGGAAATACAGATGGGCTCTGCCCCTATATGGCTTGATGGCATCAGGGTACATTGTGCACCGGTGTCCACTAAAGCCTTATATTCCTGTGGGTCTGATGTGCCAGGCCATCTAATCCACACAGTCCAATAAACTCGGTTGTCCCTCTCCTCCGCCTGGCTGGAGGCAGGGCCCCTCTAATCCTGCTCATAGTACTCGTTACCCACTTCTTGTAAATAGGAATCAGAAGTCCCTTCAAGAGGATCAGAGGTGAGATCAGCTCTTCTATTCTTTCTGGGAAGCTGCCCACTGGAAAGTGGAGCAACGATTTTCCTTGAGGAACCTGAACCCCCTTTTGTAATTGTTTTTCCTTGCAGCTCGCGTACTCGTGCCTCTAGGGTCGAGGTAGGTTTTCCATCCCACCTCCTCATGTCCTCTCCGTAGTCACGCAATTGAAACCACAGGGTGGCTCACAGTGTGTATCCTCTATATCTTCTCTCTTGAGCAGAAGAGCGCTTACTCCTAATGGCTGAGACACTGGTCCGTATGGGTGGAGGGTAGGGCATATCCTCTTTGAATTGCCGGAACTCTCGGGACAGTTTCTCTATAGCAGAGACGCAGGCCCGTAGGGATGAAGAGAGACTTTCTTCGTATTGCCGGAGTTGGCCAGCCAATTCATCCACCGTTGGTCTCTCTCCGTCCTTCCAGGCCATTACTGCTAATGAGTTGGCATATGATGATGGTGCACTCTGTACAAACTTCCGCCACATAGGTTGCGTGCAATTGACTTCATCTGGATCTTTGGATGATTGTCCATTGTCCAAGTCACCATAAATCACTTCCAGCACCGCTAGCTCCCTCAGGTACTGGATACCTTTCTCCATGGTGGTCCACTTGCCTGGGTGACATAGAACATCTTCCTTGAAGGGATACCTTTCCTTCACACCCGACAGGAGTCGTCTCCAGAGGCTGAGGACTTGTGCACCTTTTCCAATTGCTTTGTCAATGCCCCCTTCCCTAGAAAGGGATCCCAGCTGCTTGGCTTCCCTACCCTCTAATTCCAGGCTACTGGCCCCATTATCCCAGCATCGGAGCAGCCAGGTGACAATGTGCTCACCTGGACGACGGCTGAAATCCTTTCGCATATCTCGCAATTCACTCAGTGATAGAGATCGGGTAGTTACCGTCTCTTTTATGAGTTCTTCCTCTTCCTCCTCTTCAAGTGATGACTCGCTCTCTTCCCTCTTCCGTGCTTGTGATGGCCCTGCTTCAGAGCACTCTGCCTCCTCACTCTCTTCCTCTGGCTCCTTCTTAGCAGAATCTTCCTCCTCCCTTACTAAACGAGCTGACTTCCGCTTCCAAGATTTCTTCTTTTGTACAGGGGCAACTGATACCGGGATGGGCTGGTTCTCTGGCTCAGCTGCAACAGTCTGAGTAGCTACAGTGCCCGCCGTGGGGGTTGGAGTAGTGGCAGTGCCCGCCGTGGGATTTGGAGTAGTGACAGTGCCTGCCACAGGGGTTGGAGTAGTCACAGTGCCTGCCACATTGCCATCAGACCCAGAGAGCCTCTCTCCCCTTTGCATAGTGTTAAATAGGGTTCGGTAGGCATGGGCCAGGCCCCAGCACATGGCAATGATTTGTGTCTCCTTGGAGCTGCCAGGCTGACAGCATACTTCTTCCAGATATTCTGCTAGTTTATCAGGATTCTGCACTTGTTCGGGAGTGAAGCTCCAAAACACCGGAGGTGCCCACCGCCCCAGGCATTTGCCCATGCTGTTCCACACACCCTGCCATTCATAACTATCCAGCCTTGGGGCAGATCTCCGGGTGATATTCTTAAATTGCTTGCCAACCTTAGACAAAACCGAAACCATGTTCCCCAGAAGTAGCAATAGAGGTATTTTAACCAGCCAAGGGTGTTCAAAATACTGAAAAATTATTGTGATGAAGGAGGAAATGTTATGATAGAGGGTAGCAAAGGTACCATTCTGCATTTCCTCCATAAAAAACCTTTCAGAGGCAGAAGTATAATTGCTAATCGTCTCCACAAAACTGTAGCCAAAATACAGTAACGGCTTTAGTACAGAGCTCAGATGATACCACATTAAGCTCAAGGTCAGTGCTCTAAAAACAAAATTCACAGGCGAGACATTACTAATCATTGCAGAGTACAGCAGCCCGCAGAAACCAACACTGATCCTTAACATGTACAGCAAAGACGAGAGCATGATGCAAATCGAATAAACTGATATTGTGACCTGCAACCGTTATTATCTCAAGCCTCGTGCCCCACGTTGGGCGCCAAAAAGGACTGTCGTGGTTTAGCCCCAGCCAGCAACTAAGCACCACGCAGCCGCTCGCTCACTCTCCCTCCCACAGTGGGACGGGGGAGAGAATTAGGAAAAACCTCGTGGGTTGAGATAAACACGGTTTAATAGGACAGAAAGAAAGAAGGGAACAACAATGATAATACCATCAAAGGAATGTACAAGAACAAGTGAGGCCCAATACAGAAATTGCTCACCACCCCGTGATCGACAGCCCGTCCCCGAGCAGCGATTTCCGCCCCCCCGGCCAACTCCAGTTTATGTACTGGGCATGACGTCGGATGGTAGGGAATATCTCTTTGGCCAGTCTGGGTCAGCTGTCCCGGCTGTGTCCCCTCCCAGCTCCCCGTGCACCCCCAGCCTGCTTGCTGGCAGGCCAGCACAAGAAGCTGGACTGTCCTTGACTGCTCAGCAACAACCCAAAACATCAGCACATTATCAACAGTTCCTCATCCCAAATCCAAAACACAGTCTCACACTAGCTTCTGTGAGGAAAACCAGCTCTATCCTGGCTGAAACCAGGACAAATGGGAAGAAAACAAACAATTATTAAACTACTCCTGAGTGAACTGTTGCTTCTTATACCGTCCTGGTTTCAGCTGGGATAGAGTTAATTTTCTTCATAGAAGCTAGTATGAGGCTATGTTTTGGATTTGGGATGACAAAATGTTGATAACGTGCTGATGTTTTCAGTTGTTGCTCATAACCAGTCAAGGACTGTCCAGCTTTTCATGTTGGCCTGCCAGCAAGAAGGCTGGGGGTGCACAGGAAGCTGGGAGGGGACACAGCCAGGACAGCTGACCCAGGCTGACCAAAGGGATATTCCATACCATATGACGTCATGCTCAGTATATTAAGCTGGGGGAAGAAGAAGGAAGGGGTGGAGGGATGTTTGGAGTTATGGTATCTGTCTTCCCAAGAAACCATTACGCGTGATGGAGCCCTGCTTCCCTGGAGATGGCTGAACCCCTGCCTGCCCATGGGGGGTGGTGAATGAATTCCTTGTTTTGCTCTGCTTGTGTGCGCAGCTTTTGTTTTACCTGTTAAACTGTCTTTATCTCAAACCGTGAGTTTTCTCACTTTTACTCTTCCGACTCTCTCCCCCATCCCACCGTGGGGGAGTGAGCGAGCGGCTGCATGGTGCTTAGTTGCCTGCTGGGGTTAAACCACGACATATACTCATGGTCTGAGGTACAGAAGCCACAAAGCAACAGAAGGAGGAAAGGCAAACAGGAAGCAGTATTTAGAGGAACTGCTCTAGCAAAGAACCAAACAGACCTTTCAGGGTTTCATTGATTCAAAGTTTGTCTTACCATAATAATATGCTAATGCTAGATTATTCCCCGAATACTACTGCTGGATTTGCTCGATCGTTGAAAGTGTAGGAATGAGAGATTTCAGAAATTATAAGGTTAGTGATAACAAACTATGAGAAAACAGAATATTTGGGATATTAAAAAAAATCAGCTGTTATAAGTGCTTGTATTTGGAAATGTTGACTGGTGAGTAATTAGGAATTTCAGGGAAAGTATCTCTATTTAAACTTTGCATACTAAGACTAATCCACTCCATCTATTAACATCCAATGTATTTTCTTCTTCTCTCTTAAGCTAATTCTTTTCTTTCCCATCCAGAGAGAAACTTCGACTTGTTCTCACATGGTAATTACTTGGCAAATGTGACAGCTGTTTTGGAACAGAGATTCATACGTTGAACCATACTCTGGATTATAAGAAAACTTTTCTGTTTAATAAAACCTCTGATACAGGGAAATTGCTAGTTTATTTATCTGGAAAATCTTGGCTAAAAGTTTTCGTGACAGAAGGAAAGTAAATGAAGCTCTGAAAATTGCTATGCCACATTGATTATTGGCTGAAGAAAAATCCAGATGATAATTTTTACTTTTGCAGCTCCTTTTGTCTAACAACCACTTTTATGTTCTCAAAGCCCAGTCATTTGCATTTGTTTCTTTCTGTTAATAACTAAAGCAGTAAAATAACCAAAGGACATACCTGATCCAGCAGTTTCTTTGGATGAATGTATACTTTTATAAAATCCACTCAAATTGTGAAAGGGTAACTAATGCACATGTAAGAAGAACAGGGAAAAGGAAGAAACAGTCAAAAGAGACTGAGAACCTCTTGAGGTGGCAGTTCACATATGTTCCAGGGATGGTGCTTATTTGCTTTCAGTATCTGAAGCTGAATCATCAAGACCTTAGACTCTAGCTAGATTTTTCTAATGTTTGAGGAACTTTAATGAGGAGGTAACATTTATTTATGGATGCAAAATTTTTAATTAGAAAAGCATGAAAATAAACAGTGGGAAATAGGAGAAACAATCTAGAATTACTTCAGAAATAAGTCTTGCAAGTATGGCCAGGAGATAATTTTGCAAGGCCAGGAGATAATATGTGTTACTAATCTGTGGACCAATATCAAAAAGATGTGCCAGTGTAGATGCTCCTGCTCTGGGGGAAGTAATGCATGTGCTACACAAGATAATGCTTTTCTAGTTTTTTTTTCTGGATGTGGTGTCAGTGTTGACTTTGTCTAATTCAACTGACCTGTTTTACATTTTTCCTCCACTGTGTTCTTTGTTTGTTTGGTTTGGTTTTTTCAGATAGTTCACACAAACCTAGTTTCTCTGATTTTTTTCTTAATTTGGAAATATGTTTGTAATGCTGAAGATAAGACCTGAAGATAAGACAGTGTAAAATAAGTAACAAAGTTATTTTAGTTATTTTAGTTAGTTATTTAATAAGTAACAAGTAATGCTTTATTGATTATATTCCTGGCAGAGGGAAGTCATTTAAGTTAAACAAACACCACTCCATGTATTTATTAGTCAACTTCAATAAACTTTAGAAACTATACCTCTAACAGCATCCTTTCAGTTTCAACATTTTTTTCCTTTAGTCTTTATGTATTATTTTAGAAAGAGAAAAGAGGGCTTCAGGAAAAAAGTGGAGAAAGCTATGTAACTAAAACTAATCTGTTATTTTTAATTTCAAAATCCTGCATTTTTTATTAGTCTTTTGCTTTTTAATGTTTAATATGTAGTAAAACTACATTTTCCAACTCCTTTTTATATACATATGGTGTAGAAAATTATTTTCTCTCTTAAATGAAAGCTAAGTTTTCTGAAATCACAGGACTCCAGAAGTGGGAGCTGTATGGAAGGGAGAAGAAAAAAAGAAAGAAGAAAAATGATTGCAAAACTTGTGATAAAATCTTTGGCACTTTTACTGACTGCAGAGTCATCATAGCCAAAACTGAAGAACTAAAGTGGGAAGAACTATGCTGGCATTTGATCACTTGATAATTTCACAGAACACAGGTAAAATATGTCCCTATCCTCATCAGCACAGAGGCAGAGACCTCAGTCTGTATGCATTAGGAGTATCAAACAGTAGTGACTCTGAGTGAATGTGAATATTCACTCTCCTAAAACTTAAGAAACCGTAAATGTGTTGGCAGAACCACGCCATCTAAGACAGCGCAAATAAACGTACCATGAAATCTGCATGCTACAGGAATATACCCATGTTTCTTGTACCATACAATTTCTGTTAAAGAGAAATTTCAGTTTCAGGGTTTACCACAGTGATGATGGGTGGACTGTTCGGTGGATGAGGAATTGGTTGGGTTGGTCACATCCAGAGGGTAGTGGTCAATGGCTCAATGTCCAGATGGAGATCGGTGACGAGTGATATCCCTCAGGGGTCCATATTGGGACCAGTACTCTTTAATATCTTCATCAATGACATAGACAGTGGAATCGAATGCACCCTCAGCAAGTTTGCAGACGACACCAAGCTGAGTGGTGTGGTTGACACACCTGAGGGATGGGATGACATCCAGAGGGACTTGGACAAGCTCGAGGAATGGACCCGTGTGAACCTCATGAGGTTCAACAAGGTCAAGTGCAGAGTCCTGTACCTGTGTCGGTGCAACCCTCAGCATCAATACAGGCTGGGGGATGAAGGGATTGAGAGCAGCCCTGCCGAGAAGGACTTGGTACTGGTGGCTGAAAAGCCGGACATGAGCCGGCAACGTGCGCTCACAGCCCAGAAGGCCAACTGTATCCTGGGCTGCATCAAAAGAAGCATGGCCAGCAGGTCGAGGGAGGTGACTCTGCCCCTCTGCTCTGGCGAGACCCCACCTGGAGTCCTGCGTCCAATTCTGGAGCCCTTGGCACAGGAATGACATGGACCTGTTGGAGCGTATCCAAAGGAGGGCCACAAAAATGATCAGAGGACTGGAACACCTCTCCTATGAGGACAGGCTGAGAGAGTTGGGGTTGTTCAGCCTGGAGGAGAGAAGGCTCCGGGGTTTGTGTGATCTTTTTGCTGTTATTTCTGATAATGCTTACATCACCTAAACATTTTTAAGCATTATCTATCTCTCATGCCCATTACAACAGTAAGTTGGATTGTGACTGTGTTGGATCTGTTTCACACGCTTAGAAATCTGAGAGGATACTGAACACTGAATGTCAGCAAATGCCTCTTTTTGTAGCAATCAACACAAAATGAGGAGATGGCCTTAGAAACGATGCTTTGGGTCTTCCTTGTGAACATTAAAATGCATTTCTTCAAACACTTGAATGCTATGGTTAATGTTGGCATATCTGCCTAAATGCTGCTGAGGACATCCCTGTAATCTGATAATTACCAAAGCAAAGCCTTAGTTATCTAGTTGCATTTGATAATTCCAGAGTTCTAGTGATGGTGATAAATACACCGTGAAAAATTTCAGCACAGGAGCTTTTGAGAGCTTTCATTTCTTTTAGAGGGGAAAAAAAAATCACGAAACTTCGGGTCAGATCCTTAAAGGTAATTTGGCACAGCACCTTAAATATCTTTAAGTGCTAGATGCTTCATGTTGCAGACAACATCTAGTGAAACCAGTGAGAAACCTAGGCCTCAAGTTGCGCCAGGGGAGGTTTAGATTGGATATTAGGAAAAATTTCTTCACCGAGAGAGTGGTCAGGCATTGGAACAGGCTGCCCAGGGAGGTGGTAGAGTCGCCATCTCTGGAAGTGTTCAAAAAACGTGTGGATGTGGCACTTTGGGACATGGTTTAGGGAACATGGTGGTGCTGGATTGCGGGAGAAGGATGGACTTCACAACTCTATGAGAGTTATATTCCGAAGCCGTTTATTGTCTTGTCTGACTCCAATATATATCATAATTTTCGCTTAGTCACTGCGCACACACTCATGATTGGTTACAACTTGTTACACACACTATTGCAATTGGCTATATACAAAATATCACGCGCTGTCCACGCACCCCTCATACAGTCAGGATTGCTGCTTGCAGGTGTTCCTGTTTTCCTCGCTGCTTCTTAGTTGTTTATCACAGCTCCTTCTCCTCAAGGCCGAGCCGTGCAGATATCCAGCTGTTTACCAGCTTCTCAGTGCCACAGCTCCTTCTCCTTAAGGTCGAGCCGTGCAGATCAACACCACAGCTCCTTCTCCTTAAGGTCGAGCCATGCAGGGTGATCCCAACATCTCCCCCTTTTTGTTTATCTAAAAACAAAACCTGATGGATCATTTGCAACCTAAGGACTGTGAGGAAGATGGACTATCTGTACATTCTTGTATTGTCCTGTGCTGCAAACTCAGCCCAGCAGTCGGTAGGTGCCAGCTTTACGTGGGCGTCCCCACGGAGGCAACGGTGGCCTTGCCGTACACTGATCCCCCTGCTCTTCGGGAAATCCCGGTATTTATACATTTACCAAGGAACGAGTTTCGACACACGTGGCCAGTGAGTGTCGGAACACGCCTCGGTTGCCACCTCTCAACACAGGGAGCCTATGGCGCAGGTGCCCGCTGGCCAGACGTGCTGCATGCGCCACAGCCACCCCATCTATTGGTTCGTAGGCTTTGTTCACACGGCATCTTACTATAATCCAGCAGTCACATATCAACTATGCTTAAATTAATAGCAGAATATTACAAGGCAAACAATTCTAGTAGTACTACTCCTAGCGATAGAAGCTATAAAGCTATGAAAACCAATATTATATCTTACCAAAGGATTTGTAGTTATAGAGCACTTTGCCTTAAAAGCTTTCCATGTTTGTCTAATGATAATTCTCAAACTAGGAACTAGGACGCCCATAGCACAGTCCCCTGACCAGTTCCCGGGCAGCTGTTTCCCAGCCCATTGATCTCCACACAGCCATCATGACACTTCTGGCAGATTGAAAAGGGATTGCCCGGGGAGGAAAGAGACAGACAGAAGGTGTCTTGTCCTGTTTGGTTTGCTAATGTTACCCATACATTTTCTTTTGGCTGAGGTGGCATCCAGGTTGTGATGACACCTAACAGTATCAAGATGTGTCTGACGACGATGATGGTGACTGTTCCACCCATGGTTTTACCCATTTTGCGGGCACCCAACGAGTTCCAGAATCTGTAATGACACAAGCATAACCTCGTCCCCAGGTTAGCAGTTGAAAAGGTCCTTCCCACATATTCTTTTCCAAATTTTCAACTTTTACTTGCACATTTTGTGTTAACTCAAACAGGCTTCCTGTCATTCCTTTTACATGTTTTATTATGGGAGGCACTGTTTCTCCTTCTGCTAGACGCAAATAATTTAACACATATAAGGCTTTATTCAAACGTTCTTGGGGTGGTGTGGTAACCTCTCCCCCTTTTTGTTTTTGCAATAAACGCTTCAGGGAATGATTCATTCGTTCAACAACAGCTTGTCCAGTTGGGGAATGCGGTATTCCAGTAACATGTGTCACTCCCCATTGAGCAAAAAATCTTTGGGTTGACTGGGCTACATAACAAGGACCATTATCGGTTTTAATTTGTAGGGGTATACCATGGGCTGCGAATGCAGCTCGCAAATGCTTTTGTACATGCCTACTAGTTTCTCCTGTTTGTGCAGTGGCCCAAACTACTGCAGAATAGCAATCAATTGAAACATGAACATATTTAAATCTTCCAAAGTCAGCAACATGTATCACATCCATCTGCCATAGTTGTAGCGAATGCAGTCCCCGGGGATTTACTGTAATCGCGATACCTGGGCCTATTTGTTGACAATCGGCACAAGTCTGTATAATAGCTCTAGCGTCACCTGCACTTAGATTAAATTGTCTTGCTAAAACTTTGGCAGATTGATGGAAAAAGGCACGAGAGGCTTGTGCTTGACCTAAACGATCTGGGACAGGTCCAGCCCATACTGTGGCAGTCAGCCGATCAGCTCTTGCATTTCCTTCCACCAATTCCCCTGGAAGGTTGGTATGGCTGCGTATATGCATAACGTAATAAGGATGTCGTCTTTTCTGCAATAAAAACCAAAGCGTTCTAAATTGTTGATATAGCTGTTCCTGCTGTACCTGTCTGAGGATTGAACCTTCCAATCTTTGGAGTACTCCAGCTACATATAAAGAATCAGTAATTATATTCACAGGTTCTTCAGACCATAATTTAAAGGCTTCAATTACTGCCTGTAGTTCTACCTTTTGAACTGATCCTGGCACGACAAGTACCCGTTCTTTCCATTCTCCGTGCTCTCGCCATACTATTGCTGCCTTGCCTGTTTTCCCACCACCATCCGTAAATACTGTAGCACCTTGAACTGGATATTGACTACACTTTGATTTTTCTTCTACTTCATGTTTGGGTTTTTTTTTTTTGTTTGGTTTTTTTTTTTTTTTAAAGGTGAACATTTTGTGTGATGGATAATGAATCTGAATGTCACCTTCAAATCCTGCTAATGCAGTTTGGAAGGGAACAGAGTGCTGCAAAGCCCAAGTCAAATATTCTTGTAATGGTATTAAAATCGTTTTCGGGTCCTTTGCCGATATATCAATAATTCTGTTGCACCCTTTCATAATCAAATTTGCAAAACACTCTACTTTCATGGTGATGGTTTTTCTGTGCTGCTGAGGCAAAAAGACCCACTCTAAAATTCTCAATGGGTCTGCTTTTGATTCTAGCTTTGTTATCCACTGTATTATAAGCGCATAGGGATGTCGCTCGTGATTGATTACTGCCAAAGTGATCCCTATCGAGGGGTCTATCCTAGAACTAAATGCTTGAGTTATCTTTTCAGAAATGTTTGCTACTGCTTCCCGGGCTTCCTTGGTCAATTGTCGAGGAGAGTTTAACCTACTATCCCCTCGCAAGAGCTGAACCAAAGGCTCCATATCTTGGTTTGTGATCCCACAAATAGGTCGAATCCAGTTAACATCTCCTACCAATTTTTGTACATCATTTAATGTTTTAATCTGAATTCTTAATTCAACCTTTTGGGGGGTCACCGACGTTTCAGTGATCATCCACCCCAAGTACCTCCAAGGCGCTTCCGCTTGTATCTTTTCCGGTGCCACTTGCAGCCCACTTTGTCTCAAAAGCTCAACGAGCTCCCCGATCATTTCTTCTGGATTTAATTGATTGCCAGCCAACAGTATGTCATCCATATAATGATAGATGAAATATTGAGGCCACCTTTTTCTGATTGGCTGTAAAGCCCAATTTACATAAATTTGACACATCGTGGGCGAATTTTTCATGCCTTGTGGCAATACTGCCCAATGATATCTTTGCATGGGTTGCGCCTTGTTTGTGCTTGGGACTGAGAATGCAAAATGTTTGGCATCATCTTCATGCAGAGGGATTGTAAAAAAGAAATCTTTGAGATCTATAATCAAAAGCTTCCAATACCTCGGTATCATACAGGGAGATGGTAGCCCTGGTTGCAAGGCTCCCATGTCCACTATAACCTTATTGACTTCTCGCAAGTCATGTAATAGTCTCCATTTTCCACTTTTCTTTGGAATCACGAAAACAGGTGTGTTCCAAGGACTAGTGGTTGGCACAATATGGCCTTTTTCTAGCTGTTCTTTTAATAAATCTTCCAGGTGGGCGACCTTTTCTGCGGTCAGCGGCCATTGATTTACCCACACTGGATCATCGGGTTTCCATTCCAGTTTGAGCACAAGGTCGTGTTTCAATGGCCGCTACCGAAAACCCTGTGGATCGCTAGAGAGTGATACATTCATTTGACTCAGTACATCCCGCCCAAGCAAACTTAATGGTAATGCGGCTACATAGGGTCGTACTGAACACACTAGCCCGTCTGGATTTTCACAGGTTAGAGTTGTTACGCTCTGTTGTGTTGCAGAAAACCCACCGACCCCTACAAGTCCGTGAGCTGGAGACTGAGCCAGCCAGCCTGGCGGCCACTCTCGCTGACTGATTATGGTCACATGAGCTCCTGTATCCACTAACATATCAATGGTCCATTGTCGCGGTCGCACGGTGGGGTCAGGATGCCTAAACTTCATTTTCAAAGTCGGTTTTCTTCTGCTGATATCTAATGCTAGAAAGATTTGTGGTCTTCCTGTTGAGCCAAACCCCCCATTCCCCCTCACTGATTGTGCTGCCTGAGGTACAGAAGCAGTAAAAGGCACCAATTGTGCAATACGTGTGCCTGCAGGAACCGCAACAGGAGGAGATGGAGTCCACAACATTACTTTGATGGTTCCCGTATAATCAGCGTCAATGACTCCAGGGAGAACAAAAAGTCCCTGCTTTGTTGCTGAAGATCGTCCTAATAACAAAGCACTCAATCCATATCCTAATGGTCCATTCGCATTAGTTGGGACATCATAAACCGATGTGTCCCATAAGGTAACTTCTACTGTTGTTTCCACGTCCACTCCGGCGCTCCCTCTGGTTCGGGCACTAAGGCTTGCCAAGCAGCCTGGTGGTGCTTCCCCATTTGTGTCATCGCGCGGGGTGCCTTCGCGCTCGGTCGCCCGTTTCACAATTTCATACCATTCCGATGATACTTTGAACAGCATTCTGAGGCTTGATGACCAAATTTTTGACATCGACTACATGGTGCTGCTGCTGGGCCTATTCCTTGCTGAAAGGGTCCTTGTTGGAAGGATTTATGACCTGTCTCAATCTGCCTAGGTCCTTTCCTTGTGGCCTTGCACTGAGCTCTAAAATGGCCTCTTTTTCCACAATTAAAACATTTTTTCTCCCCTTTTCCATTTATAAATGGCTTAATTGCTGCTGCAAAGGCACTTGCGAGTGTTTCTGCCTGATGTGTGGCAGAGCCTACTCTGTTGCAGGCTTCTACCATTTGTACTAACGTTGCTTCTTTTGGCAAAGTTAACAAAATTCTTTTACAATCTACATTGGCATTTTCTACCGCTAAATTCAACAGCACTGCTAGTTTTGCGTCTTCATTGGTATACACCTTATTCAAAGCGTCTCTCAGACGATCAACAAAAGACATATATGGTTCATCTCTCCCTTGTCTAATTTGAGTGTAAGATGGTTGCCTCGTTCCCTCCTCAGGGACTGTTCGCAACGCATTCAACGCTAGTCGCCCAACTAATTGCAAGGCTTCTAAGGGCAGCTGAGCTTGCAATCTAACATCCACAAACAGTCCCTGGCCTGTCATTTGTTCCATAGTAATGTTCTGAAGCGGATCACCGTCTTGACGCTCCAGGTTTTTCAGGGCTTCTTGCATACAGAGTTTATACCATCTGTCTGCCCACAATAACCTTTGGGTTGGTGTCAGTAACATATCTATCATCTGCCGACAATCCCATGGTGTAAGAATGATTCCCGTGAATATGTTATCTAATAAAGCTTGCATGAAAGGTGATTGCAAGCCATAATTTTGCACTGCCTTCCGCACTTTCTTAAGCAAGTCCCAGTGAAATGGGTCCCAGCGATTGGGCCCGTGAGGCTGTACAGTAACGGGAAATGCCATTGGTAACTCTGTTTCCTCGTCTTTCATCGCTCCTAAAAAAACGTCTTTCCACCGCTCCCTAGGGTCGCCTTTCATTCTAGGCTCTTGCCTCCCTATAGTCTCTACAACAGGCTCTTCTCCTTCGTCACTGCTATCAGGCAACGGGGGCCGTAAAGGTGGCAGGGGCTCGGCTGAGGGCTTCAAAACTACGGCTTTCGATCGGTTAAGTCTGGGTGGTTTCGGGGGTGGTGAAGCCCGCCCCATCAATCTTTCACACGAGCACACAGGGGAACATTGAGTACGTTGTTCTGGGCAACTTTGTCCCGTCTTGCCCTCACATATATCATTGTAGACCTGTTTCTCTGACTTATCTGATGCAGCCAATTCACCCTCGGGAGGTGCAGTCGGAGTCGCTGAAGGTCCTGGACCCTCTGACTCGGTTAAGAAGGGATTGGTTGAAGGCGGTTTAACAGCCTCCTCTGTACCAGCTGCAGCTTTTCTCTCTGCTTTCAATGTTTTTAATGTGATTAATATCAATTCCCATGCCGTCACTAACTCTGCAGCGGTTTTATCTCCATTCTCAATATGCTCCTGTAACGTTTTTCCTATCTCCTCCCACGTCTCTGCCTTAAACGCCACAGACGGATCGGGGGGGTACCCTTTCTTTCGGCACCAAATTAGGAGCCTTTTAAGTGTATATTCATCATATTTCAGTCCTCCCTTAGAGAGCATATGCAGCAGGAGTCTGACTATCGCCCCTTCTTCATGCGATGTGTTCTGCCCCATGCCGCCCCGGTTGCTCACCTCACCTCGCTGGGTGCTTCTCCGTTGCAACGTATTCCTTTTTCTTTTTCCTTGCGTCAGTCCCGCTGACTGCAATTCTTCCAACCGGGCTTCTCCCGCGGCGTCCTCTGCGCTCGACCGGTGTTCAACGATGAGATCCCAGAGATCGTATCACGTCGGGGTCACCAGTTGCGGGAGAAGGATGGACTTCACAACTCTATGAGAGTTATATTCCGAAGCCGTTTATTGTCTTGTCTGACTCCAATATATATCATAATTTGTGTTTAGTCACTGCACACGCACTCATGATTGGTTACAGCTTGTTACACACACTATTGCAATTGGCTATATACAAAATACCACGCGCTGTCCACGCACCCCTCACACAGTCAGGATTGCTGCTTGCAGGTGTTCCTGTTTTCCTCGCTTCTTCTTAGTTGTTTATCACAGCTCCTTCTCCTCAAGGCCGAGCCGTGCAGATATCCAGCTGTTTACCAGCTTCTCAGTGCCACAGCTCCTTCTTCTTAAGGTCGAGCCGCGCAGATCAACGCCACAGCTCCTTCTCCTTAAGGTCGAGCCATGCAGGGTGATCCCAACACTGGATTAATGGTTGTACTTGATGATCTTGAAGGTCCTTTCCAACCTAGTGATTCTGTGATTCTGTATGATTCTGTGAAACCACTTTTGGGAAACAGTGGTTGTTGTGTGTGTCTCAGTTTCTTTGCATGCCTTTCCATATGTGTAAAGTCATCACCTACTTATCTCTGTTTTCCTCCCTTGCTGCACCTACCTAAACCTCCATGCATTCTATGTTTTCCCCTTTTCCCTTCATGGTGAGAAAAGTTGTGACTTGAGAAAGTTATACCCCAGAGTAAGACTCATGTTCTTTTTTTCTTGTCTTTGCTTGCACTATGTTTTGTCCCTGTTTATAATTCAAACGCTGTTCTAGATTTCGTCTCAAGTGTTTATTTTCTTGGAGCAAGGAATTCATGTACTCCTGCATATGATCTGTTCACCAATCATTATGCTGAATTTAGAACAGCCTATTCAGTACTACAGTCAGCAGTTTGCCTATGTTTTTATGCATGTAGTCTGTCATCATTTGTATCTTGTCAGGGCTCACACTTCCCCCCCTCAACAAAGGATTGTCATTTCTATTCCCTGTCCCTCAGGCTTTGTGGTGGGTTGACCCTGGCTGGATGCCAGGTACCCACCAAAGCAGCTCTATCACTCCCCTTCTCAGCTGGACAGGAGAGAGAAAGTATAATGAGAAGCTTGCGGGTCGAGATAAGGACAGTGAGAGATCATTCACCAATTACTGTCACAGGCAAAACAGACTTGACTTGGGGAAATTAGTTTAAATTATTGCCAATCAAAATCAGAGTAGGATAATGAGAAATAAAACCAAATCTTAAAACACCTTCCCCCGACTCCTCCC
Source organism: Phaethon aethereus (assembly GCF_964289735.1). NCBI lineage: Eukaryota > Metazoa > Chordata > Aves > Phaethontiformes > Phaethontidae > Phaethon > Phaethon aethereus. The sequence continues at coordinate 13,581,023 of NC_138581.1, forward strand.
TTCTTCCCGGGCTCAACCTTGCTCACGTTTTTATTACCTCCTCCCCCCTGAGCAGCACAGGTGGACAGGGAATGGGGGTTGTGGTCAGTTCATCATACATTGTTTCTGTTACTCCTTCCTCCTCAGGGGGAGGACTCCTCACACTCTTCCCCTGCTCCAGCGTGGGGTCCCTCCCACGGAGTGCAGTCCTTCAGGAACAGACTGTTACAGCGTGGGACCCCCACAGGGCCACAGGTCCTGCCAGGAGCTTGTTCCAGTGTGGGCTTCCTATGGTGTCACAGCCTCCTTCGGGCATCCACCTGCTCCGGCGTGGGGTCCTCCACAGTCTGCAGGTGGATATCTGCTCCACCATGGAGCTCCATGGGCTACAGGGGCACAGCCTGCCTCACCATGGTCTTCACCACAGGCTGCAGGGGAACCTCTGCTCTGGCACCTGGAGCACCTTCTCCCCCTCCTTCTTCACTGACCTTGGTGTCTGCAGAGTTGTTTCACATATTCTCACTCCCCTCTCCGGCTGCAAGATCCTGCGTGCCAGGTTTTTTTCCCCTTCTTAAATATGTTATCCCAGAGGCACTACCACCATTGCTGATTGGCTTGACCTTGGCCAGTGGTGGGTCCGTCTTCAAGCTGGTTTGCATTGGCTCTATCAGATGTAGGGCAAGCTTCTAGCAACTCCTCTCAGAAGCCACCCCGGCAGCCCCCCTCCCCCGCTACCGAAACCTTGCCATGCAAACCCAGTACACTTGGCTTGTCCTGACACTTTTCAGAGCTTTGTCCTTTTAACAGGTTCCCTTCTGTCCCAGGTCCAAGAATGAAGCCAACGCTTGTATTTTTGTACCTACTTGGCATTGTCTGTGAATTTTTTCATTGTTTCAGTAGCTATGCTTGTACAGACACTTCAGAATAAATTGATTTCCTTAAAGAAGAAGGTACAGCAAATCTGTCTTTGTCTCTCTAATACAGTACGAAAAGTACATAATCAGATATTGCAAGCTCATTTTCAAGGCAAGAGTTATTGATACCAACATCCTAACTAAACTGCGCTTACTACATTTAGAGTTAGAACAGATGTAGAGATCTATCTGTCCCAGGGATTAACCCTGACCTAAATTGGTTGATGAATGAGAAATTGTGAAATGACATCCTCTCAACATCCAGAATGGGATAAAGTCCTCTTGTTGAGACGGCACTGAGGTGAGACTTGCTCTTTCACCACAGTGGGGCTCCAGCCCCATCCCTCACTCCCTAACCCCAGCGTGTCCCCACCCCCTCTGTCATAGGTCTTACATTTGTCATAGCATAATTAAAGATTAATTGGGCCAAAGAGAAAAACTGAAAGGGAGCATGAATCTGTGGCTGTGCGGTCAAAGCACTCGTTAAGGAGTGACTGAAAATACTCTAAGTCCCATTTGTGTACTTTGTTCAGTAACTGTTCTTGAAACAGCACTGGAAATCCAATTTTTCATTTAATTTCATATTTCAAATTTTCCTTTCAGAGTAAGTCTTATCCAGTAGGTATCAAGCCATGTTTTTCCTGTACCAAAAACATTTTTCAGCCCTGTGGTGGGAAGCAGAAGCCCTGGCTGGTGGCAGGGGAAGGTGCCAAGCCCAGCCCTGAGGTGTTCATGGCACTCTTAGTAACTCCAGCACCTCTGAGTACAAATCTGAAAATGAGCATTTCTTCACAGGTCAGAAAGCAGAAGACAAACTAAGTATGAAGCGGTACAGGCGGTGCTCTCCTCTTCCCTCCCCAGGAGGCTCATCATGTCCCACCTGGTTCCTGTGTGTGTGCCAGGCCCAGAGGGCACCAGCAGGCCCTGCCCAGCACTCCAGCCTCTCCACACCCTGCCCATGCCCAGGACCCCGTTTCCACCCAGACCAGTCTGTCAGTCCCTGCCTGGGCTATGTTTTTAGTGTGCCTGTCTTGGGTCCTGCTCACAGGGTAGAGGTTAGTCCCGTTACGGTTTGTCTGCAGTCCAGCTCCTCTCACTCCTGACAGGGCTCCCTGGAGGGCCCTGGGGCCTGGCTGGGGCTGTCGATGGGTGCTGTGACCAGATGTCTGCCTCTTTCAGGTACGTCTTTATTTCCCATTTTGAGGAGGTGGCTGGCCTGGGCAGAGGGGTATTTCTGTGGATGAATCCATGAAGACACACAGATGCAGGAGGCCAGGGAGGGACCACCAAGGCAGGCGGCGGGAGCAGACAGCAGTGCCGTTTGTGTGTTAGGCCCCACTCCAATCATTACATGAGCATTTCATCTAATGACAGTTCAATTAATAACAGACCTTGGAGCAAAGACCAGGAAAAGGCCTTTGTGAAGTTAAATCCCTTTCATGTTATTGCCAGCCCCTGAAATCCAGTTACTGAACAGGGACTCTCCGCAGTGGTGGGGCGGCCTCGCCAGTGAGGTGAGACATAGAATCACAGAATCTTTAAGGTTGGAAAAGACCTTTAAGATCATCAAGTCCAACCGTTAACCCAACACCACCATGCCTACTAAAACATGTCCCCAAGTGCCATGTCTACACGTTTTTTGAACACTTCCAGTGATGGTCACTCTACCACCTCCCTGGGCAGTCTGTTCCAATGCTTGACCACTCTCTCAGTAAAGAAATTTTTCCTAATATCTAGTCTAAACCTCCCCTGGCGCAACTTGAGGCCATTTCCTCTCGTTCTACTGCTAGTCACTTGGGAGAAGAGACCAGCGCCCTCGTCGCCACAACCCCCTTTCAGGTAGTTGTAGAGAGCGATGAGGTCTCCCCTCAGCCTCCTCTTCTCCAGACTAAACAACCCCAGTTCCCTCAGCCGCTCCTCATAAGACTTGTTCTCCAGAGCCCTCACCAGCTTCGTTGCCCTTCTCTGGACACGCTCGAGTACCTCAATGTCCTTCTTGTAGTGAGGGGCCCAAAACAAACATGCTTGGTCAGGAAATCCCCCTGGGTGAGGGGACGCCTCATGGAAGGGACTTCGAACTGTGGCTCTTTCTTTTGTTTCCGGGAGTGTCCTACCTGCTGATCATTCATTCTGGCTCCTGGGACTCACTGCAGGGCTGTCCCATGGCTGTCTTGTATGGAGCTAATGCTAAGGGACTGGCTCCCCTCGGGAAGGGAGCTGGTTCTTAGCAGTGCTAAAAAAAACCCACACCAAGACACAGAGGCACGTGCATGGACTACAGTGCAGTCTGGCTGGGGGGGCTGAGCACGTCAGTCCCGTCAAAACGAATGCATGGTGTGCAGAGCTAGCCCCTCAAAGGCACAGCCCATGGCACCCTGTGGCATTTGGGTGTTTCCAAGGTAAGGTGCCAGCTAAATGGTGTTTTCAGGCTAAGTAGATAATTTCTCTCTAACTCCTACATGAAGGACCTCTGTCTTCCCTGGATCTATCCCAGGTTCATACTAGCTGTCATTTGATTGTTACATACCTCCTAAGTGTTACATATTCTCTAAAGGACTGACATAATAATCTATTAAAAAAAAATCTTTCATTGCCTCAAGACAGGCAAACCTTTCTGTTATTGTCATTGTGAATCTCCTCAAAATCATTGCACTTTTACATAGTTCAGTCTTTAAATGTCCTCTTCTGTTCTCATTCAGGAAAGTCAAGATTTTATAACAGTCCAGGATTTTAGTACTTCATTTTATTTAAAAAAAAAATAGCAAAGGAAAAACATGTTAGTTTTTATTCCTTTAATTATGATTTTGTTTTCTGAAGTGGAGCAGTGAATTCTTGCTACCAACATATAATTAAATTAAGTAAAATCATCTTATATGTAATTTTAATGTTTTAGCAATTCTTGGAGTAAAAACGCACCTGTATGTACAATTTTGATCACCCACTACTTTTAAGCCTCAGTAAGAACTGCTCATGTTCTACAATAGTCAGCATTTTGCCTACATTTTTATTCATGCAATTTCTCATCAGTTTATGCCTCTTTAGGGCTGTCCTGGTTTCAGCTGGGATAGAGTTAATTTTCTTCCTGACAGCTGGTATAGTGCTGTGTTTTGGATTTATTATGAGAATAATGTTGATAACATAGGGATGATTTCAGTTGTTGCTAAGCAGTCAAAGACTGCCCAGCTTCTCATGCTCTGGCCTGCCAGCGAGAATGCAGGGGGTGCACAGGAAGCTGGGAGGGGACACAGCCAGGACAGCTGACCCAAACTGGCCAAAGGGATATTCCATACCATACACTGTCATGCTCAGTATATAAACTGGGGGAGTTGGCCGCCGGGGAGGCGCCACGGCTTAGGAACTAACTGGGCATCGGTCAGCAGGTGATGAGCAACAGTGCTGTGCATCACTTGTTTTGTATATTCTTTTATCATTATTTTTTTTTCCCTGTACAATTAAACTGTCTTTATCTCGACCCATGAGTTCTAACTTTTTTTTCTGATCCGAACGAAGACGACGGGGTCGTAAGTATTTAAGGTGTATACCGTTCGGTTGGGTGGGATTCGGTTGCCTGTGTGTGTAAGAGTGTGACTGAGACGGAACCTAGTTCCGAAGCGATTGTGGAGGTCTTCTAACCGCGGTTCCAATCTCCCGCGAGGGACTTGGCCGGTGAAGGACCGAAGCGATTCCTATGGGATTCGTGGGTGGGTGATAGGTCCTAAACCCCCTGCAAGACACTCTTACTGGTAACCAAGGGCTGTAGGAATTGCCACAGCAAAAATTCCTAGATGGGTCAGACGAAATCGAGAACCCAGGACCAGAAGAAAGGGAGCGAATTACTAGAAATACCTCCGGAGAGTCCATTAGGAATAATGATTGAAAATTGGAACGATAGGGGCCCCAGAAAAGGAAAAAGTAAATTAAAATTAGTTCGATATTGTAATGAAACAGGAGTGAAATATGAAATTCCCACAGTTGCTAAAAATCTATTTGTAAAGTCATTGAATATAACTAATTGTTACGTTTGTGGTGGAACAAATCAAGGTGAACGATGGCCATGGGAAGCTATGGAGAGAAATGTAAGTAATCCCCAAGTTTGGAAAACAATGGGAAAGGGTAATAGGAAACAACAATGGGTACTCCAAACGAGTATAATCGGAAGGAGTTGTTGGCAAAAGAAGAACAGGAAAAAGGAGCTGGAACTAGAATTTGTCCTTTGTGTAGAAGGTGGTGTGTATTTGTAAGATTAGTGTTGCAGGCTAACCGGCAGTTTTCTGTAGCCATAAAGCCTTGCAAATAAAGAGGATTGCCAGGCTCGGGCAAGTGCTCAGGTCTGGACAAACCACTGATCTAGCAAAGCTCTGGCCTTCACAAGCAGTGCTCAATTAATTTGGGTACTAAGAAAGCACCCCCTTAAAGGAAAGAAGAGGGCAAGACCGGAGGGGAACTGGTGTTGCGGCTTAAAAAGGGTCTGCCAAGGGCTGCAACCCCTTCGGGCTGTGACCGCTGATCACTATGGCCCTGACCGGACCTCTTCTAGTTCTTCTTGGGGGTGAGTTCCTTGGACTCTGACTATGGCAAATAACTGTAGTCAATATTGGAACAAGTCCAGCTGGGGTTTACCCCAGAAAAATGGAAAAAGTGAGGACCTTTTCTAATTGTACAGCGCATACCTGTAATCAACAATAAAACCTAGTTTTTTCCTGTTACCCATAAATTAGGGAGAACGAATGGCCTCCTGAGAGACAAACTTGGAATGGAATCAATCTAGGAGGATTTTGGGGAGATTTTATGGGTGGTGATCGGCTTACTAAAATGGGGATAGTTGTATTGAGGATATGTGGGGGATTGTTACTAGATTAATCTACTCGGTTATACTCAATTGGAAATGAAAACACGAATCAATACTATAAAGAAAAAGATGGGGGATTGTGAAATATGTTTATCTGATTCGTGTGATGAAGTGTAATCTTCTGTACTTTCATGGATTTCTCCTGCACCATAAAAAGGGGTATTTTACAGGAGAAAGTTAAACTACTTTGCTGGTATATCAGCTCAAACCAGTTTGACCACTGACCGCATAGTACTGTGTAAAGAAAGTGCATGCATAAGGTTTGGGGTCATCCTGGGGGCACGCCGAGGAAGATTCGAGAAGACTCTAGCAGGAGAAGAGGGCATGCGCTGAAGAAGACACGCCTGTTCATTAATATGTATTAGAAGACACGCCTATTCATGAATGTGTATTAGCGAACAGGATCACGCTGAGGAAGATTCGAGAAGATTCTAGATGGAGAAGAGGGCATGCGCCAAAGAAGACACGCCTATTCATGAATATGTATTAACGGACAGGATATAAACCAGGAACAGGAACTGTACCGCGTGCGTCTTGGTGGAGCAGAGACTCCCGGTGCACCCAGCGCTGTTTGCTTGCCTCTATTCGCTTAATAAATTGTAAATTTGAATTGGAATCCTGTTTGGGACTAAATCATTTATAACAATATTTTGACCCTAGACCACTGTTTGAGAAACATGGCATTAGAGAACGCTAATGATTATGTCAATCAAATATTTTTCTAAGTCAAGTATTTCCAAACTCCAGAGGTGCTCAAACTATATACTTCATTTTCCTGGACATTCCTCTTATTTTTTCCTTCTTCGGTGTGATATATGAACAATTGATCTTTTTATCAAGTGACAAAAACATCTTCTAAGGCATTTATTCCAAGTTATTTATTCTGATTAATTGTATGGATAGATTTTTTTTTCCCAGCAGAAAATAATCTTCTCCTTCATTGAGTAATGTGGCTAGTACATTCACTCAAGATATGGGGAAGTTGAACTGTGTTCCTTCCTCTTCAGGAGACTTAGATCTTACGCTTATGAACAAAGTGCCATAAATACACTGCTCTCAGACAAATGCTCTTGCTCTGTGTTTGTAAAGCTGTTTCTCTTTGTCTAAACCAAAAGTACATTGAGCAAAGGCCTGGAATCCTATGTGACTGTTCAAACAATGGAGCTGAAGGTTCATTGCTTCTCCCTTCATGTGCAGCTCAAATAAAAGCTCTTTTCCACTCAGGGAAGGAACAAAACCAAACCTGGCTTCTACTAAGTATTCTAGCTAGAAGCTGGGGGTATTTTCTGAAGCAGGGTGCTCTTGTTGAAGTTGCTTCACCCTCTATAAAATACTTCAATAAATGTTGAGAGGCCAAGAAGTGAGACAAATGACATGAGGTCTCCTCAGGCTTTGTAAGCTATAGAATGAAAGGATGTTTATTCATAGTGCAGTTTTATGACTTCTTGTTTTTTCCTAAAATGAGTGTCCCAAAATGAAACTTTTTGTTTCAGGCTGAAAAGAACAATTTTGTGTTAAATGGACCAGAACTTCTCTATCTCCTACTTCAATGACAAAAAAAGAGATGACAAAAATAAGTTTGGCATGATACAAACCAAATATGATTTTTCTTTTTCTTTGATTCAACAGCAGAAGTCCCAGTTGAAAGGACCTCAGAATGCTGAAGACATTTGCCCTTTCATTTCTATGAATGTATTTATCACTTCTTCATTATTTAAATAACTTTATGTGAACAGCTATCAAGTACTGTATTGCTTGAAAACTGTTCACTCTAATCATATCTTTAATCAATTATAATACTTCATCTGTGATATGTGTTACATAATATTGTGTCTGTCTTGAACACATAAGCAAAAGAAAACAATTTTCTGGCTCAAATGTAAATACTAATATTGGTACAAGAATTATCATGGCTGAATATTGACATCATCCAATAAAACAATCCTGCTGAATATTTTTTAACACAACCAAGTATAAGGGGTGGGATGACAGCCAAACTGTAAGGGATTTGTAAATCTCTCCATGAATAATTTGGCTGTCATCCCACCCCTTATACTTGGTTGTGTTAAAAAATATTCAGCAGGATTGTTTTATTGGATGATGTCAATATTCAGCCATGATAATTCTTGTACCAATATTAGTATTTACATTTGAGCCAGAAAATTGTTTTCTTTTGCTTATGTGTTCAAGACAGACACAATATTATGTAACACATATCACAGATGAAGTATTATAATTGATTAAAGATATGATTAGAGTGAACAGTTTTCAAGCAATACAGTACTTGATAGCTGTTCACATAAAGTTATTTAAATAATGAAGAAGTGATAAATACATTCATAGAAATGAAAGGGCAAATGTCTTCAGCATTCTGAGGTCCTTTCAACTGGGACTTCTGCTGTTGAATCAAAGAAAAAGAAAAATCATATTTGGTTTGTATCATGCCAAACTTATTTTTGTCATCTCTTTTTTTGTCATTGAAGTAGGAGATAGAGAAGTTCTGGTCCATTTAACACAAAATTGTTCTTTTCAGCCTGAAACAAAAAGTTTCATTTTGGGACACTCATTTTAGGAAAAAACAAGAAGTCATAAAACTGCACTATGAATAAACATCCTTTCATTCTATAGCTTACAAAGCCTGAGGAGACCTCATGTCATTTGTCTCACTTCTTGGCCTCTCAACATTTATTGAAGTATTTTATAGAGGGTGAAGCAACTTCAACAAGAGCACCCTGCTTCAGAAAATACCCCCAGCTTCTAGCTAGAATACTTAGTAGAAGCCAGGTTTGGTTTTGTTCCTTCCCTGAGTGGAAAAGAGCTTTTATTTGAGCTGCACATGAAGGGAGAAGCAATGAACCTTCAGCTCCATTGTTTGAACAGTCACATAGGATTCCAGGCCTTTGCTCAATGTACTTTTGGTTTAGACAAAGAGAAACAGCTTTACAAACACAGAGCAAGAGCATTTGTCTGAGAGCAGTGTATTTATGGCACTTTGTTCATAAGCGTAAGATCTAAGTCTCCTGAAGAGGAAGGAACACAGTTCAACTTCCCCATATCTTGAGTGAATGTACTAGCCACATTACTCAATGAAGGAGAAGATTATTTTCTGCTGGGAAAAAAAAATCTATCCATACAATTAATCAGAATAAATAACTTGGAATAAATGCCTTAGAAGATGTTTTTGTCACTTGATAAAAAGATCAATTGTTCATATATCACACCGAAGAAGGAAAAAATAAGAGGAATGTCCAGGAAAATGAAGTATATAGTTTGAGCACCTCTGGAGTTTGGAAATACTTGACTTAGAAAAATATTTGATTGACATAATCATTAGCGTTCTCTAATGCCATGTTTCTCAAACAGTGGTCTAGGGTCAAAATATTGTTATAAATGATTTAGTCCCAAACAGGATTCCAATTCAAATTTACAATTTATTAAGCGAATAGAGGCAAGCAAACAGCGCTGGGTGCACCGGGAGTCTCTGCTCCACCAAGACGCACGCGGTACAGTTCCTGTTCCTGGTTTATATCCTGTCCGTTAATACATATTCATGAATAGGCGTGTCTTCTTTGGCGCATGCCCTCTTCTCCATCTAGAATCTTCTCGAATCTTCCTCAGCGTGATCCTGTTCGCTAATACACATTCATGAATAGGCGTGTCTTCTAATACATATTAATGAACAGGCGTGTCTTCTTCAGCGCATGCCCTCTTCTCCTGCTAGAGTCTTCTCGAATCTTCCTCGGCGTGCCCCCAGGATGACCCCAAACCTTATGCATGCACTTTCTTTACACAGTACTATGCGGTCAGTGGTCAAACTGGTTTGAGCTGATATACCAGCAAAGTAGTTTAACTTTCTCCTGTAAAATACCCCTTTTTATGGTGCAGGAGAAATCCATGAAAGTACAGAAGATTACACTTCATCACACGAATCAGATAAACATATTTCACAATCCCCCATCTTTTTCTTTATAGTATTGATTCGTGTTTTCATTTCCAATTGAGTATAACCGAGTAGATTAATCTAGTAACAATCCCCCACATATCCTCAATACAACTATCCCCATTTTAGTAAGCCGATCACCACCCATAAAATCTCCCCAAAATCCTCCTAGATTGATTCCATTCCAAGTTTGTCTCTCAGGAGGCCATTCGTTCTCCCTAATTTATGGGTAACAGGAAAAAACTAGGTTTTATTGTTGATTACAGGTATGCGCTGTACAATTAGAAAAGGTCCTCACTTTTTCCATTTTTCTGGGGTAAACCCCAGCTGGACTTGTTCCAATATTGACTACAGTTATTTGCCATAGTCAGAGTCCAAGGAACTCACCCCCAAGAAGAACTAGAAGAGGTCCGGTCAGGGCCATAGTGATCAGCGGTCACAGCCCGAAGGGGTTGCAGCCCTTGGCAGACCCTTTTTAAGCCGCAACACCAGTTCCCCTCCGGTCTTGCCCTCTTCTTTCCTTTAAGGGGGTGCTTTCTTAGTACCCAAATTAATTGAGCACTGCTTGTGAAGGCCAGAGCTTTGCTAGATCAGTGGTTTGTCCAGACCTGAGCACTTGCCCGAGCCTGGCAATCCTCTTTATTTGCAAGGCTTTATGGCTACAGAAAACTGCCGGTTAGCCTGCAACACTAATCTTACAAATACACACCACCTTCTACACAAAGGACAAATTCTAGTTCCAGCTCCTTTTTCCTGTTCTTCTTTTGCCAACAACTCCTTCCGATTATACTCGTTTGGAGTACCCATTGTTGTTTCCTATTACCCTTTCCCATTGTTTTCCAAACTTGGGGATTACTTACATTTCTCTCCATAGCTTCCCATGGCCATCGTTCACCTTGATTTGTTCCACCACAAACGTAACAATTAGTTATATTCAATGACTTTACAAATAGATTTTTAGCAACTGTGGGAATTTCATATTTCACTCCTGTTTCATTACAATATCGAACTAATTTTAATTTACTTTTTCCTTTTCTGGGGCCCCTATCGTTCCAATTTTCAATCATTATTCCTAATGGACTCTCCGGAGGTATTTCTAGTAATTCGCTCCCTTTCTTCTGGTCCTGGGTTCTCGATTTCGTCTGACCCATCTAGGAATTTTTGCTGTGGCAATTCCTACAGCCCTTGGTTACCAGTAAGAGTGTCTT